>NW_025813494.1:69237-669237 GCF_021976095.1 Xenia sp. Carnegie-2017
ATTGCCTCTCAAGTCTATTGGTCTTCCTACGACAAGTGCGGAAAAGTCATGTCTGGAGATTTTGTTTGGTCGTTTAACCAGTGTAACATAGATAGTACGACTTCACATGGTGTAAAGAAAATCAAATATAGTTCTATGTATATTGTGACGTCCATGCTCGCTTTTAGTTTCAACTATTTTACTTAACAATATTTAGATATACCTGTGCGTTTCAAGGCACAAATTGTCGATAAGTACATGTTAGTTAAAAGATTGGAAGAGGAAAAAGCACTTCTGAACATGGAGATGAAAAATTATATGATTTATTATTGTTTGGAAAACGTTTGCCTCTCCTTTGTGAAGAAAGAGAGATTAAAGATAGAATAGGTATAGATAAATGTTCGTATTATGTTAAAACAAGCTTAAAGGTTGCGTATTTATATACTGTGGAATGTAATGTACATGCGTTTAACATATTTTGCAATTATTTTTTTAGTATTTACAAATGTTGATGAATCTGATGACTATTCTTTCCTTGAGGTCAGATAAGTGAATATGACACCAATCTTTTAAAATACGAACATACTTATTGACATGATTACGTTTGTTTTATAGAGCTTTCTCTAGATAAATATAAACATCGCTATTGTGTGCGAAAAGACACAATGAAGACTCTGCATGGTCGTCTCGCCATCACAAACTGCGGAATTGCATTTGCCAGAGTGCAGTTGAAAAAAGGTTTTCAATACTTTCACGACTTAGAACAGTCCATAGTCAACGAATACGGTAGTGACAGTGAATCAGACTGTAGCGATGAAGATGACGTTCATGAAGATGACGTTTATGAAGATGTTGAAGAAGAAGATGCATATAATCGTAGTATTTTGTTGCTGAAAGCTGTGCCATCATTATTTTATGCACTTTTATAAATGAAAATGAGCATGTTGCTCTTTCAATAAATGTATCACATAACTCAAAATATAAATATCAAGGAAAAGACAATTTGTAGTTGTTCGAAAACGGCAATTTGCAACAAAATTGATCTACAAAATGCCCTTTTGCACAAACAACTAAATTGCGTTTTATCTTCTTAGATTTCTGATTCTTCTGTGATTTATTTATTGATTTAACAGTCGCTCATTCTCACTCACATAACCAAAAAAGCTATGAATGGCTACCAGCCACTAGCTGGTATACTGGTTCAATATGCATCTTCTTCTTCAACATCTTCATAAACGTCATCTTCATCGCTACAGTCTGATTCACTGTCACTACCGTATACGTTGACTATGGACTGTTCTAAGTCGTGAAAGTATTGAAAACCTTTTTTCAACTGCACTCTGGCAAATGCAATTCCGCAGTTTGTGATGGCGAGACGACCATGCAGAGTCTTCATTGTGTCTTTTCGCACACAATAGCGATGTTTATATTCATCTAGAAGAAAGCTCTATAAAACAAACGTAATCATGTCAATAAGTATGCTCGTATTTTAAAAGATTGGTGTCATATTCACTACTTATCTGACCTCAAGGAAAGAATAGTCATCAGATTCATCAACATTATTTGTAAATACTAAAAAAATAATTGCAAAATATGTTAAACGCATGTACATTACATTCCACAGTATATAAATACGCAACCTTTAAGCTTGTTTTAACATAATACGAACATTTATCTGTATACCTATCTATCTTTCTTCTCTTTTCTTTCACAAAGGAGAGGCAAAACGTTTTCCAAATAATAAATCACATAATTTTTCATCTCCATGTTCAGAAGTGCTTTTTCCTCTTCCAATCTTTTAACTAACATGTACTTATCGACAATTTGTGCCTTGAAACGCACAGGTATATCTAAATATTGTTAAGTAAAATAGTTGAAACTAAAAGCGAGCATGGACGTCACAATATACATAGAACTATATTTGATTTTCTTTTACACACCATGTGAAGTCGTACTATCTATGTTACACTGGTTAAACGACCAAACAAAATCTCCAGACATGACTTCTTCCGCACTTGTCGTAGGAAGACCACACAGACTTGAGAGGCAATTTAACTTTTCTACGGTAGATGTTATTTCGGACTTCTCTTTAGCGCATTTCCTTCTCATCGAAGATCTTCGTTTGCTAGAATCTAATATACGTACATGTATAATATACGTAACAACGACAAATCGCAATTTTACAGTAATTTGGCAAAATGCTTTGAAATAATTCGGCACAAAATAAGTGTAGGGTGGCCCATATTTCGACGAGGATGGTGTAGATGGTATTTACCCGTTTACTTTTAGATAAAGCACAATTTATCTCGAATAAAACTGTTCCATATTTAGCATTTTGTGTCGCCTACATCTAAAATCTAACTCACTTAGATTTTGCTACGACCTTTAAAATAATGCTTACAGTTACTCATAAAAAACCCCAACAAAACTCACCAGCAAGAGAAGTTATTTCTTTTGTGCGTCTAGTGACTGAAAAATACAACATTTCTAATCTCTTCTGCAGCTTTGCTACTGTGATTTTTGCCAGCTGCGACTTTCCTTGCTCAAGAAGCTGCTCCTCTGTCACATGTCCATCTAAAAGCTGTCTTTTCAATTCCAGCAATCTTGTTGCATTTCGTTCATGTTGTTTCACTTTGTTTTGAGCGTCATGAACGAAAAGCCTATCACCCAATGTCTGCGTTTGATCATCGTTGGCTCTTACAAAATTCTCCAAATGTTGAGCATTTTCAACAGTTTGATGCAAAAGGAAGAACTCTTCGGCGGCACCTTTCAACGAAGAAACTTCAATTTGTTGTTCTAGAGAAACAATAAAAAATATTAATTTATCTACGTAATTACTAAGCACTCCATACAATACTGTATAGCTATATATTTTCCGGGGGTAAAATGAATTGTTAAAAATAACAATTGCCAAACATAAAAATTTGAGCCAGGCCAAGAATTATTTCATATAGTTTCGTTTTAAATGATGTTTGAACAAAAATCAACCATAAGTACAGAACTGTTCAATACTAAACCATGTTTCTAAAAATATTTGAAAGTAAACAATGTTATAACAGAGGTATATCTCTCGCAAATTGTTGAACTTCTTCTTTCCACTGCATTATCGAGTCGTCCAAGTCAGAATCCTGGACATTAAGTTCGCTTCTTAACTTTACAAAATCGTCCCTGGCAGATGAAAGTTTCCTTTCGGTCTTCGAAATACAAGTACACATAATGAAAAACAGTGAAAAATAATCATATTAGCGCAGTAAACGTATTGGGTTCAAACAAGACCTATACACAACTATGAACTGTAAATTCATTTCATATTATATATATATTATATTATATTATATTTTATATTATATTATATTATATTTTTATATTATATTATTTCATATTATTTCATATTATTCATTTCATATTTATTATATAATTTTGACAATTAACTGAAGATATATACAACGTGTAACCTTTTTCATTCGAATAACAAGTGATTTTGCCAAGTTTAAAATTTTTCGCTTGTTCCAACTCAGAAGGTGTTCAGTAATGCATTCTTCTCGTCCTTAATACGTACAACCATTAATGTGCACATTAGTTCGTGGACTTAATCGACCAAAATACCTGAGTGGATATACAGATAAGAAAATAATACTCACCGGAGGCCGTCATATTTTTAGTAGTCGAGCCAAGTCTTGACAAATACGAATTTATTTGCTCAACTTCTTCGCCAGCAGTTGCTGCCGCACCACTTTGCCATCTTCCGCTCCAAATAACCTAAAAAGTGTGAAAAGAATCATCTATTCAAGACAACCCATTTAAGATTTATGTAACCAGGGTTTAGTTACGTGAAATACAGTATTATTACAGTTTGAAAAAGCACGCTTTGTCTCATAACATCTTTAATAGAGCATTATCGTCGGCGTATGTGGTATTTAGCTTACGAGTTATTGGGTAAACAATCATAACCTACGTATCTAACGTACTTCAACTGTGTGATTTCCCATGCATTATAGACAGTGCTGGTGCAATATTTCTTAGCGCATTTTGATTTTCTTCCGATGTAACACGTAGAGCCCAAGGCCAATATTTGCATATAATATCTTCCCACATATTTAACTTTATGTGGTTGTAAAATTCAAATGCAAGTAGTGAGCATAGCCATAAATTTCTCCTCTGAACATGTTCAAAGTAGCTTGAGCAATCGAGTGCCTGCATCCAGCAACTTCAAGTCCAGTCTCGTCTTGGTTTTTCTTTGATTTGGAGACCATTTTCGAGCTTTCCAATGGGTGTCACCACAAGAATTATCTTCATTCTATAAAAAATGCTTTAACCTAATAATAGATTACTACCTTTCAATCCTACTTCATAACACATTACCTGAATTGACTTTGAACCAAGACTTTTTAAATGAGAGTCCACAAAACTATTGTTTGCAATCAATACATCACGATAATAACACTGGACTGGACCCCTGTGGTAAAAATAAATATCAATTTAGAACACAAGCACTCATAAGCCCAACGATTCAGGTAAAGAATCAAACATGAGCAGTAGGTATTTTTCTTGGATTTGTTAAAATTGGTTCAATTTATTAAAACATAAAAGTATCTGAATTGTTTACAAAGGGTAGTTCCATTTTTGCAAGTTTGAGAATTCGCCATCCAATATCACAAACCTTGGTACTTTGCTGAATCTGTACACTTTTTGATTTCCATCAACATGACATGAATGTTGATCAATACTACAAGGAGGGCAATTTTTCCATGTCTGCTCATGAAGAAGGTCAATTTCATGTTGGCAATAGCTCCATTCAGCAAATGATTGATAACAATTTCCTAGTGAAACCAGTTCCAAATCAAAACATAGCACAATTATATACTATTTGTTGATTATGCAAAACCCCTGTACTATAATATAGTTCTCATACTTCAAACATACACATTATATGAAGCCTACAAAAATTGACATGTGCTTGTTACAAATTTTAAACAAATTTTCCTTGACTTCCCAGAATTTACCAAAATTCACAGAAAGAAATGATCATAAAGGATTATTTTGAAATCAAGATTTACGTCTTGTAGCTTTTGGTTTGCAAGACAAAAAATATACACAAAGTAAAAAGCACACTAACAAAGATATGTAGATAGCATAAAAAATAATCACCCTTCCTCTAGAGCTGGAAATATCTTCCAAACTTCTTACAAAAGCAGATTGTGATGACCCAGGCATCCTCTTTCTAAATGCATCCCACAAATTAAAGACATCTTGACTAAATATGTAATGAAAATTTTCAGGGCTACCAGGCCACCAGCCACTCTCAATTATACTGTCAACAGAAATTGGTGACCACTTCCAAATGAAGAGCAAATGTACAGTGAACCAATTAAGATCAAATCGTCCTGTTGAAGACAAAATATAATCAAGAATAACCAGTACAGTGCTGAAAATATGTGCTTCAAAGAAATCAAATCCTGGGGTTTCATAAGAAGCCAGCAACTTCATCAATGATTTGAAGTTTTTAGTTTCAATCTAAAGTCTATGAATTAGTGTATAATCCAACCTGCTGCCTATGTACTTTTCTAAATGTGACTAAGATAATGAGCCCCTAACAAATCTGATTTTAATAAGATGCATCATATGTACATCCATATATCAAAAATTGTTATTTGGACTCTGTAAAAAAATTGCATAAGGACATTTTCACCTTCACATTGAACATAATCACAAGAGAGCTGTTGGTAGTTTTGATGATAGATTCATTACACAACTGACATGATGATGGGTAAAGGATGGGACATGATCGATCTACAAAGATAATAGCATCATCACAGAAAAACATTTCTCTCACATCGGGCACAACAAAAAAAAACCAAATATATAAATAAAATTCATAAGTATGTACATTATACTTACCAATGCTGCAAATCTTTCCATCAGATGAAATGGATTGTGTTGGCTTGATATATTGAAAATAACCATCCAACCACACTTCTCGATCATAGAGAGGATTATTCTTATGGACATCATCGCATTCTTGACAAATATATCTCAACACACCACATTGTCTGCATCTCAGTACAGCTTCATTTTCATTGCATCTACAACACTTCATAGCAGATAAAGGAGGAGCAAATGATGACACAGTGACATTGAATATTTTTTCCTCGTTTTTCCCAATTTTCTTCTCGATTTTCCATTCTTTTTTGCAAAGCAGATGGCCCAGTATCCACTTCTCTAATAACCAACTGACAGCTTTCAAGAATGGCTTCAAGATCTAAAATGAAAATGAAATAATTTTATGACATAAAGCTGTTTCCTTTTCTATTTTTTTTCTAAAATATGACACAATTATAAAAAGAGTACATTGAAGTGTTAAAAGCACAGTCACATGTGTATAAAAATATAAAAAACTATGTATAGATGCAGTGGCCTGGACAGCACTAAAGTTTTGCTTCTGTTATGTAAAGTTGAGATGTAAGAAGTATTATCAATAACCTCTTTCAGTAACACTGTCCTCACATAACATTTCCTGTGGAACATCATGTAAATCTGACGATGTTGTAGGCATTTCCTCATCTATGATAGTAATAACAACAAGTAACATAAAAATGTAACATACAAGTTACACAAAAATCTAAAATGCTTCTATTTCTTTGATAAAAGTATTATTTCCCCAGCACACACCTCTTTGGGTATTTCCATTGCTCGAAGTGCTTTGCCTCGGCTTATGAATAATTCGTTCGCCATCTTCGTTTCTTTGAAGAACTATATCTCTACTGGCATTTTTCTTCTCAATAGTTTTACTTCTACTTCGAACACCTTGATTTGTAATAGCATTGACATTGCTTATTGCAGACAGCAGCTGCTCATCAATCGTTGATTTACTCAGCTTACTGCGTTTATGAGACATGTGATTGCATAAATAAGAGGTGAAACCCATTGAACTTGAAACTACGACAAAGAACTTGAAACTAACGACAAAGAAAACAATGGAAACTAAAAAACAATCGGTACTTAATGTCGCGATTAATAGAAATCAATAGTCGCGACTCGCGTACACAAATGGTATCAAATCCCCTGGGGTATTATTGCCGGAGTAAATACCCGGCTCCCGAGCATCTCTTTTACGAGCAAATTCCCGACCCCCGAGAAAGGTCTCCAGGGCAAATGCCCAGGGGTATCCCGGGGGGGATGGTAACGCTTGGAATTGACTCATGGATTACTCTCGTCGTGTGAACTGCCACTTGACAAAATTGGCGAGCAAATAATTCCGTCAAATATATTTTCTTTCCCAGTCAGTTTTGGTTTTTCCATGCTACACAATAAAATGAACTGTTACGGAAAACTTTTCATATAATTTTTAATGGGATTTTTCATTTGAAAGATAATAGAATTTTGAATCTTACCATAATGTCTTCAACCGTCTTTCGCCATCGTTTCCAGACTCCGCCCAGGATTATCGCTCACTATGTGCTTCCACTTTTCATGAAAAATGAAAAAGAGTAACTGATGCATTTTATTCAATATTCGGTTAATGTAATATTTTTTGTATTTTACTCATATGACATACGAAAAAATATTTACCTCTGAGAATGTTTTGAATGTATTGTATTTCATAATTCATTTCTACGTAAAACTTAGACTCGAGACTTTAAGTTTAATGGTCAACTTTTTAAAGATGCAACCTTTTTGAACTATAATCTTTTGTATGAAAATTCGTGAAGTAAAGTCTTTTGCCTGAAAATTCGTGAACTATAGTCTTTTGCATGAAAATTCGTGAAATATAGTCTTTTGCATGAAAAATCGTGAACCATAGTCTTTTGAATGAAAAACCGTGATCTATAGTCTTTTTTATTAAAATGCTTGAACTATAGCCTTTTGCATTAAAAATCGTGAACTATAGGCTTTTGCATGAAAAGTTTCCATCAAAAAGGTTCCGATCATATTACGGAATATTGCTATGACTTCACGAGCCTACTACGTATGCGTCATTTTCCCGCGAAAACTTGAAATATTTTTCTTGTCGTCTTGTTGTTAAAGCATTGTTAAGTTATTTTAAACGTATTCACTTCCAGTTTTAAACCTTTTAAAAGTTAAAGAAATTAAACAACGTTATCTTATCTAATAAGATTGTATTCACAAGTGTGTCTGGATTGTTTGCTAACTCTGCCAGGTATCTATTTCAATTTGAGTATCGACTTTATGTACAGTTGGGGAAAATGCATTTCCTACGTTTAAAAATTGTTTGTTGTTGTTGTGCATTGGTTTTGTAAAGAATGTCGATGACAGAAAAAGAAGAGCTCAGTGATTATGAACTCCAAAGACTTGCTAAAATCAAACAAAACCTTGATTTCCTCGAGAATTTGGGCAAGTGCATTTTAGCCTTCATTCGTGAAGCCCAATGTGTTTATGTTGGTATATTTTTGCGTTTATAAAGGCATTGAAGTGGACAGGTCTGCATATCTTCCGAAGCAACGAACAAAGAAGAGAAAAATTGACGAAGACAGTAGCAGTGATGAAGAATGGTTACCTGGAAAAGATGAAAATTTTTTGCTAAAGAAAGTCAAGCCAAGTGAGTTAGCTTAAAGACAATTTGCTAATCTATATTTTGTCAGTGAAAAGCACTTTTTAAATATGAATTTGTTTTGTTTTCAGTCTTTAAATCAACATTTAGAAGCAGTTCCGTCACCAAGAAATCTTCAAATAAACAGGTAGCTATGTCGTAAAAAAAAAGATGAAAAGAAATGATTGACTATACATGCGTATTTTCTTATTAAATTTTACTTACAAATTTTTGCAGGCTTCTTCGAAAAAATATTGTGCTCCTTCAACCTCATCAAATAATGATTTTAATTCATCTGTTGATGACAATTCAATGGTTAAAAATAATGATGAAAAAGCTAAATGTAATATTAAAAGAAAATCAATCAAACATAAATGTAAATATCTAAAAAATATACCTTCAAGACGATCTTCGAGAAACTCATCAAGAAAGAACTATACTGAAGAAGAAGTACCTGACGATGATCATTATATTTGTACGTATTTTACATATTCACGTCGACTCTCAACGTTTTTTTAAAGTTCACTTTATAAACATAAGTTCATCATTGTGATTTCATCTTTTCGTTATAGATTGTGAGCAGTGCAATGATTTTTACTATGGCGAATGTCCATCGCACAATTTTCACATCATTGAAGATAGCACAATGAGATCAAGAAAGGGAACATCAAATGCTTTGAAGACACTTCCTGAAGATCTTTACGTAATACCTTCTACCATACCTGAAGCAGGCATGGGTGTGTTTGCAAATAAAAAGTTAGAGATCAACACTTGTTTTGGACCATACAGAGGAGAGAAAGTTTTGCTTGATGATTTAGAGGAAGGAAGAGATACTTCGTACATGTGGGAGGTAAACATATCGTCTGTATTTTTTTTTTTTTTATTAAAATACTTTCTGCTTGTTCCATTAGCACCATCCAGCTAAGGAATGTACGGCTTTGGCACTACTGTTTACCTGTTGGTGTTTATAGATTCTACAAGAAGGAAAGATTCGATATTATATTGATGGTAAAGATTCAACTCAAGGCAACTGGATGAGATTTGTGAATTGTGCACGATGTGAAGATGAACAAAATATAATTGCATATCAACATCATGGTGAAATTTACTACCGAGTTTATAAAGAGATTGAGGCAGATAAAGAGCTGCTTGTTTGGTATGGAGATGAATTTGCTGAACAACTGGGAGTATCATTGTTTGACGAGGAAGACGACGAGAAACATTTTGATGGTTAGTTACCTGGTGTTGTATGATAATTTAATTTTTTATATAGTGATCTTATGATATCTAAATATTCTTTTATAGTTGGAGGTCACAGCTGCAGACATTGTGGAAGGATGTTTACTTATCTTAATTTCTTAGAGAAACATTTAAAAAGATGTCCACTGCTTGTTTGTACAAAGCTATGGGAATGTCCACATTGTAGTCGAAAGTACAGTAGCGAGGACTACCTAAATGTTCATATAAAAAATGAATGCAGAAAAAATCCACTGTTACAAGACAAATTGTCGTGTAAGGAAACGAATTATTCTTCAGTTGGCAATGATAAACGTCGAAGCAATAGTGGGAACTGTGTTTTGAAATTATCGCAGACAGTTGAAGAAAATTATGCTGGAGAGAAACATGGCGGATTGAGACGTTATCAATGTGAACATTGTGGTAAAACATTTACAAGGCTCTCTCACTTGAATCAACACGTTAGAATTCATACTGGAGAAAAACCTTATCAATGTGAACATTGTGGTAAAACATTTACACAGCTTGGTGACATGAATAGACACGTTAGAATTCATACTGGAGAAAAACCTTATCAATGTGAAAATTGTGGTAAAACATTTACAGTGCTTGGTTCCTTGAATCAACACGTTAGAATTCATACTGGAGAAAAACCTTATAAATGTGAACATTGTGGTAAAACATTTACAGTGCTTGGTTCCTTGAATCAACACGTTAGAATTCATACTGGAGAAAAACCTTATCAATGTAAACATTGTGGTAAAACATTTACAGTGCTTGGTTCCTTGAATCAACACGTTAGAATTCATACTGGAGAAAAACCTTATCAATGTGAAAATTGTGGTAAAACATTTACACATCTTCATCACTTGACTCAACACGTTAGAATTCATACTGGAGAAAACCTTATCAATGTGAACATTGTGGTAAAACATTCACACATCTTAATAGCTTGAAACTACATAAAAATATCAAACATTAAAACATTTTATAAATTACGAGTAAAGTATGTGTGCGAGTGATAACAAATTTCGTGGATGATTATGTAAATTTAGTAAATATTTTCAAAAAATTTTTTGCAGTTGAGTTGAATATAAACAATATATTATTTATTCACGTGAACATCGAGAATGACGTCATTATAATGTATAGTAAATATAACATTCTTTGTAAAACTCTGTGTTGAACAACAGGTTTTCGTTCGCAAATCATTTTAGTGGAATCAAATCATGAACGGCTGTGAAAATAAGTTTAGTATGCAAGATTTGCCAGATAGATGATGGTGAAGACTGGTTGGGATGTGATTCATGTGGGCAGTGCAAATTTTATCTGAGAAAACCTCGGTTTGGCCCTGTTTCGGCTCTTTTTCAAAAAAGGAAGAGCAATACAAATGTGTAATGATTGTGCTTCGTCTCTTTATTAGACTGAATTCAGACTACTCAAATTACAAATTAATCAATAACTCATGACATCTTCCCTTCTGAGATTAATCTAACACTTAACTGTAACAAGATTGTAATCTATATGTTGGATTAGCTAAGTGACAATGTTCTATAAGTAACTTAGGTATCTTGGCCGAATCTGGTTGGTGGTTTTACAGTCCTGCCATAGCGGGTCACATAAGCGTAGCTGGGTGGAGTAGTATGTTCATCATCGCTTGTTCTTGTGTCCTCAGGCTCACTATGGTGCACATGAGGCTCTTCAACTTCTTCTGGTTGGGAATTCTCAGCAGGTTCAGGAGTGACTAATATATCATGCCTGTTCCTTCGCAATTGGCCTCCGGTGTCAGTTTGAACGATATATGATCTTGGTGTCTCTGCCTTCCGAATCACCTGTCCTTTTATTCTCCAGCCTTTGCCATCGTGAAGACGAACATTTGAACCATCTGAAATCTCAGGGAAAGTTTTTGTATGCTTATCGTAGTACTGTTTCTGTATTATAGATTTCTTGGAGATTTCTTGGGTCTCTATTGAGGGTAGGCGAGTCTTTAGTTTCCTATTCATTAACATGGCTGCTGGAGCTGGAGTACCGTCAGGGCTTGTGCAGGCTCTGAAGTTAAGTAGGGCTAGGTATGGGTCATCACCAGACTTAATGGCTTTTTTCAAGAGGGTCTTGACTGTTTGTACTGTGCGCTCGACTTTGCCATTGGACCTCGGATGAACAGGACTTGAGGTGACGTGTTGAAATTCCCATTGCTTGGCGAAGTCTCGGTATTCCTTCGAAGCGAATTGTGGTCCATTGTCTGTGACTACTGTGTCTGGTATACCGTGTCTTGCAAATATTGACTTTGTGTGCTTGATTATTCCGGCAGAGGTAGTTTCTGAAAGTAGACTTACTTCTGGAAAACTAGTATGGTAGTCGACAATTAGTAAATAGTCCTTGCCATTCATGTAGAATAAGTCACATGCTACTCTGCTCCAGGCATGATGAGCTGGTGGTAGTGGCATAAGTGGTTCGCGTTGCTGTCGTTTTCTTGATTCTAGGCATGTTTCACAGCGGGAAATCATCTCAGATATTTCTGTAGCCATCCCTGGCCAAAAGATCACTTCTCTTGCTCTTGTTTTGCATCTTTCAATTCCTAAGTGTCCCTCGGGAATTCTTGCTTTCATCTCACGTCTCATTGAGGAGGGTACTATGATGCGGTTTGATCTAAGGAGGATTCCTTCAGCTTCTGATATTTCGTCGATGAATGTCAGGTATGGCTTGACAGCATCAGGGATGAGTTGTTTGTTGTATGGAAGACCATTGACAATTATGTTTTACAGCTCTTGAAGAATAGGATCCTTAGCAGTCTCGAGTTTAAATTCTAGTAGCTTGGAATCTGATACTGGCAGGTTGTGCAGAGCTGAGTGCACATGACAGTTCATGTCTTGCTCCGATATCTCTGGTGTGGGTTTACTTTCCAGGTATGCTCTGCTAAGAGCATCTGCAACGGGAATGTCCGTTCCTGGTGTGTAGTCAACACTTAGCTCATATTGCTGGAGCCTGAGCAGTAGTCTTTGCAAGCGCGGAGGAGCCCTGGATAGTGGTTTTGAAAAGATTGCTTTGAGTGGTTTGTGGTCTGAACGTACCGTGATTGGTCTCCCGTAGGTGTATTCGTGGAAGCGCTCGCATGCAAACACAATTGCCAATGTCTCTTTTTCTATTTGTGCGTAGTTTTGCTCACTTTGGGTCATTGCTCTACTAGCATATGCGACGGGCTTCCAGGTGTTCTCTTCTAATTGCTCGAGTACTGCACCAAGACCTGATTTAGAGGCGTCAGCTGTGATCCTTATGGCATGTTTTGGATTAAAGTAGGTTAACACTGGACTGCTGGTGACGAGGTGTTTTAGATTTTCTATGGCTTGACGGTGTTTCGTTTCGAAATGCCAGACGACGTCTTTTTCAAGTAGTTGTCTTAGCGGCGCTGTCTCATCAGATAGGCGCGGTAAAAACTTTCCGAGGTACGTCACCATACCGAGAAAACGTTGAATTTCGACTTTGTTGCTAGGCATGGGCATGTTGATTATTGCTTCTATTTTTCTAGGATCTGGCTTAATGCCTGCTGCAGTGATTACATGTCCTAAGAAGGTTGTCTCGGAAACCCCGAAGCGGCATTTCTTTTCATTCAGTTTAAGTCCAGACTCTCTTACTCTGTCGAGTATGTCCTTTAGTGCTTTGTCGTGCTGCTCTTTGTTCCTACCAAAGACTATGATGTCATCTTGGTCGTTTGCCGCATTCGGTATACCATCAATGATTTCTGCAACTTTCTTCTGAAACACTTCAGCGGCACTGTGAATCCCGAATGCTAGGCGCTTAAAACAATATCGTCCAAATGGCGTGTTAAATGCAAGTAGTTTCGAGCTGGCTTCGTCGACTTTAACTTGCCAGTAACCGCTGGATGCGTCAAGCTTTGTAAATATGGTGGCGCCGCCCAGTTTGGATAGGACTTCGTCCACTGTAGGCATAGGATAATGATGACGTTTTATAGCAGTGTTCAAATATTTAGGGTCAAGACAAATACGTAACTGGCCATTGTCCTTTTCTACAACTACCATGGAGCTGACCCAATCGGTTGGTTCGTCAACTTTCTCTATGACATCAAGCTTGCACATGCGTTTTAACTCAGCTTTGAGACGTTCCATAAGTGATATTGGAATTTTTCGAGGTGGATGAACTACTGGCGTTACATTGGGGTCAATGCTAATGTGATGTTCACCCTTTAGGCATCCAAGTTCTCCAAAAACATCTTTGTACTCTTGTATGAAGTTTGGTGTTTTAGCATTTACGGTCCAAACTCGCTTTATAAGTGTGAAACCGCTGTCCAAACGCACTTCCAAAGCGCTGTCATGTGCTTGCTCAAGAAGTAGCCTGTTTTCAATGTTAGGGCCAGTACGCCTTGAACGACTGCGCAACGCCAAACACATTTTTTTAGATAACGTACAAACGTATTAGCTTTTATTTCATTTACAATGTAATAATGTCTTTAATGACATGATTATTGAAATATATATTATTCGAAAGTTTGACAATTTCTCGCGTTGTAAAATTGGTTTCTTCACCAAAGTTTCTTATGTGTCACAGTTACGTAATAATTTTCACTTTAGACAGAATTAATTGGTTAGAGATTTTAGTACTGAACCTCGCATATGTGTTTTGACCACTTTAGGTGCTGGGAAACTTGGATTCTCGTTCGTTCGCATTACTGCCTTATTAGAGAGCTTAAGCAAACGACGTTTTCGACAACACGGACGCAAACCGGAAGTAATTCAACAACCTGCCTATTATTGCGCATGACGAGAGGTTCGCGTTGTCAGGTCGAAGACTCCAGGCCTTGCGTTCTGAGGTTTTTGTTAATAAAGTGTTTGCTAACAGACGAAGCAATGGGAGAAATGTCGTCTGCAAGTTTAGAGTGAGTGTTTCATTTGTTTTTCGATAAATACAACATACTAGGCTGCCAAAATTAAATAGATGTGCAGAGTTTATACAAAAATGTTTGCTCAAAGTATTTGTGTTAAATACTTATAATTAACAATCACATGTATTGAAGTGCAAATTTTAAATATATTTTTGCACATTTTCAAAAGGATTCAATCGCCTATGGAATGGTCGAAACAACACGACGTTTTGTTATGTCGCGAAATACTAGCCGTTGACCCTTTTCAAGCAAAACGAGAAACAACTGCCAGAGCAAAGTATTGGGAGAAGGTAGCTGCAAACTTGGAAAAAATAGATAAACCAAAATTTAAGGTTTCAACCCGTGCTGTACGAGACAGATACAGCCGTTTACATGAAAAATTTAAAAAGAAAGCTCGTGAGGAAAAGGGTGCAAGTGGAATATCACCAGAACCGACAGAGTTGGATACTTTGTTAGAAGAGCTATCAGAGAGACAATTGTCCTCTGATGAAGAGCGGTTCCAGAGTTATCAAGAAAACGAGAAAAAGAATAAGCTGGACAGAATAAAGTCCCTAGATATACGAAAGAAAGCGATGGAGAAGTTGTCAGAAGCCAAACTACGAAAGGAAAAGGAGAGTGATAGTGGTGACCAAGAACCACAAAGAAAAAGACGTCGATCAGGAGGTGACATTGTTGCTTACCTTAAAGAAAAAAATGAAGTAGAATTGGAGATGAGAAAACAGGAGTTGGAGATGAAAAAAATGCAATTTGAGGCAGATAAGAAAAGGCAGGATGACATACTTAATTTGCTAATGCAGCAAAATACAATGATAATAAATTTAATCAAGGAAAAAAACAATACAAAGTAACTTCAGAAAAAGAAACACTATATAAAAACAATACAAGAAACTGCTCTATATCAACCATGTTGTTTTGTTAATTGGCAGCACATTTCTTGTTAACTGGTTCTTACATTTTATAGTTTGTTTATAATTTGTTTATACATTCGATTAAGGAGAATACAAAGTCCTTCCATACCGGGTAATGTTGATCTTTGAGGACATTTGAAAATGTCGGGTATGTTCAAGACTTCTGCCAGAAATGGTAGATCACACTTATCAAATCTGAAGAAAGCCTTGCACTCAGCTTCTGGGATGTCTTCCAAATTAAATTGATCGTATGCTTCATAGCAAAAATCTGGATTTTTTGAAGTGAAAGCCTCTAAAAGTAAAACTAACTCCTCGTCGGTTAAACAGTTGTTTGCATGACTGAGTAGTGCTGCACTTCTTGCATTCTTGAATGAATTTTCCATATCAAAAAACCCAAAATTAACTTATCTATAAGCAAGCTGAAGTTTGTCGTGAAAAATATAATTCAGCTTAACCGTTCAGATTTCCCGCCACCGACCGCGTCCTCGACCCAGACCTACACTCACCATGACGTTCGTGTTGTCGAAAACGTCGCTTGCTTAAGCTCTCTATTGTTGACCAAGGACCGCATGTGGGTTGGTACAGGCAACGGTGTTATACTGTCTATACCACTGGTGGTTGCTCAACCAGAATCTTCAAAATCTCCAGTTACTTCCCCAGTAGATAGTGGTGGGCCAGGAGGAGTAGTTCGAGTTTACACGGACACTGAAGGAAAGGGAGAAAAGACAGGAAGTTCTCGTTTTATGCCTTATTGTTCCATGGTAAGTATATAAAATTATCCATATGCAATACAACGAGAACGGCTAAATGAGTTAACTGCAATTATGTTTACTTTTGTGCACTTTATTATATTATAAGAAAATACATGGAAGCATGATGTTTTTTACAGAATTGTTTAT
This sequence comes from Xenia sp. Carnegie-2017, assembly GCF_021976095.1. Lineage (NCBI taxonomy): Eukaryota > Metazoa > Cnidaria > Anthozoa > Malacalcyonacea > Xeniidae > Xenia > Xenia sp. Carnegie-2017. The sequence goes on from NW_025813494.1 coordinate 85,705, forward strand.
TGCTTGAAATGTTTTTATTTTCATATTTTACGAAGGTTAACGCGCATATTTCGTTTCACGGACATCGTGACTCCGTCAAGTTTTTTGTCACCGTCTCTCGGTGCACGGACAAGGCAACTTCATTAATATCACCTAAGCTGTCGTCGTCGTCAGTGAAAGCTGAGGCCACATCTGCCGTTCTCGACGAAGAGAAAAGTTGGCTTGTAATCAGTGGGGGAGAGGGTTATGTTGACTTTAGAACTGGCGACAATATAGAGAGTGGTGAAAACATTGGTGGTCCCGAAAATATTTCTCCTAATTCAAAAATATCTTCAGCTAAAAATAGTCACCTTGTGGTCTGGCAGGTTACTAGAAATTAGTAAACTAAACTGACCATCGCTTCTTTTGTTGCTTCGCTCTGTCGGATTCAAGTTCGCCATAACATTTATGATCGTAAATCGCGCGAAATTTTCGCAGTCGCCAGTGCTCGACCTTAACTTTTAAACTTACTAGTCCTTGGGCTAGTAAGGCTTGAAATTTACTAGCCAACAGGCATCCGTTGGTAGCCAGGTTTGAGGCTTGAGCTTTTAAAATAACTAATAGAATAACTTATTTTATTAGTACTCTATGAGACAAATAAAGACTTGTGAATACTTTCAGTCCATGTCCATTCTTTGTGGTCTTCTCAGCCTTTCTCCCGAGTTTAGCCATCTGGCAACTGCTCTGGTGGCATTGTAGTCAGAGTGGTTAGGCCCATTCAGTGCAATGTTTTGCTAGTTCCATGACAGTGTCTTTAGTAGTGTCAAAAGAGGCATCATCACCAGTTTTCTTGGACAGAGTTACTGCTCAAAAGATCTCAGATGCTGTCCTGATCTTATTTTAATTGCCTCTAAAGTGGCAGTTAGTGTGTTTATCTTATCTTGAACTAATGCAATTGTGCTATCATCTCTTTGAAATACAAGTGACACCTTGCTAACTTGCTGGATAATGTCTAAGAGAAAGTGAAGGAACTTGACAAACAGATAACTGGTCAGTTTCTTAGCATAGTTCTTAGCTCTACCTTGCATTTCAGCACTGCTATCCCTTGCTTCACTTGCATGTTGAAAGTCCATGACAATTAACTTGTAGTTTTTAGTAAGCAACACGTTATCTACTGGCTACTGGCTTCACAGATCAGTCACTTAGCTCGCTTTAACAACTGAGATGCCATGATTAAATCTTGACTCGTTTACTGTGACTGTTTAGACCGGTCTGTGCCCTGCATGTGTGCTTTTTTATGTGAAAAGTGACTTTTAACACGTATAACAAGATTAGTAAACTTTTAATAACCGAGTACGAGGTCTTACAAAGTGATCCTGTAGGGTGAGGTTTGTACAAAGAGACAAAGGTCCGATATTTATCAGTAAAGACTGAAAGCGAGCTATTCAAGTTCGCACCGTAGGCGGTGGAAACTTGAATAGTCAAACAGATAACAGCGAGACGATGAAAAGAGATGGGCAAATTTTATATTTTAGCTATGACTGATGAGAATACACGAAGAAGGGATGATTTATAAATTTTACAACAAATTATGTTTCAGTTAAATTTGATAAACCTTATACACAGTTTACATATATTTATTTGAATTATTGAAATGTTCTGGAAACTAAACTATTAACAAACGCAAAGTTGAGGCAGCCAGGAAAACTATATAATAACATTTTTACCGATAAGATAGCTCAAAAAAATTAAGAATATAAACAACAACTTTTCCAATAATTATTTTTGACGACTGATAGTAGATAAGACGGTTAATTTTCTCACATCTCAGTAATCAGAGATACTACAAAATTGATAGCGTTTCGGCTTGACAGTTCATCATGCAAAGCTTTGACGCAAACAAATATTTTAAAGTGCTTATCTCACAACTTTTTTTCGAATTTTCTGATTGAGGTAAAAAAATCATTTTAAAAGTTATTTTGCAATTTTCTGATTGATGGCTTCGTTTATGAGATAAATGCGTTTCTTTTCTCAACATCGGCAATAATGGAGAAAATTGCTGCGCGTTCAATTTGCTTGATGGGAGCCTGAAACGAGAAGTATGTGACGTAACATAAGGACAGGAAGTTTTTTGCTGCAGTGAGATTTTTGCCATAATTTCTACTACGGCTCTGCATCAGGTTTGTTAGTTTGGCCTTTTTGAGGCCAAATAACTCGATTTTGGCCTTTTTTTCTTTCTTTGGCCTCGAAATTTTTTTTGGCTATTTGGCTACTTTTTGGCCTCTTTTTATTGAGCTTTATTTGTAAAAATCTCTTAAATGTACAAAATGCGATGGAAATACAACTAAAAATGATCATAAGGATCAAATTGAGCATTGAATTGTTTTCATCCAATCACAGCTAAGTATAATTCAGCCAATTGTCATGCAATTTAACCAGCTAATCACAAGCAAGCACACAGCTTTGTCTTCGTAGACGTCCGACATCTAGCTATAAATAGCACGTTCGACCACTACTAATACTAGTTAAGACTGATAAAAACGTTATTCGTTGCAATATTATGGCATCAAAATGGAAAGGAGCGTATGATAGCGGAAGAAAATATAACAAGTCTTGGGAAAGTAAATTTAGCTGGCTCACAAAAGCTTAAGACGGAAGTGAAGATGCTTTTTGTAAATTGTGCCGTGCCACAATCAGACCCAAACAAGCAAACTTAACCAAACACGAAAAAACTGATAAACACATCAAACACGTTAAAGTATCTACTACTACAAGGCCCATCCAAGTCGTACGTGTCCCAAAAGTTGCAGAAGAAGTAAAGGTCGGTGGTGTGACTGGATGGAATGGATGTATGCGCCATGATGGCAGCTTATCACACAAAGTGGCTCTACAAAATTTTATTCGTATGCTATTTTATAAACTTAATGTGGATTTATAATGATGTTTAACTACTATCAAGACTTCTTTTGGTACAACAAAACTGGTCTTCCTCAACAAACACGCCGCCAAAGGAGATATTTTACACAAATTTATGCTACGACTTTCAAGACAGCAATCAAGCATTTAAAAGGAGAATACAGCACGAACCTCCCATCTCCGAAAGAGAATACAGCACGAATCTTCCACCTCCCAGAACGTACTTTCTTAGTTGACCTAACGGCACATATAGATATCAATGCGAATCCAGGGCCAGAAACCCTACAAACCCAGGAAAACAGAATCGGAAATCGGCCATGTTTGGATTTATATTCACATGTGACTGGAAGAATAAGATATTCAAGAAACGAGTTGTTAAACCTGAGGTCAAAATATCCGATCTCTGATTATCTTCATGGTGTTCTCAAGAACCAAAATATCATACGCAGCATAGGAGGACGTTCCGGACTATCAAACTGTAATAAAATCTTTAGAATTTCTACAGTATTACAACGCCGAAACCCGATGCTATATAAACAGAGATCCACAAATAAAGCTTATAAGTTGTCCAAGCTTACTTCCGAACAGCACAACCAGAGACGACGCAGGCAGCAAGATTCAAGGCTCGTATTCTTCTGGACATGCTCAATGTAACATTTCCTGAAAACTGCTTATGTTCAAAAATTTACATTTTTTGCAATGTTTGAAACAATAATGTTGTTAATTGTTGCTAATAGAACTAATAATGTTACTAATTTGTAATTATTACTACTTCTCCTTTTAACACTTATTTTTCATAAAAAATGGCACTAACTTAAGGAACTCGTTTTTGCTTTATTTTTTGGCATTCGTTGCTTATTTTATTTTATTTTAGAAGACCTCTAATAAGATAAATTAGCCCTTTGTTTGACATATTCAAAAGTTCGATTTTTACCGACAAATGAAAAAATCGTCTGTGCGTGAATACGGAAATGTTCAACCAACACCCGAGTGACATTTTTTAATTTTTTCATGTATGTACTTTAACGTCGTAAAATCATCTCATTATTTTAGTTGTGCATAAAGAATCTTTAAATAATCATAATTTATCTTATTAGAGGTCTTCTAAAATAAAATAAAATAAGCAACGAATGCCAAAAAATAAAGCAAAAACGAGTTCCTTAAGTTAGTGCCATTTTTTATGAAAAATAAGTGTTAAAAGGAGAAGTAGTAATAATTACAAATTAGTAACATTATTAGTTCTATTAGCAACAATTAACAACATTATTGTTTCAAACATTGCAAAAAATGTAAATTTTTAGAACATAAGCAGTTTCAGGAAATGTTACATTAAGCATGTCCGGAAGAATACGAGAATATGGAAATAAAGATTGTTTACTTCAGATTGAGTTTTTCAAACGCATATATCAATTATACGTTTTTCTACGCCTTTCCAATAAACCAAAGTAAATTAAACACGTAAATGGCAGCAGGCTGTGACAACAAATTATTAATCTCGATTTCTAACACATAGTTACCTCGTTCGTGTTCTTCGACAGGTTCAAATCGTAAACTAGGCGTACTATGTAAACTGATGCTGTCTTGTTCTTTTGTTTCTTCAACTGTTTCTTGAGGCATTTCCTCCTCCGTTTCATTCAAACCTTTTGACGATTGCTGACCATCTTGTTCGTCCTCGTCTAAAAAATAATACGGAAAAATTTTCACTTGTTACTCAAAGAATACAAGCTGTTTGTCCATACGAGTTAAAGATTCACACGAGCTATATTGTAATATGCGAACATTTGCTTCATATGAGCTTTTGGTTCAAATGAGCTTTTTTAATATGCGAGCTTTAGCTTACCATGAAATATTTTCCAATCCTATAATCATGGAGACAATTGAAGCAACATTTTCCTTTAAAAGAATTCACAAACTTTTTATTTACCTTCCAGATATTTGGGCACGATATCATCCTCCAGGTCGACAGGTAACATTATCTACAATATACGTCAATTTTAAAGGTAATAAATACATAAAACAAACAGAATAGTTATGAAGATTTGTCTGAAATTTTACAGTGTCGGGCTTTAAAACTTCATAAATAATACTAAGGGGCGGAAACGATTCAATACTTATTATCAGATAAATTTTCTCAAGCAATTTCACAAAACTCTGATTTAATAACTACGCAAAACATTTAAAATTAAAACAACCAATTTGCCATAATTTGAGAATTACAACCAGAATGACGTGTGGTGCTTCGCAAACATTTGTAATTTTTAACCTTGAAGTTTTGGCTCTTTTCAATCCCTTGAAATCATCGGGGCTAGCTCGCTATCCGGGCCAGCTCGCTATCCGGGCCAGCTCGCCTCCATATAATCAGGCCCTAAGTGTAACTTACCTTGAGTGGTGATGACGGAGGAGTGACATCAGGTGTGGGTGGACTCATTAATTATGGTCAGCGGGTCTCCATTTCAATAGTTCGTGAGGTACGGTTGATTCAAATATCGTCTTTACACATTGACATGTCTTTTTCCAGACGTCTTCGGAGAACGTGTTGCCAATGGATATGACGAGATTTTCCAAACAATTGGTACCAGACCTCGCTAACTGCTCGTTATCTAAAGACATGTATTGAATGAACGAGCAAAGCAGGACATCACCAATGAACGAGCAAAGCACGACATATTGAATGAACGAGAAAGGCAGGACATGTATTGAATGAACGAGCAAAGCAGGACATGGTGTTACAAAGCATTGACAGTCGAACCTCTAAGAATCTCTGATACTTCTTGTATACTAATGTACCTCACACCAAATCAATTACAAACTCTAATACTTCAAACCAATCAGTAACTCTGATATTTCAAACCAATCAAAAACTTTGACACAACGAACCAATCACCAAGGCATATGCCAAGCACAAACACGTTGCGTAATTTCAAGCTTACCTTGTTTAACACACCACTCTAGATGGCCATACATATCATCAAGAAAAATTTCAGCAAGAATATCAAAATACTGAGTAAAAACATCGATGATAGCAGATTGAGCGTGATTACAAGTTGTTGTCATCCATTCTGATTTCTATAAAGAAACATCACAAATTTCAAAACAACCTCAGCTGATGTCTCATTTTATAACGAGGAAATACAACACCTTATACACGGACTTTATTCTATGTAAAGGAAACGACCTTCCCGTAGTTTAAAACTACTCCCTCCTGTTTTAAAGGCAAAAGCATTCTTTACAGGTGGGTAACTTTCACAAACGAGTGTTTCAAAACTTCCATACTGGTACAAATCGTTTACACAAAATGAAATCGGTGTGTGAATAGGGAATGCAAGAGGATAAGAATGGATAGAGAATGAAGTAGAGACTCTAGAATGAAAGTGGAAAGAAGTGAATAAGAAATAGAGGAAGATATGAGGGGATCATTGAACTAAAATACATGGAACGCTACATGAAGCAAATAATTTAAGCAAAATCTTACATCCAGACACACGCGTGTTTAGTGTTTTGAGTTCTCTCGCGCAGTGAAAATTGATTGAACTACACCCGCGTGTCTGGGTGTCAAATTTGGCTTCAAAAAATTACTACGGTTTTCTGTTACAGGTAGCGTTCCATGTATTGTAGTTCAATGGAGTGGATACACAATTGAAATGGATGAGTGAATGAGGAATGAAGGTGGATAGATATGAACACATGAAATGAATATTATTCCATGTGGAACTGGATAGTCATGTATGTAAGTTGACTTTTTGCGATATAATGTGTGTTTATGGCAATCATAGACAATAAGACCAAAATAACGACATATTATAAACTACGCGTTTTGAAACGTGGTCGATTACGGGAGAATAATGGACCGGAAAAATGTTTCTCAGCCAATCAAAGCGCGCCATTTAGCCGGAAGTGACGCTTGCCATATAATAAGAGCAAAATAATGACAGTTTTCTAACCTCCTGCCAATCTATCTGTCTGTCTGATAGTTTCATGTTGTCGAAAATTCGAAACAAGACTTTAAACACATCACGCCACCAATGTTGGAGAAACGTGTTCCCATATGTTTTCATTGATTTCAAACATCACGGTTAGGCCTCTAGTTGATGGATGGAAAATAGCTCACATTCAAATTATACAATGCATACTAATCTATACAGTACAAACAACTCAGTATTTCCACCATACCTTGTTCTGACATCTAGTTTACATCGGTTGATGATACACGAAAGCTCAAAGGACTGGAAACCAGCCTTTCACACAGATTCTGTCCTGCTCTGATAACCAGCATTCTCAACTCCGTAGTCTTTAAATATCTGTTTATAAAAGAAAAGAAAACAGACGCCATTGAAAAATGCTTCACGAAAAAGCGATTGAAATAGATAATTAGGATTTGATTTGATCCAAAGTGGTTAGCTTTAATGTGATTTTGCCAAATTTTAAATAAATTTCAAAGGTGAAAAGAAAGTAGATTTGCAATTGTCGTACCACAGGATTTTCGGAAAGAAATTTGGCGCAATTTCGTATCAGTCTTATTGCTTCCATACTCGTGTCCGGGAAACTTGCGTTGCATGCGAATTCCGAGAGACACTTGACGGCATCTTGGAAAGAGTCGATGGTCGCGGAGAAATATTTCTCAAAAATCGTGGCTGAAAGAGAAAATGGGGATGTGAAATTTATACACCGATAATCTTGTGGGATAAATGAATCTGTCAAAGCTTTGATTTACAAGTGACGTTGAAACAGTAGAGAAACAGGGCTAGAAAAGTTTAAAAAACTCTGCCTTTTGACACGTAATTTGCATCAACTAAAAACTGCTTCATACATTTATTTCATTTCTCCATTAACTCTCGTTTAATTATCATTTATGAATCATGAGAAGATAATCCATCGACTTTATGGTAAATAAAAGTTTACCTTGAAAACTTATACGAATATGGCTGAATTACCATGGAAAAGAACGAACACATAAAATTCTTGTTGAAAAATAAACGAAGTTCTCCGTCACATCCGAGAAACACATTTACTTAAGCGATATTCAAATTCAATTTGAATTTAATTTAATATTTTACAGATGTCTAAGTCGTTCATGCTTGGAAACGGATTCACCATCATTTCTTCAAACATATGCAATCATTTTTATTTTAAAATTTTAAAATTTGCACCGATACAAGAACCTCACCCAAGAGAACAACACACAGGTCGGCGGTAAGATTAGAAGAAAAATCTCCTTCCTTAAACTACAAACCTGTTGTTTGAAAAGCGAGTTCCACGATTCCTTCATCATGATCGGACGCAGCCAAATGAAAACGGAGAAACATTTTTCCAACCAGATTTGATGTTTGCGGCTTGCGAATGAACCATTTGTGTGACACATCGTACGACCATATCTCGAATTGTGGAAGAACTAAAATGTGAAAAATCCAGTTGTTGATTCAAGCAAATCGTAGACTGAAAATTGCATTCCTTGTTGCCAAGTTCATAAAGATATCGAAGAAAGAATTTTAATCAAATCCTTCCAATTATAAGAGACAAGACAGAGCGATTGATCGAAAGACGTCCTTTGTAAAATTCGTCGTAAAATTATAACTTGGAAAAGAATCTACAAAGTCTGCCACAAATTTTGTTTATTTGAGAGAAAGATTTTCAAGCTGCAAGAAAATTTACATTTTCTGACAGAATTCACTCCTGCATAAACTTACCTGTTTTTCTTCATTATGTGTTCGAAGGGTCGGAGAAAATCCTTTTGAAATCGGAAATTTGGCAATTCCCCCTTTTCCAAGAACTTCATGGATAATTGTCGCAAAGAAGAACGCAACTTCTTTATTAGAGTTACAACCACATTAAAATGACACATGAATTATCTAAGATGGAGAAGTACTATAGTTGGTAGAACATTGGAGATGAAGGCATTGATTATATTGTTTTTATACTTGAGATATGAAAGAAACTAGAACTGTGTTTTAAAATATCATCATAGTTCACAATTGATCTGATATTGTAGTTCATAGAACATTGAAGACAATGATTATCTTGTTACTATACCTGAGTACATCATAACAACGTGATGTTATTAACCATAATATCAAGATACTATCTTAGTCGTTAATAATTGCTAACCTTGTTATAATGATCTCCCAACACAGCCCATATTCGTGACCATTGCAGCCGAATAAGAACAATATTGTAATAAGCAATCTCTACGATCTTCTGCAGACTAAACATACGTATCATTGTAGGATTGGAAAGGTGAACTTCCGAGACTTGACGTAAACCTTCCACGAAATCGACTTAGGAGAAAAACGAAAACATTTTGAGATTTGGATACAGGAGATAACGATACTTGGGATTTGAGAACTGGGGATTTGCAAACTGGGGATTTGGGATACTGGGGATTTGGGATACTTGGGATTTGGATACTTGGGATTTGGTATTTGGGAACAGGGAATTTGGATACTAGAAATTTGGGTACTTGGGATAAAGAATGGTCAGTGAATTATGGTCAAGTTAGATGTATAAAAATCTTATGTAAGATGCATTTTAATGTATACATGCAAACCTACCGATAGCATCACCATCCAGTTTCACTGATCCCGTGAAAACTCTAAACGTAATAAAACACAATGAAGAAGTTGAGATGAAGATATTCTGCTGAGAGAACATAACGCAAAGACAGTGCAGGAGTTCTTTAAAATTTATTTTCATGTTTATATTCAAGGTTCTCTGGTTCACTTAAGCCTGAAGATGACTACCGCTAAGGATGTCAAAACGTCAGTCAACAATAACAATAACAGTCCTTCTCAGGACTCTGCTAACGGACAATGAACATGTCTACATAGAGAATCATCCATCAACATTTCTTGCTGTTACAAGCCCAACTCTACCTTGAAGACAATTTTAAAGATTTCTGGCAGGGGGGAAGGGAAGAAGCAAGAACGCTGGATGGGAGGGGTGAATATTTAGTTTTGCTTGACTGATTTGGTTTAAAAGCTATTTCAATTTGAAAAGAAATTAGTTGGTCACAGCGGAATGTATGACCATATATATGAATATTCACCTCTCCCCCTGCATTAACGTTCTAGCTTCGCCCCTGGGGTGGGAGATAGGTCACAAAAGACAATCCACATAGCTATCATTAAAGTAAACGTTACCTGTCAACTGCAACGACAACACTTTGTGCAGCGGTCTCCCAAATGGCTTCCTGTGAGCCAGCCGCTTTTTTCGAGTCAGCGGCAACAGGCATCCGACCTTCATAGAAATACAAACAAAGAAAAGCACCCAACGTTAGTATTTGACATTTATGAGCGTCACAACAATGTTATAAGCAACCTGAGGTTATATCATAAGATGTCTTGTTGTTTGCGATGAATGCTGTGGGTGAATTAGTAACACCGCTGGACGCCGTGTGAAGGTATCGCGTTTTCACACCAGTACCGATAAGTTGAGCCAATTCAAGTTGGGAAATGCATTTCAGTATCTAGAATGAAATGCATTTTCTCTTTTAGGATTTTCTCTTTTAGGGAAACGCAAAAATATGCGCCGAGCGGAACGAGCATTTGAGCAACGAAAACGAGTGTTCAACAAGACGAACATAAACGTTAAATACATACGTAGAAAATATCTTCAAATAAAAAATATCTTGAGAAAAAACTTCATTTTCTTATGTATATTTATTACAGATGTACATTTGTGATACGATTCTCTGATGAAGGGTATGAAATACGGTCAACAAAGCACTTGAAAAAAGGAAAGGTAAAGACTGTAGCAATATCGTGAAAATAAGACTACAGACAAGACCTAGACTTTTTCCTTTGATGAAAAAACAATCGATCATATTTTCAGTCGTAGACACCAACCATAATATATAGCAAGATGATTCTCTCTACCTCGAGCCAAGACTTCCCGATGTAATTACCATCCGTTTGAGCGATGGTAAGAAGTGTCTTGATCGTCTCCATGTTCTTCGTTTTCATTTCATGAATATGCGTGCCACTGGTCGCAGTAAGTAAAGTGAACCTGGATAGCGCTTGTACGAAAGCATTTCTTTCCAACTACAATGTGAAAAGAGTTATTAGGAGTATCGAAAAATGAACTTAATGGTAAAGAATCTCCATTCATATTCCCTAACATCATTATAACTAGCTGTAATCATTGAAAAACTTTTAAGAAAAGATTATTTCACATTCACATGCATTCTGATATATCCATATTTGTACACAAACAGACAATCAAATTCAAAGGTAAACAAACATCTGTTTTTATTGTATACATATGAGTATAATCTAAACCTTGAACATATAACACGCAAAGAACATGACGTGTATGTAACTACGTAAATATATTCATAAATTTCAACAATTCAACATTCAACATATTTTTGAATATATATTTATGTCCGGGAAAGGGTCACCAGGGAATGAAAAGGTATGCAGAGACATTAATGTCGTTATTTCATACCCAAATATATAAAAAAGAACAGAATGTTGTATGTTTATCAACTTACAGGCATGCTGAATATGCAAGATATTCGTATTGCACAGCGGATTCCATCAAGACAAAATGAAGCAACAGAAGAATCGTCGTTGTCTTGTAGATTGAAGCTGAACGCGGCAAGAAACGGACTCCATGCAACCTTAAACACACAAAGCAAAATGGTCAACAATGGGGACTGGGAAGGTTGTAAGAAGCAGATTTAGCTTAAGTAGTGGATTATCTCAATAGAAAATTCAGTCAAATCATTCACTGCTCAGTTAAAATATTAGATTATCAAACAGATTTACTCTTCGTCATCGCAAACATTCATTACATAAAATCTAAGTCTTTTCTTTAACAAGATTAAGATGAATGTCATCATGTTTTGAAATCTACGCCCCCCGTACTTGGCACTGTCCGTATAAGTTGACATCACAATTCACGCTTCGTTAATCAATCCTTACATACACCACATAGATTATCCTCCAGACTCCACCCCCCGTACCTTGAACATTGTCTTCACGTGACCAATCTGTGTCGCAGTGACGAAATCCGTCTGAATATGACTCACGTCTTCCATTTGTTTTTTGGCGTTTTCCGCCATCTGCTCCATTTCCATAGAATACAACATACGACGATGTTTCTCACTTTGCAAATCTGTAAAGTGGAAGCACAATAAAAAATCTCTTTACTTTCATGAAAATGTCATTGGACCAACACCGAACATCACAATATCCATTATAAGCCCCTTTCCTACACCTATCTCAAGACCAACACCTCCATCTCAAGACCTTCACCTTCGTCTCAGAGCTGAACTCTACACTTCGCAGTCAAGACCTTTACCTAGCATCTGTACAATTTTTTCAGTTAAGCCTTGATTCTCGTATTAATGTTCCAATACATACCAGCCTTTACAATTCCTAAGTCACCTAGATTGCTCGAAATTAATCGTAACTGCTCGTATTAACATCAACGACGACCTGAGGCAGATCGCCAACTAAGCAGAAACATTGATACAAACCTGTCGTCCAGTGTTTAGACTATGCAATTCATGGTTGGAAGAAATAAGATTTGTTACATAATCTGTATTTGCAGCAGTCCCAGCTCCACAACAACTAAAATAACATGAATATGGTGATATTAAATGATGCAGGTATTTTAAGTCACTGCTTTTAATGGCTATTTATGTAAAGTACATACTACATATTTGGAGCAATGTAATGGATTTTCGAACAGTTTTTATCCGCAACAATTGCATCCTAATTGTAAAAACAAATTGTGAAAAATTTATGTTTAATATACGTTCTTATACCAAGATATTAATACCTCAGTTGCTCTAGTGTCGGCTCCAAGAATGACACCATCCTAAACAGAATTTAAACATTAATTAAAATTTGCGTTTTAGCCCTTGGTTATCATGAAATATGTCTGTCCAGTGTCCAATTTTTAATTAACTTACTTTGTAGACTATTCCACAAATTGTTGTGCCTGTTTTGAGAGCTATCGGTGTCTTCAATCCATTTTTTTTCAAGAAGGAAGTTTCTGAAACATCAATGCAATAGAGGAATCAAGATAGACGTAAAGAAGAGCATAAAGACAAAGAAGAAACATTTCACCTTCTGCAGTTTTCAAAATTAAAACCACTTGATATATGTATCGCATCCATTTTCTGGCATATACAACCACAAATACAACCATCAAAATGAGGGTCTCCGCTGACCTAACGACAACTGGACTAATCAGTAGAAAAGACTCCTTGCTAGATATTGCGCATTGGCGACACATGACAAAAGTGGCGTTTTGTGTACTTACTATAATAATATATAACCATGCTCGTAAAAAAGTTTTATTAGAGAGACATTAATAGTTTAAGTTTAAACGAGTGATAAGAAGGCTAAAAGTGTTAAAGTGTTTAGAAAAATGTGGTAGAAATATAAAGTATGCCAGTTTTCGGCATATATAACCATGGTCGTAAAAAAGTTTTATTACAGAGATCTTGTTAGTTTGAGTTTAAACGAGTGATGAGAAGCCTAACAGTGTTAAAGTGTTTAGAAAAATGTGGTAGAAATATAAAGTATGCCAGTTTTCGGCATATATAGCCATGGTCGTAAAAACGTTTTATTACAGAGATCTTGTTAGTTTGAGTTAAAACGAGTGGTGAGAAGGCTAACAGTGTTAAAGTGTTTAGAAAAATGTGGTAGAAATATTAAGTATGCCAGTTTTCGGCATATATAACCATGGTCGTAAAAACGTTTTATTACAGAGATCTTGTTAGTTTGAGTTTAAACGAATGATGAGAAGGCTAACAGTGTTAAAGTGTTTAGAAAAATGTGGTAGAAATAAAAGTATGCCAGTTTCCGGCATATATAACCATGGTCGTAAAAACGTTTAATTACAGAGTTCTTGTTAGCTTGAGTTTAAACGAGTGATGAGAAGGCCAACAGTGTTAAAGTGTTTAGAAGAATGTGGTAGAAATATAAAGTATGCCAGTTTTCGGCATATATAACCATGGTCGTAAAAATGTTTTATTACAGAGATCTTGTTAGTTTGAGTTTAAACGAGTGATGAGAAGGCTAACAGTGTTAAAGTGTTTAGAAAAATGTGGTAGAAATATAAAGTATGCCAGTTTCGGCATATATAACCATGGTCGTAAAAAGTTTTATTAGAGACAATGTTAGTTTAAGTTTAAACGAGTGATGAGAAGGCTAACAGTGTTAAAGTGTTTAGAAGAATGTGGTAGAAATATAAAGTATGCCAGTTTTCGGCATATATAACCATGGTCGTAAAAACGTTTTATTACAGAGATCTTGTTAGTTTGAGTTAAAACGAGTGATGAGAAGGCTAACAGTGTTAAAGTGTTTAGAAAAATGTGGTAGAAATATTAAGTATGCCAGTTTTCGGCATATATAACCATGGTCGTAAAACGTTTTATTACAGAGATCTTGTTAGTTTGAGTTTAAACGAGTGATGAGAAGGCTAACAGTGTTAAAGTGTTTAGAAAAATGTGGTAGAAATAAAAAGTATGCCAGTTTCGGCATATATACCATGGTCGTAAAACGTTTAATTACAGAGTTCTTGTTAGCTTGAGTTTAAACGAGTGATGAGAAGGCCAACAGTGTTAAAGTGTTTAGAAGAATGTGGTAGAAATATAAAGTATGCCAGTTTTCGGCATATATAACCATGGTCGTAAAATGTTTTATTACAGAGATCTTGTTAGTTTGAGTTTAAACGAGTGATGAGAAGGCTAACAGTGTTAAAGTGTTTAGAAAAATGTGAAATATTAAGTATGCCAGTTTTCGGCATATATAACCATGGTCGTAAAAACGTTTTATTACAGAGAACTTGTTAGTTTGAGTTTAAACGAGTGATGAGAAGGCTAACAGTGTTAAAGTGTTTAGAAAAATGTGGTAGAAATAAAAGTATGCCAGTTTTCGGCATATATAACCATGGTCGTAAAAACGTTTTATTACAGAGATCTTGTTAGTTTGAGTTTAAACGAGTGATGAGAAGGCTAACAGTGTTAAAGTGTTTAGAAGAATGTGGTAGAAATATAAAGTATGCCAGTTTTCGGCATATATAACCATGGTCGTAAAATGTTTTACAGAGATCTTGTTAGTTTGAGTTTAAACGAGTGATGAGAAGGCTAACAGTGTTAAAGTGTTTAGAAAAATGTTGTAGAAATATAAAGTATGCCAGTTTTCGGCATATATAACCATGGTCGTAAAATGTTTTATTACAGAGATCTTGTTAGTTTGAGTTTAAACGAGTGATGAGAAGGCTAACAGTGTTAAAGTGTTTAGAAGAATGTGGTAGAAATATAAAGTATGCCAGTTTTCGGCATATATAACCATGGTCGTAAAAAGTTTTATTACAGAGATCTTGTTAGTTTGAGTTTAAACGAGTGATGAGAAGGCTAACAGTGTTAAAGTGTTTAAAAGAATGTGGTAGAAATATAAAGTATGCCAGTTTTCGGCATATATAACCATGGTCGTAAAAACGTTTTATTACAGAGATCTTATTAGTTTGAGTTTAAACGAGTGATGAGAAGGCTAACAGTTTTAAAGTGTTTAGAAGAATGTGGTAGAAATATAAAATATGCCAGTTTTTGGCATATATAACCATGGTCGTAAAAAAGTTTTATTACAGAGACAATGTTAGTTTAAGTTTAAAGAAGTGATGAGAATGCTAACAGTGTTAAAGTGTTTAAAAGAATGTGGTAGAAATATAAAATATGCCAGTTTTCGGCATATATAACCATGGTCGTAAAAACGTTTAATTACAGAGATCTTGTTAGCTTGAAATTAAACGAGTGATGAGAAGGCCAACAGTGTTAAAGTGTTTAGAAGAATGTGGTAGAAATATAAAGTATGCCAGTTTTCGGTATATACAACCATGGTCGTAAAAATGTTTTATTACAGAGATCTTGTTAGTTTGAGTTTAAACGAGTGATGAGAAGGCTAACAGTGTTAAAGTGTTTAAAAGAATGTGGTAGAAATATAAAGTATGCCAGTTTTCGGCATATATAACCATGGTCGTATAAAAGTTTTATTAGAGAGACAATGTTAGTTTAAGTTTAAACGAGTGATGAGAATGCTAACAGTGTTAAAGTGTTTAGAAGAATGTGGTAGAAATATAAAGTATGCCAGTTTTCGGCATATATAACCATGGTCGTAAAAACGTTTTATTACAGAGATCTTGTTAGTTTGAGTTTAAACGAGTGATGAGAAGCCTAAGAGTGTTAAAGTGTTTAAAAGAATGTGGTAGAAATATAAAGTATGCCAGTTTTCGGCATATATAACCATGGTCGTAAAAACGTTTTATTACAGAGATCTTGTTAGTTTGAGTTTAAACGAGTGATGAGAAGGCTAACAGTGTTAAAGTGTTTAGAAGAATGTGGTAGAAATATAAAGTATGCCAGTTTTCGGCATATATAACCATGGTCGTAAAAACGTTTATTACAGAGATCTTGTTAGTTTGAGTTTAAACGAGTGATGAGAAGGCTAACAGTGTTAAAGTGTTTAGAAGAATGTGGTAGAAATATAAAGTATGCCAGTTTTCGGCATATATAACCATGGTCGTAAAATGTTTTATTACAGAGATCTTGTTAGTTTGAGTTTAAACGAGTGATGAGAAGGCTAACAGTGTTAAAGTGTTTAAAAGAATGTGGTAGAAATATAAAGTATGCCAGTTTTCGGCATATATAACCATGGTCGTAAAATGTTTTATTACAGAGATCTTGTTAGTTTGAGTTTAAACGAGTGATGAGAAGGCTAACAGTGTTAAAGTGTTTAGAAGAATGTGGTAGAAATATAAAGTATGCCAGTTTTCGGCATATATAACCATGGTCGTAAAACGTTTTATTACAGAGATCTTGTTAGCTTGAGTTTAAACGAGTGATGAGAAGGCCAACAGTGTTAAAGTGTTTAGAAGAATGTGGTAGAAATATAAAGTATGCCAGTTTTCGGCATATAAAACCATGGTCGTAAAATGTTTTATTACAGAGATCTTGTTAGTTTGAGTTTAAACGAGTGATGAGAAGGCTAACAGTGTTAAAGTGTTTAAAAGAATGTGGTAGAAATATAAAGTATGCCAGTTTTCGGCATATATAACCATGGTCGTAAAAACGTTTTATTACAGAGATCTTGTTAGTTTGAGTTTAAACGAGTGATGAGAAGGCTAACAGTGTTAAAGTGTTTAGAAAAATGTGGTAGAAATATTAAGTATGCCAGTTTTCGGCATATATAACCATGGTCGTAAAAACGTTTTATTACAGAGATCTTGTTAGTTTGAGTTTAAACGAGTGATGAGAAGGCTAACAGTGTTAAAGTGTTTAGAAGAATGTGGTAGAAATATAAAGTATGCCAGTTTTCGGCATATATAACCATGGTCGTAAAAATGTTTTATTACAGAGATCTTGTTAGTTTGAGTTTAAACGAGTGATGAGAAGGCTAACAGTGTTAAAGTGTTTAAAAGAATGTGGTAGAAATATAAAGTATGCCAGTTTTCGGCATATACAACCATGGTCGTAAAAACGTTTTATCACAGAGATCTTGTTAGTTTGAGTTAAAACGAGTGATGAGAAGGCTAACAGTGTTAAAGTGTTTAGAAAAATGTGGTAGAAATATTAAGTATGCCAGTTTTTGGCATATATAACCATGGTCGTAAAAAAGTTTTATTACAGAGATCTTGTTAGTTTGAGTTTAAACGAGTGATGAGAAGGCTAACAGTGTTAAAGTGTTTAGAAGAATGTGGTAGAAATATAAAGTATGCCAGTTTCCGGCATATATAACCATGGTCGTAAAAAAGTTTTATTAGAGAGACAATGTTAGTTTAAGTTTAAACGAGTGATGAGAAGGCTAACAGTGTTAAAGTGTTTAGAAGAATGTGGTAGAAATATAAAGTATGCCAGTTTTCGGCATATATAACCATGGTCGTAAAAACTTTTTATTAGAGAGACATTGTTAGTTTAAGTTTAAAGAAGTGATGAGAAGGCTAACAGTGTTAAAGTGTTTAGAAGAATGTGGTAGAAATATAAAATATGCCAGTTTTCGGCATATATAACCATGGTCGTAAAAACGTTTAATTACAGAGATCTTGTTAGCTTGAGTTTAAACGATTGATGAGAAGGCTAACAGTGTTAAAGTGTTTAGAAGAATGTGGTAGAAATATAAAGTATGCCAGTTTTCGGCATATATAACCATGGTCGTAAAAAGTTTTATTACAGAGATCTTGTTAGTTTGAGTTTAAACGAGTGATGAGAAGGCTAACAGTGTTAAAGTGTTTAAAAGAATGTGGTAGAAATATAAAGTATGCCAGTTTTCGGCATATATAACCATGGTCGTAAAACGTTTTATTACAGAGATCTTGTTAGTTTGAGTTAAAACGAGGATGAGAAGGCTAACAGTGTTAAAGTGTTTAGAAAAATGTGGTAGAAATATTAAGTATGCCAGTTTTTGGCATATATAACCATGGTCGTAAAAAAGTTTTATTACAGAGATCTTGTTAGTTTGAGTTTAAACGAATGATGAGAAGGCTAACAGTGTTAAAGTGTTTAGAAGAATGTGGTAGAAATATAAATTATGCCAGTTTTCGGCATATATAACCATGGTCGTAAAAAAGTTTTATTAGAGAGACAATGTTAGTTTAAGTTTAAACGAGTGATGAGAAGGCTAACAGTGTTAAAGTGTTTAGAACAATGTGGTAGAAATATAAAGTATGCCAGTTTTCGGCATAAATAACCATGGTCGTAAAAACTTTTTATTAGAGAGACATTGTTAGTTTAAGTTTAAAGAAGTGATGAGAAGGCTAACAGTGTTAAAGTGTTTAGAAGAATGTGGTAGAAATATAAAATATGCCAGTTTTCGGCATATATAACCATGGTCGTAAAAACGTTTAATTACAGAGATCTTGTTAGTTTGAGTTTAAACGAGTGATGAGAAGGCTAACAGTGTTAAAGTGTTTAGAAGAATGTGGTAGAAATATAAATTATGCCAGTTTTCGGCATATATAACCATGGTCGTAAAAACGTTTAATTACAGAGATCTTGTTAGCTTGAGTTTAAACGATTGATGAGAAGGCCAACAGTGTTAAAGTGTTTAGAAGAATGTGGTAAAATATAAAGTATGCCAGTTTTCGGCAACCATGGTCGTAAAATGTTTTATTACAGAGATCTTGTTAGTTTGAGTTTAAACGAGTGATGAGAAGGCTAACAGTGTTAAAGTGTTTAGAAGAATGTGGTAGAAATATAAATTATGCCAGTTTTCGGCATATACAACCATGGTCGTAAAACGTTTTATTACAGAGATCTTGTTAGTTTGAGTTTAAACGAGTGATGAGGCTAACAGTGTTAAAGTGTTTAGAAGAATGTGGTAGAAATATAAATTATGCCAGTTTTCGGCATATATAACCATGGTCGTAAAAACGTTTAATTACAGAGATCTTGTTAGCTTGAGTTTAAACGAGTGATGAGAAGGCTAACAGTGTTAAAGTGTTTAAAAGAATGTGGTAGAAATATAAAGTATGCCAGTTTTCGGCATATACAACCATGGTCGTAAAAACGTTTTATTACAGAGATCTTGTTAGTTTGAGTTAAAACGAGTGATGAGAAGGCTAACAGTGTTAAAGTGTTTAGAAGAATGTGGTAGAAATATAAAATATGCCAGTTTTCAGCATATATAACCATGGTCGTAAAAAAGTTTTATTAGAGAGACACTGTTAGTATTATCGAATAACCTAATTAATCGCCGTACACACCATTTAATTCTACGGTTTTAAATTGAATAAAGTGATCATAAGCTTAATTTTCATATAACATGCCTTTCTGGTAAAAGCTCAATTAACTTTTTCATAGATGTTGACTTGAAAGATACGCACTTCATGTGTATTGCTGGGGCACTTAGTGCATCGTTGGAGGTGTGGTGTCCTAAGTACGAGGTTTTTCAAATATATCTACCGTGTGTTTGCCAAGCTATGCAAGGAGTAGGCAGTGTGGCTTTTACTCTTTGTAAAATAAAGAAGGACCTGTTTGCATTCTTGGAGCCAAAATGGGAAAAACGACAAACTCGACACCCAACGCAGCATAAAAGTTTAAATTACAGGTTTTTTCCCAACATTTCTTGCCAAATAAAAATCTGAGTGATTCTAAACTTTTGTGCCATACGTATATTAAGATGTTTGTATTTTTTTATTTTTTCTCTAGGAGAACTTGGAATGGAGAAAATGAGAGGTTTTTTGTAGTAAAACATATTTTAGACACGTATAAAGAAAATAAGAATGACTCCTTTTATTCTTGACACGTTTTCATTTTGATTCCAGAGTTGCTTGTTTCGATGGTATAAGCATTTACAAAAGATTTGAATACACTAAATGATAACAGTTGGGTATGCGACACCATCGTAGACGTCCTGTTAAGGTACTACCCAAAAATCTAGGTGTAGCTGAAATAAAGGACGAAAGTCACTCTAAATGCATGGCTAATGTGTCAAAACATTTACATTTTTATTTATAGGTACTACTGTAAATTAGCAGAAAAAAGAAATGCAAAATATTTCGCATTTAGCAATTTTTTTCAACAGAAACTGTTAATAGATGGACCTCTGTACGTATTTTAAGTAGCAAATTTTGGTAAAATATTCACAACTTTCACATTATTAAACTACTCATAAATCGTGTAAATAAACATCGCTGTATTTCCTACTTTTTAGAGGAGAAAGACCGCTGAGATTATCAGGATGTTTCATTTCAAGAGTGGGGATGTGCACACCTGAAGAAATGAATAAATATGAATGTGTGCTAGTGCCAATATGTGACATGTAAGGGTGGAAGCACTAAATTTTTACTGTTTCATGATGCAAAGGCCAACATGAGCCAACTCCATGTTCATTTAAAAAATATAAGCTGCATTGGTGGCTCATTGCATACAATATTAGAGCAGGCAAACTCTATGTGTTATGCAGTATGGGGTGGCAAAAAAGTGAAGTTGCATCCAGTATACGAAGGTATATGACGTACATAACAATTTACTTGAAGAATGAAGTGTATCATGTATCTAACATGTTGACAAAGTGAATGTTTCTAGCACGTCTACACAAATCATTTTTCTTGTGAAAAGATATTTTCAGCATGTGAGGCAAGAGCAAAGATGGCCAGAAGACATTGCTCAAATTTCCCAACCTATATATGCCGACGTAAGTACTTATCATTTACAATGGCAACAGATCACGCTTAAATTGTCACAAAGGGATAACTTAACTATTGACGACAGGTGATGCAACAAGCAAATGGTTATGATTGTGGCATATTCGTGACAGAATTTGCGAGAAGAATAACAGAGGGGGTAAAGTTGAGAAAAGATATCATGATTCTTAATCACTTTGTTTACTCTGTTCATATAAAGATAGTGTTGTTTTTGATAGGGAGAAGTTGGTCCTGGATTACTTGTCGATATCCATGTAAATAGTAAAAGACCATACCTTAAAAAACTGATTCGAAGCTTTGCCATTTAGCAAAGCAATTTGTAATGAAGCAGAATTTAAGTTTAAAGCTAGTGCATATGAATAACATTCTTATATTTATAACAAGTGATGTAAATTATTTTTTTACAATTAACGACGTTACATATAATTGTTACTTTTGCAGAAACTATATGGGTAACTATGAAGTAATATTTTTACAGATAAAACTATTCATAAAACAAGTTTAAATTTTTCGAAAAACGAAACTATAACGCGTTACTAATGAATAACGCGACTAAGAGTGAGAAAATAGTCTTTGTAGGCTATTTCTCTCTCAGGATTGTATTTAACAATGCGTAACATGTTCCTGTGCCAAATATGGAGTTTTGTGAAAAGAAAAAAGTTATCGTATTCCATGTAAGAAACCATGGAGGCAAGAGGCTTAATACACGAATTGCACTGTTCAGCAGCTTGGCTATTGTACATATTGAGCATCAATTTCATGTTATATCCTTCGCAGCATCCTAGGACAGTTATAAATCAACAAATTTTGTGAAAACATAAAACGGCCATTTTGGATCAATAAGTTCGCTTCAAGTAAAATAGGAAGAGTATGGCAGTTTACCTGAATGATTTTCCAATGAAACTTATCAACAACAAATTTTGTTTTCTTAAAAAATGCTGGATCTCGGTTCAAACAATACTCGTGCAATCTGCAGGCATTATCGTAAATGACCAACTCTGGCGCTAAAGAAATAAAAATACACATAAGCATATCATCAGGCACATTCGGTTATGTTACTGCACATTCGGTTATGTTACAACTCTGTCAGGCGACTAAACCGTCACGCAATCTGTCCGATTCACTGATAATACTCTGTTTGTAGCACCATAAAAGGTACACACATACGTAACTTACCATCAGGAAAACGTGTTCGTAAAATGGTAAATGGGATATTTGGTGATTCGTGATCCCTCATTATTTCGAATCCATAACATATACCTGGAAACAAAAACGAAGGCGCAATGTCACTGCAATAGTAAAACAAATTTTCGTTGGAGCTGTTCATCATGTAAATACCGTGGGGACAAAGAATACAAAATATTCCAGGGATCAAAGTGCCATGCTTCTTCTTGGGTCTAGTGACTTTGGCACAATCTCCTGCTGTGTCTTCCTATTGTCAAGAACATAATTCCCTCGTTGAACCAGTTCTGGCAGAGAAGGTAGATATCCATGGGACGAATTTTGAGACACCGCAGGTAAGTTGTGTGGCAAACGCCACTGACCGTCCTTGACCTCGAACGGACTTATCGCCTTTTGTACCAATTCCTTTAGCAGCGGTTGAATAGTAATTGGAATTTCTTCGCTAGTCTCAATGACGTTAAACAGTAAGGGCACTTCTTCATGAAGAAGTTTTAAATCAGTCGAAGGATTGTCTTTTGGATTGGCTCCATCAGACATCCTTATCAAGAGGTCCAAAACTTCTTCTTTGGGGGGCACAATTGCGCATACTGGTTTGTCAGAAGCCAATGCTGCCAATAACCTTCTGCACGAGTTTGGACAACTAGTGATAAATCCTTGTTTCTCTAACCATTCAAGTAGAGTCCTAAGCCCCTTTGAAGATATCTATAAATACGAGAAATTATAGTATAAAATGAGCTCTGGAGTGGTCATACAAAATTTTGTACTCGTGGGGTAATAAATTCTTCTTACTTCAGATTTTAATTCTTGAAATTCGTCCCAACTTAGCTTTGAATCACTGTACTTCTTCAATAAAGCTCGCACATTTCTCCTGTTGATGAAATTGCGCATTTCAAACCTAGTATTGGACAAAAGAAAACAGGTTGTTATTTTTATAACTATAAGCTGTGTACAAAAACAAATTGAGAGAAGTCACCATCATGCATAAAATGCTTTCTGATACGTAGATGAACACTCGTATTTACTAATTAGAAGACCTGTATATACTATACATTACAGATAAACTTCAAAAATACTTATCTTCCATCTAGCAATCCAGTATCAGACTCTCTTAAATTATTTGGTAAGAAAGTTTTCTGTATTCCAAGAGTTGTTCCATCCATCACCACCTTTTGGGAATTCTTCCACATAATTCACAAAAAAACCCATTGTCAAAATCAATATTAAGCAACCTTAATAAGAGAAAATTCAATAACTTAATAAAACAAGCGATCACTATCTCAATGGAATATTCATATTTTACAGCTGAAAATGAAATGATGCTTACCGTATCATGGCAATGATAGCGAGACGAAACTTGGCGTAAGTTATTTCCTTTGGGAAATTAAAATTACCCGAAGACACTTGCCTTTGTACATACGCAACATAATATTTGTACATAGGTAAACTGAACAAGAATAAAAAGAAAAACATTCAAAAGAGATAGGGCGAGAAAATTAAATAATGGACAAACGTAGCTACTAATGCTTCGGCAAATTTTCATTAAAAGTACCTCGACGTTATGAAAAGCCGAATGTAATCTTTAGAACGGCATGAGATATTGCATATGATCCAAACCATACAATCCTGTTTTCAATGCCATCATAATGCTTTTTCGTAGCACAAGAGGAGCAAGGTCTACAATACACTAAATAATTTATTTAAGTCAAATAATTATGAAGCAAAGCGTAACCTATAACAAATCAGAACTTACCCTTCACATCATGGATTGAATAAAAGTACGCAACTGAACACACGTCTACGTACAACCATTCATCTTGAATAGAACGTTTATCCCACTCTGCACCACAAAAACAAATACCACTTTCAGATGGCGCCAAAATTTTATGACCATTTTTTTCAGGAAGATCAGTAAAATCGCTTGCATCATTCTCATTGCCTAAAATAATTAAATTGTAATATTTACAAAATGCTAGAAAGTGCTAAATACCATACCGATAAAGGAAATAGTATATGTAAAGCAAAAAGGATGTTCACCATTGCAGATTATCTTGCATACCTGTTTCAAATAAAGAAACCTTTTCTTTGCTAAGTGTAGCCAATTCAAAATAGTCTCGCATCTCTGGTGTAATTCCAAAGGAACACTTAAAAAGTGCCAATGGAGAATCCATTTCATCCTCTTCAACGATTTGCATGGCTTTTGCAAGGGTTGTCACATGAATGCAATGATATGACGAACAGCTGCAACATTTTAACTCGGGCTGGGGCGTTACTTTTGAATACACAAAGTACAAACCCCATGGACTATTCACTGGTTTTACAGCAATCCACTGAACCTCCCTGCACACTGCACTAAACAAGTCCTAAAATATGTAAAATCATTTATCTTAAGGTTGTAGATTAATAATTATGATTAATTATGACTTCACAAAATCCTTAGAAAGTGCTTAATATATATATCAGGCACGTAAAGCTAATGGTGAATATGACTTTACTATTTTACCATACATTTAGTTTATACTACTTAATGTATGTACTGTAAGTATGTGGCTATGTATGTATTTGAGTATGAATGTGTATACCTCAATAGTCATAAATTCAATTTGCCCTGTTGGCTATCACCCTAATAGCTTTATAGAAGCTCCTGAACTTAGGCACAGGATGTATGGTAACAAATTGTGGGTATTAGAAGGTTGAGAAACTATACGTGTATTTGTACAAAAAAGTTATTTTCACATAACAAAATATACTTCTTCAGGTTGCATCTCATGGTAGGAATGATCACTGAAAACAGACTGCATCATGGATGTGGATTCTGCATTCATAAAAGAAATTGGATGAGATAAATATGTTGTGTAAATAATCATTCACAAATTTTAACAATATTTTTGCTTGTAAAGCTATGCTAGTTAACGTCCACATGTAATAAGAACAATGTCTCACAAGGGTCTTGTAAAAAACACAGAAGGATGACTTCACAAGGGTTTGAAATGTACAATAAACTGATATTTAAGGATGAAGACATTTCCTCCCATACAACATGAAGAACTTTACATTGAAAAAATAAGCCAAATACAAATTTGAGACATTCACTTCATGCAATGTCAGATTAATATGTAACAAGTTCTCACATCTTTGACAAGGGTCTTCAAACAAATAGTATGTAAGTGTAAGTCTAAATTTGGTGAAGCTGTTCAGACACCTTATATCCTGAAAGAGTAACACACAACACTTACTTTTTTCAATAAAATCTTTGGCTTCAATACCAAACTTTCTATCATACACAACCAGATATTTTTCCATTGCTAATATGTGTATGCAACTGGGATATGGTATATCTGACAAGTATAAAAATGTTGTTTGGCCTGTTTTAATAATTTCATTTCAGTAACATCTATTTTACATACCTTTTTTTGAGGATCTAATTGTATATTATTAGGTAGGGCTTCAACAAATTGCTTTCTATTTGCATCACATGAGCAGCACAATATCCAACCGTAGCCATCAAGCAATAGGTGGGGATATCGATGAACAAATACAAATGAATTATGCTGAAGAAAAAAATACATGCAGGTTATAGCACCAAAAAAAAAGAGTATTGAGTAATATCATTTAGTTGGGTATATACCCAACATTGAAATTATGGAAATAAAATTTGACATCACCATAATTGTTCTTTTGTTTGCATTATAATCATGAACAACAAAGGATTGCTGACGTGATACATTTGATGCAAAGTCAAACTGTAACAATAGCCCAGTATAGTGGCCAGTGGGTGACAAATGACTCTGAAAGAGCAAGTATACAATAATTATTAATGTTCACTGTTTCAAAAATATCTATTGTAATATATTTTTATGTTTGTTGAGCACATTTCTACGAGATGTTAATAAAGTTTTGCTACACAGTGTCTCATGCATAAGCAATCAACAAGCATATTGTCAATTTATAACACATTAAAAACATGACTAGTGGTAAACAGTATAAAGTATAACTGTATAAGTGAGAACTACTTGACTATGTTGACATGGTTGTTTAGATTCCTCTGTAATCATAGAGATAGATTGCTTGGTAAAAATATCTTCAGAATCCTACAAATAAAGACCATTATTTAATTTAAAATGTGTACAGACTTTTAATAAGTGTTGAAATAATGCATGCCTTCTTTAAATTACTTCAAAATTTTTAGTTTTTCTAGTGAAAGCAGTCCTACATATAACCATTTCCAATGACTTTTCATGAGAAACAATATCAATATGTACATTAAAAACCTGTGTTTTGGTGGTTAACTCTTGGTGCTTGTCATAATTTTCAGCAATATCTTCACTTTGTTCATTCTACATATAAATGAAAAAAAACCATAAATATAGCGTATTTTTATATCTACATAGTTTTACAATATATGTAAACTTACTAAATCCCCAAATTCATTTTCTTGTTCAAAAAATTGAGATTCATATGACACACTGCTATTCTATTAACATATATGACATTGTGATTAAAGGATGTAGAGAATCCAGACTTGAAATTGGAAAATGTGCTCAGAATAATCGTTTTTCCTTACACAACATTGTGGGCATAAATAAATTTGTACACATACTTTTGTTAATATAACTGTCGTAATAAATATAAATTAATATGAACTTGTGCAACCAGAAACAATAAAAAGAACACTTTAAAAATTCCTACCGCATCATCTTTTTGTGTGTTTCCTTTCCTCTCCACGTTATTGTAAAAGAAGTCATTTGAGCGTCTGAATTTCTTCCTGAATTGATACATTTTGCAAGTGTACCCAAAAAATAATACCCCGATTTATAAAAACCAGTACTGCACGTGT
Source organism: Xenia sp. Carnegie-2017 (assembly GCF_021976095.1). Lineage (NCBI taxonomy): Eukaryota > Metazoa > Cnidaria > Anthozoa > Malacalcyonacea > Xeniidae > Xenia > Xenia sp. Carnegie-2017. The sequence goes on from NW_025813494.1 coordinate 112,745, forward strand.
TCTTGGATTGACAAAGTTAGCCTAGAATTATTCTAAGTACCATTCTCCCAGCCAGACTTCTCCGATAGATATTTAAAAAAGTACTAAGCATAGTACTGAGTGACTGAGCCCTGTTGATCGATTGCCTTGCTTCGAGCTTTGATGTTGCAAACTCCTAAAAAATATGAATACACGAAGAAATATTGTTCTCATACATGAACTTTGAAAAATGTAGTAAATGGAAGCCCTGAAATTTCTTTTTGAAGCTGCACCGGTCGGATGGTTGTATTTGTGGTTGTATATGCCATTTTCCGGCAGCGAAACATACCACGCCCGGTTCCCGCGCCATCTTGGATTTATCATGAATGTCACGCTGCCGTCTTAATCAGAGCCCTCTATAGTATATTGATTGGGCAATATTGATCACCTGATCAATTTCCGCCATTTTGGTTCCTAGTTTTGAAATTTTTGCTTGTGTTTATATAGCAATTGCTGCTAGTAATACAGTATTTTGAGATAATATTGCGTTTTTTTATGGATAAGTGTGTAATAACTGATTGTTGAAGGCTACTAAATGTCATTACATAATCGCATAAATCGAGGATTACCAAAAATGAAAGAAATGCCTTTACGTCGAACTTACGAAATTTGATTGCGTATGGTGATTGTTGTGCTGAACTGCTTTTGATATAAGGTTCAATTAACTGACTCAAGTAGAGAAACATTTTGGGCCAAATAACATTGCAAAGTTCGTGCTGATGCAGTTTCAATAGTTTTCTTACTCCAAAGCTTGTTTTTTAATCGAAGATGATTTCTCATTATGTTCTGAAATTGCTCAATCTACAAACCTCTCAATTCTCAGCCACTTCCATACTAAAACAACTACACCAAATCACAGAAACTCTTATGATTTTCCATGTTGTATTTTGTATTTTTAGTTCATCATTTAAAATGAAGTAATTATAATTAGGATATTCAATGAAACAGCTGAGTACAATATATTTTGGTATTGAATTGTACAAATGTACCCTACTTCTGTAGCTCAAAGTAGAACATTACTTCTCTTCTAGACTTGTTGATGATATTTTAATTGTAGGTTTTGGTTTATAAGATCACAGAGGCATATCTCCATAATTTCAGCTATTTGGGCTTTTAATGTATATATACAACTGTTGCTGCCTTTCTCATATATATTAAAATATTGCGGCTTTCTGATATATATTTAGGTGCTGCTAGCTTTTGATATATATATTTCACTGGCAATACAAGGCATAGAATTTGAACAAACGGGGCTGAGCTCCTCCAACACACCCTGTTTGATCATTAAACACATATAGAAGTTTTGTCATTCCTCAACCAATAAATTTAACTCTTTGCTAAATTAAAGATTGGATCAGACTCATATGCTGTATAAAAGACTACAAACAGTAGCATTTATAGCAAACAGACTGTTCTTCAACAACAGAAATGTTTCATATTATAGAAATAATATATTCATTTTAAAGAAATGCTTCACCAAAATTTTCAGCAGAATCCCAAACAAACTTTATTAGAAATAAACTTTAATACTTTATAAAGTGATAAAGGCGAAATAACTTCATATACAGGAATAAAACGTTTAAGGTCAAATGCATCTTGGTCAAATCATATTTCAATAACTAAAAAGTAAAAAAGTCTGTCATTTTCTGCTGAGCAAGAAAATTTTGTGATCTTTCAGAATAAAAATATCATGCTTGGATTAAATTGGGGGCATAAATCACTCACTACCATTAAATTGTTACAAATCTTGAACACAAATCTCTCGGACCAAATCTGCATGATTACTATGATTCAAAGTTTCGAACAAAGTCTTGTCCAAGTATTTGATAACACTGATGCCAGGATAACATTGCCGCTTGCCACCAAGCTTAAAGATCTTGAAAACTTGTTACAGAGTCGGAACATAAGCCGAGAAAACACGTTCACGTACGAAAAATACTTCTTACAATGGGTCACGATCAATTTGAAGCACGAACTAGTAAACCGCAAACGAAGCTCAAACCAATGAAATTAAATCAGGTCTGCCGCAAATCGTTCAAAAAACGCAAAGAGCTTGCTATTATTCCTAATATATTTGATACTACCATGGAATAAGCTTAAATTGCTTTCTTCTTTTGCATATGAACCCAATTTCCAATAGTATTATTATAGTTTCACTTTGCAAGTAGGAACCAAAATGGCGGCTCCGCGCTCGCCCCAGACCGTTTGTCCCAACTCTTATACTATAGAGGGCTCTGGTCTTAATAAGTCTTATATTACGTCACACTCGTCAGCGATCTAGACCTAGACCGCTATATCTATGGGTCCAGGCCCCTTTGCCCCTCCAGGTCTTTAGAGCTCAATGGAGATTCAACGGAGCTAAAAAGAGAGCGTATTTATTATGTAATTGTGCTTTACTTTTAAATAATACTAGAACATTTACATTTTGCGGCTTGTTGAAGAAAAAATAGAGCGTAGAGAAAGAGAAAGAAGAACTTTCTCGTTTATATACTATGCCTTTCTATTCAAAGAGTTCGCCATTAGACGAAATTGTCGGTGAGTTGTGTAATACCAGATACAATGATTTGTTCATATATTTGTAACCTGATTCATATTCCTAACCTTTTTTATCGTCTGTGTTACGAAATTGTCTTGTTCGTAGAAAAAGCAACTTCGGAAAGGAATCTTACTGAGAATTGGGGAGAAATAATGAATGTATGCGACAGAGTCTCACGTTCTTCCTCTGGGTAAAAATAGAAACTCTTTATAATATAATACTCAAAAGTTTACTCTCAAATACATTTTCAATTTTATGTCTAAAATCTTGCTTTAAAACTTCTACCGGGGAAAAAAAATAATGTGTGTGTTTTTTCTATGTGTGTGTGAAAATCTTGTTTTGTGAATTTATGTGAAGTAAAAACTGTCTTATGTCAAAATGACGAAATTACATTTCCTGTGTCACATGGCGAAGTTTGATGGCCCTGTCTTATGTTTGTATTCTTTAGACCTAAAGATGGTTTGAATTCCATTTTGAAAAGAGTTGACAATCATAATCCAAAAGTGTCTTTACAAGCACTTACGGTTAGCTGTTGGTTCTATAACCATTTGAAATTGAAGCTATTATTTTGAATTTCCTTCTTATGGTCATTGTTATGATTTTCACTACCATTTCAATTGCTTTTAGAGTATAAAAATATTTTAAAAACTGTATTTAGTATTGGGAAAAAATTATTATTTCAGGGTTTTACTTATTGCATTATGTTGATATATTCATGGTATAATTTATATAATACAAGTAAAGGTGAAAATGAGAGCTAGTGGTTTATCATCCTGGCATTCATTCAATGAATTGTAGCCATTTTCAAACCTTTAATTTTCATTTCATAGCTTCTTGATGCTTGTGTCAACAACTGTGGAAAACATTTTTATACTGAAGTATGTTCAAGAGACTTTGTTGGTGAAGTAAGAAATCTCCTGAGAAAGGTAGAATTTATGTTTATTTTGAATTTATTTTCTCTGCATATTCAACTATGTTGATTTAACAAGTAGAATACTATCAAGTAAATGGCTTGAACCCGAGAGCATCATTACATGTTTGTAGATGTAGATTGACCAGGTTGGTATAGTCCTGAGAAGGACTGTTTTTGTTGTTGCTGACTGACGTTTCAACAACCTTAGTGGTAGTCATCTTATTGACTCTGAAGCAGTGTGCGAACCAACCTCGACGATCTACATTTACAAACATAGAATACTATCATTTGTATAGTAAAGAAACTGTATTGTAATCAACAATGAACTTATAATCAGCACATCTTACTCAAAATAATCAAACCTTGATTGTTTGAAATGTTTTTGTTTGCTTGCAAACAATTGTCATGTTTTTGTTGTAATTGGAGCTGCAAATGTATTTTTTATGCAACTAGACCACTTGTATTTCTATTTATGTTCTTTGCCAAATCATATTTATCATTACTTATCCATAATAGTAAACATTGATGGTTTTTTTAGATCCACCGATTGGCCGCATTGAAATTGAAGGGCATGATTAAGGAATGGGTAAAAATGTTCAAGAATGACCCACAGTTAAGGTATTTTGTTTTGTCAAAAGATAATTAAAATTGTTTGCATCAAAATTGTTTTATACTTCTGCATAGATCAATTATTTTCATAGTTTGATTTCAATATTATATGAAGAATTGAAAAGAGAGAAAGAGGAATTTCCTCAAACTCTAGCTGCCAACATTACTTTATCGTCCCTGCCAGCAAAGGAAACTGACACATCAGCAGAAGAGCATGACTTAGCTTTAGGTACGTGTCTTTATTTCTACATCATCTTTAACTTGGTGTAGTGAGTTATCTTTAGGTTTAGAGTTGGGATTAGTTTTGGGATTAAGGTTTGGGTTAGAGCTAGTGGCAACATTTAAACTTTCATTTTTTATCCATGAATTGTTTGAATGATGGTGGGTTTAAAAGTTATTTTTATTTATGTTTTTAACATCCTTAGCTTCCACAAAATTTTTTAGTTTTTTTTATTTAAGTTGATTCTAAGTATCATTTGTTTTTCATGTTTATTGTTTCAGCCATTCAAATGTCTTTGAAAAGAGAGAAAGAGGAATTTCCTCAAACTCTAGCTGCCAACATTACTTTATCGTCCCTGCCAGCAAAGGAAACTGCCACATCAGCAGAAGAGCATGACTTAGCTTTATGTTTGTGTCTTTATTTCTACGTTATCTTTAACTTGGTGTAGTGAGTTATCTTTAGGTTTCGAGGTGGGATTAGTTTTGGGATTAAGGTTTGGGTTAGAGCTAGTGGAAACATTTAAACTTTCATTTTTTATCCATGAATTGTTTAAATGATGGTGGGTTTAAAAATTATTTTTATTTATGTTTTTAACATCCTTAGCTTCCACAAAATTTTTTAGTTTTTTTTATTTAAGTTAATTCTAAGTATCATTTGTTTTTCATGTTTATTGTTTCAGCCATTCAAATGTCTTTGAATGAAGCCAACTCAAGTCAGGTAAATTTTGTTCTACTTTGAATTTTTTGACTGCAAAATACTATTATAGAAAGCAATTGACACTTATAATATAAAATATGTGCTTTTTATGAAGTGTGAATTGCGTTGTATTTACATTTTACTACCCAAAGTTGTTGTAGTAATGAATATTTTATGTATGAATTATTGTATTGTATTTGACGATGTCTATAATTCCAGTATAACAATGTCTATAACTAAAGGATAACAATGTCTAACTCCAGTATTATAATGTCTATAACTTCAGTATAACAATGTCTATAACTCCAGTATAACAATGTCTATAACTCCAGTATAACAATGTCTATAACTCCTGTATAAAATGTCTATAACTCCAGTATAACAATGTCTATAACTCCAGTATAATAATGTCTATAACTCCAGTATGATAATGTATATAACTCCAGTATGATAATGTCTATAACTCCAGTATAACAATGTCTATAACTCCAGTATGATAATGTCTATAAATCCAGTATAACAATGTCTATAACTCCAGTATGATAATGTATATAACTCCAGTATGATAATGTCTATAACTCCAGTATAACAATGTTTATAACTCCAGTATGATAATGTATATAACTCCAGTATGATAATGTCTATAACTCCAGTATAACAATGTTTATAACTTCAGTATAACAGTGTCTATATTTCCAGTATGATAATGTCTATAACTCCAGTATGATAATAACTATAACTTCAGTATAACAATGTCTATAACTCCAGTCTGATAATGTCTATAACTCCAGTATAACAATGTCTATAACTCTAGTCTGATAATGTCTATAACTTTAGTATAACAATGTCTATAACTCCAGTCTGATAATATGTATAACTCCAGTATAACAATGTCTATAACTCCAGTATAACAATGTCTATAACTCCAGTATGATAATGTATATAACTCCAGTATGATAATGTCTATAACTCTTGTCTAACAATGTCTATAACTCCAGTATGATAATGTCTATAACTCCAGTATAACAATGTCTATAACTCTAGTCTGATAATGTCTATAACTTTAGTATAACAATGTCTATAACTCCAGTATAACAATGTCTATAACTCCAGTATAACAATGTCTATAACTCCTGTATAAAATGTCTATAACTCCAGTATAACAATGTCTATAACTCCAGTATAATAATGTCTATAACTCCAGTATGATAATGTATATAACTCCAGTATGATAATGTCTATAACTCCAGTATAACAATGTCTATAACTCCAGTATGATAATGTCTATAAATCCAGTATAACAATGTCTATAACTCCAGTATGATAATGTATATAACTCCAGTATGATAATGTCTATAACTCCAGTATAACAATGTTTATAACTCCAGTATGATAATGTATATACTCCAGTATGATAATAATAACTATAACTTCCAGTATAACAGTGTCTATATTCCAGTATCAGATAAACTATAAGTATAACAATGTCTATAACTCCAGTCTGATAATGTCTATAACTCCAGTATAACAATGTCTATAACTCCAGTCTGATAATGTCTATAACTAGTATAACAATGTCTATAACTCCAGTCTGATAATATGTATAACTCCAGTATAACAATGTCTATAACTCCAGTATAACAATGTCTATAACTCCAGTATGATAATGTATATAACTCCAGTATGATAATGTCTATAACTCTTGTCTAACAATGTCTATAACTCCAGTATGATAATGTCTATAACTCCAGTATAACAATGTCTATAACTCTAGTCTGATAATGTCTATAACTTTAGTATAACAATGTCTATAACTCCAGTCTGATAATATGTATAACTCCAGTATAACAATGTCTATAACTCCAGTATGATAATGTATATAACTCCAGTATGATAATGTCTATAACTCTTGTCTAACAATGTCTATAACTCCAGTATGATAATGTCTATAAATCCAGTATAACAATGTCTATAACTCCAGTATGATAATGTATATAACTCCAGTATGATAATGTCTATAACTCCAGTATAACAATGTTTATAACTTCAGTATAACAGTGTCTATATTTCCAGTATGATAATGTCTATAACTCCAGTATGATAATAACTATAACTTCAGTATAACAATGTCTATAACTCCAGTCTGATAATGTCTATAACTCCAGTATAACAATGTCTATAACTCTAGTCTGATAATGTCTATAACTTCAGTATAACAATATCTATAACTCCAGTCTGATAATATGTATAACTCCAGTATAACAATGTCTATAACTCCAGTATGATAAGGTCTATAACTTCAGTATGATAATGTCTATAACTCTTGTCTAACAATGTCTATAACTCCAGTATGATAATGTCTATAAATCCAGTATAACAATGTCTATAACTCCAGTATGATAATGTATATAACTCCAGTATGATAATGTCTATAACTCCAGTATAACAATGTTTATAACTTCAGTATAACAGTGTCTATATTTCCAGTATGATAATGTCTATAACTCCAGTATGATAATAACTATAACTTCAGTATAACAATGTCTATAACTCCAGTCTGATAATGTCTATAACTCCAGTATAACAATGTCTATAACTCTAGTCTGATAATGTCTATAACTTCAGTATAACAATATCTATAACTCCAGTCTGATAATATGTATAACTCCAGTATAACAATGTCTATAACTCCAGTATGATAAGGTCTATAACTTCAGTATAACAATGTCTATAACTCCAGTTTAATAATGTCTATAACTCTTGTCTAACAATGTCTATAACTCCAGTATTATAATGTCTATAACTCCAGTATAATAATGTCTATAACTGCAGTATGATAATGTCTATAACTCCAGTATAATAATGTCTATAATTCCAGTATGACTGGATTGTAAACTTCACATTTTTATTTCAGTCAAAAACTCCAAGTTTATATCCATCAGTTCAAGCTACTTCTCAATCGACTAATTCAATGGTTTGTTCAACTTTACTATAGAGAATGTTTACGGAAAATAATGTTGCTCATGTCATTTATTTCAGCCTGTGCAAAAAGTGCGAGCATTATATGAATTTAATGCAGGAGAGGATAACGAAGTAAGCTTCAAAAGTGGCGATGTTATTATAGTCACAGATAACAGGTAAATGTTTAATGTAAACTTGCAAGATAATCATACATTGCAGCATCAGACTGTGAAGATCATCATGGATTGTTTAGCTTCACACGATAAAGATCATCATGGATTGTTTAACTTCAGACGATAAAGATCATAATGGATTGTTCTGTTTTAGACTGTAAAGACCATCATAAATAGTTTAGCTTCAGACAGTAAAGATCATCATAGATAGTTTAGCTTCAGACTATAGAGATCATCATAGATTGTGCACCTTCAGACTGTAAAGACCATCATAAATAGTTTAGCTTCAGACAGTAAAGATCATCATAGGTAGTTTAGCTTCAGACTATAGATCATCATAGATTGTGCAGCTTCAGAGAGTAAAGATCATTATAGATAGTTTAGCTTCAAACTATAGATCATCATAGATTGTGCAGCTTCAGACTGTAAAGACCATCATAAATAGTTTAGCTTCAGACAGTAAAGATCATCATAGATTGTGCAGCTTCAGACTGTAAAGACATCATAGATAGTTTAGCTTCAGTCTGTAGAGATCATCATAGATTCTGCAGTTTCAGACTGTAAAGACCATATCTCAAGTTTTTGTTTAAAAAAGATGTACCATACATGTTATTTGTGAGAACTCACCTTTCAAAAAGCTGTTCAAACTTAATGAATGAATGCCATAAGATTATTTTACTGTTTTATTTTGTAGTGATGCCAACTGGTGGAAAGGCGAAGTCAATGGAAGATCTGGATTGTTCCCAACGAATTTCGTCACAACTAACATGACACCGGATCCAAAGCAAGGTACATACTTTTTGAAGCGTTATTCTTCTTTTATAACAAAGCTCATGGTGTTTGTATTGAAAAATAAGCGAAAAGTTAGCTTTTCTGAACAAGATTCAATCAAAAGATTTGAAGGTAGGTTATCTGTCTGTATATTTAACAAAACTCCGATCAATAACTTATTAATATATATTTTTTTCAAAACATTTTGATGAGTCTTTTTACGATTGTCGATATTTATATAGCATCTGCATCGATTACCCAACCAGTTGCAATTAATGAAGTAAGTAAAATGGTCAATCAACATTTACATTTTTTGAAATTTGCATGTAAACCTTGTTTGAGTCTTAATTAGCAATTTTTCTTGTGTTTGGTACGAAGTGTCTCGTGAAATTCGCAAACTTTGTATACTCCATGCAATTTAAATTTTTACAACAGGATTAATGGTTTTAATCGGTTGAACTGTTTGTTAAAACGAGTTTATTTTTTTTCCTTAGGAAAAATTAGAACAATGCTTAGTGATGTTGAAGAACGCTAATGTTGAAGAAGAGGACGATGACGAAGAAACATTAATAGAATTGGAAGGTTGGTTTTGAAGTCATAATAGCCGTTTATTTACATTCATTACACTCAATTTTCTACTCCAGAAATAAACACTTTCAGACTCTATTGTTTCATACAGTTGTTGGATTTTAAAAAGTTTGATTTTGAACAGCTAAGAAATTTATGGAATGAGACTTCGCGTGTGTCATCAATTCTTTTTCGATGCATTTTTAATCTGTTATACTTTCTTAAAGTTACTCACTATTTGCGTTATTATTTGTAGAAACATGTAGAAAGATGGCCCCACTTATTGCTGATAAAATTCAAGTGATCCAAAAAAAACACGATGATTTGACTGATTTAAATGATAGTTTCCTGCAGGCCATCAGCAAATATCAAAAGCTTAAATCTTACATGACTGGACACCCATCAGCTAGCTATAGCCCCGGACCTTCACACCCCGGACTTACACAGATTGTAGCAGATGGCATGGTGAGTTAAAATGGATTCGTCTATTGACTCTGATAGTGGAATTTCAATGTAAAACGTTTATGTTACTCGAGAAGTAAGGCGTATTTTGATTTAGTCCTGATTTTTTCATAACATAAGCTTGAATTGTATAAGAACTCGGTATTAAGCTTTAGATCACTCCTAACCCTGGCGTACTTACCTATAGCCTGCTTAGTAGTTCTATTTTTATTTATTTGTGTTTACTTTTTGCAAAAACAATTAAAACTTCTATTTCACAGTACCAAGATGGAAAGAAGCTCCTGAACACAACTTTTACCTTAGGTATGCATCATTCAAACTTGTAGCACTTTGAATAAGATACCCCCTTTGTATGTACATACTCTCCCAATCTTGTTAACCACTCATGTCTCACTGCACCACTGATAAAGCCAGCCTGGATTTTGTATGTAAGTGTCAGAACAACAAGTTTTATTTTTGGGTCATCTTGAGGAAATTAACTTTAATATCTTTAATGTCTTTAATATCTTTAGGGTTTATAGGAAACTTTAATGCTCTAGAATATCCTTTAATTAAAAATCCTCGATTTGGGAAAGATATTCTCGAAAGTCGTTGCATTTTTTAATTTTTTAATACCTGTTTTCATCGACTTTTTGTTAACATATCGGATGGCGCAATAATTTCCTTTTTCAAAAGTGGAAGTGAAATTGTTATTTGAAATGTCATAACTTTGATGTAACCTACAAAAACATGGTGTTTTTCAGCGTCACATGATTTCGTTAATATCATATGTACACCCATGACAATGTGAAAGGATTTTAATAGAAAAGAAAATCGTAAAAGTGAAACATTCATGAGAAGAAAACCATGCATGTTGTGTGAGATCAGATTAACTGCTTTCAATAGAAAAAACATCGTTTGTTCTTGATTCATTGAAAAAGCTTTTTGGTTTTAATTTTGATAATAATGCAACCATCTTCTTATATGACTGGGTTTTTTTCTCATTTGTATAGATATTTCGATGCTATGCTCAACCTATGTGTGTTGTCATTTCGAATGCCTCCTGTGGACACATACTGGCATTTAACTGAATGTGTCGTCTTTCCTTGTTATGTACTCGCTGTGGTCTTTGGTTATATATTACTGGCTGTTGGTGATTATATGATCATATCGTTGAACATTTGAAATTTATCGTTGAACATTTCAAATTTATCGTTGATCATTTAAAATTTATCTCTGATCATTTGAAATTTATCGTTGATAATTTAAAATTTATGGTTGATCATTTAAAATTTATCGTTGATCATTTGAAATTTATCGTTGATCATTTCAAATTTATCTTTGATCATTTGAAATTTATCGTTGAACATTTGAAATTTATCGTTGAACATTTCAAATTTATCGTTGATCATTTGAAATTTATCGTTGATCATTTCAAATTTATCGTTAATCATTTGAAATTATCGTTGATCATTTGAAATTTATCGTTGAACATTTGAAATTTATCGTTGATCATTTCAAATTTATCGTTGATCATTTGAAATTATCGTTGATCATTTGAAATTTATCGTTGAACATTTGAAATTTATCGTTGAACATTTCAAATTTATCGTTAATCATTTGAAATTATCGTTGATCATTTGAAATTTATCGTTGAACATTTGAAATTTATCGTTGAACATTTCAAATTTATCGTTGATCATTTGAAATTTATTGTTGATCATTTGAAAGATTGATTTGTAAAACAAAGAGGGAATTTATGTTTTAGTACCTAGAGCATTGATTGTACATAATGACAAAATGTGCCCAAATGTATACTGCTTTGTTTAAATGTATACTCATTAGATCACTTCTGTGATCTAATGTTGAAACTTGAGTTCTTATATACTCCAGTCTAGTGTCTTCATCAGGAGTGATCTGATGTTAAAACATGAGTTCATATATACTCCAGTCTAGTGTCTTCATCAGGAGTGCTATGATGTTGAAACATGAGTTCTTATATACTTCAGTCTATTGTTTTCATCAGGAGTGATCTGATGTTGAAACTTCAGTTCTTATATACTCCAGTCTAGTGCCATTATCAGGAGTGATCTGAGATTCGAGTCATGCCAAATTCATGTCTTCACTATACATGCTACGCATAAAACATGACTAGCACAATTGTCAAAACTAACCTATCATTCATTTGCAAGATGGCCGACACTCTTTCATTTGCCAGTTGCTCCTCTGCAAACAAAAGAAAACTGCAATATAAACATCAAATGAAAAATACACAACGTGCATGCACAGATCACCTTTGGCTATACTGGTCAAAGCATGATTCATCTTCCTTTCTTTGTTTATTTGCTCAATAAGAAGCTTCTCTTTTGCTTTGCTGTCATCCTACAGAGAAATATCGTTTCTTCAATATCTCAAAATCAGCAACAAATATTTATTGATGCGTTTCAAATTCTTCGAAAACACTACCAAAACATAAAGCACTGAATATACCAGAGTTCTCAAAGGGTTCTCTTGAAATAACATTGGATAAACCCTTGTGATGGACAATACCTGCGATAATGCTTTCAACATGTCTTCTCGTTGTTTCTTATTCATTGCAATTAGTAATGCTTCTTCCTCCTTAGCTTGACAAATTTGCTGTTCCACCATCAACTTGTCAAGCTTCTCTGCTCTTTCTCTTTCAACAAATGGCTGTAGAAATTTTGAGGTCCGAATAATCAATAACCTTACCCTGTTTGCGCTGGAAAAAGGTTTTCGATTTCTTGAACGCGTTCCAGGCGCCTTTTCTAAAAACGCCATCACTCATTTTTAGCAATCGTAAAACGAACACAGTAGAAATGAAAATTCCCACCTCAATAGTTTCCATTTCACAAGCAATCCTTTCTTGTTCGCTAATTTTCAGTCTACGTTCAGATATCGTCAGAGACTTCGATTCTTTCTCACTGTAGACGTGTTAAGACATGAGGATGATAAAATCATTATAAAACTGTTCCATAAACAAGACGTTAATTTTAAACAGTTTATTCTTCTGGCCGTTTTTACACTTAAAAACGGTTAAGACGTAAACGTCAAGGTAAAGGACGTCTTTTAGGCCACCACTATAGTTAAAGTCATATTTTCTCGCTTTTAAATGATATATTTAGAACAAACACGGGCAGTTTGACCAGCGATACAATTTTTTACCAGATCGGCCGTACGAGCTTAAACACTACCCCCTGTTCTGAATTCTGCAACTACGTAAAACAGGTGGAAGAGTTTAAAAGCTCATCAGACCAAATCTAGTAAGAAATTTGCAAGTATATTGCCCACACTGCTCTCAGGGAGTAAGCACAGAATACAGCACAGCCTCTCAATTGAATATTTTCGTGCCATGCATACTATTACGGCAGCCAGTCAATTACTTTTTTGTCCGATAAAAATGACGAAATGGCTAACGGCCGGCAGTAATCTAAATAAATATACAGCAGCAGTTGCACAAGAAGTGGACCTACTGTATATTTCTTATACTGTGGCGTAAACATACCTAGACGTCTTATCCGTTTCTAAAAAAAACGACATTTTTTTTTGACAGAAGTACGTAGAACGAATCAACAATTTTACGTTTGGAAATTGTCGAAAATGAAAACTCACTCTCATCAGGTTAACTTTCATATTTTCTGGGGATTTTTACCATGCTGAATGTTTTCCCAATCATTGGCTAAATTTTTGTGAAGTATTCTATTTGTTCGACTGAAGCATGGTAAGCAACAGACTACATCATAGATCAGGGGTGGGCAACTTCTCCAGTCGGCAGGCCAGGTTTAGGAAAATGAAGTTATTGGTGGGCCGGATTATTACATGAATAATATTTAATATCTTAATCACAGATATAGACGGATACAATCGGCGGGCCACTCAAAATCCCTTCAGGAGTCGGACCCGGCCCGCGTACCGTATGTTGCCCAACTCTGTAATAGATCAATCTACATCCATACACCTCGTGCGGGTCCATGAGCAATATTGAAGGAAATCTTGCCCCTGCATACGTTACATTTGTTTGAGCTATCGCATAAATTATGCCGCTTAATTCAAAATTTATTCATTTTGTAATTTTAATTGGTAAATATCTCAAAAGAAATGCCATAGCAAAATGAGTCATTTACATCTTCGTAGTGTATCTTTTGCATATTTTGCCTGCAGTTTTTGTTGTAAAGTTCTTCCTGCCAAAACGATAAAAATTTTATAAAACATGATATCAGAACAAAGTTGGAAGCCGTTCTTGCGAGCTCGAATAATGCAGAATAGCTGAATAAAACAGCTCGAACGGATGTGACGTATGCGGGATAAAGCTTTTCTTCGAAATTAAAGAGACCCATACAAGAAATATGCCTCTACCACGCAGGTTAAATTAACAACAGACCGTGAAAGATCTGGAATAACCAACGTCGTATACATGTACTCATCCTTGTCTCAATAACCTCTGTCGTTCTTCTTCTTTACATGTCAACTCTATGAACGCAAGAAGAATTTAATGTCCTCAGCAAAAAACAGATAAAACCAGTAAAATTAACGATCACGTAATGTTACCAGATTCAAGTGTTTCCAGAAGTAACTAATATTTATATATATCATCGCAGGCTCAAGTTTTTTTATTATAAAATGTATTATGTCTAAAAATAGTCATAATACATCTTATAATAAAAAAAACCGGGGGGATCGTTTTTGAGGCAGTCAGCGGTAGTAAACATAAAAATAGAGAAGGGTGAGCCTGTGATAATATACATATATTTTTTAGAATAATGGATAAGAGTAATATATAATATATAAACAAGAAGATTTCATAAAAAAAGATATATATATTTCAAATACAATATAAAATAATTACATTGATGAAAGTCTAAAGTCCAATTTTTTAAAATGATATTATGGAAAGTCCAAAGTCCAATTTATTGATAATACAAATTGTCACGCTTCAATACTTTATCCACATTAAAGAAACGATAAATGGAATCAACCTTTTTACCAAATTATTCATCCCAAAACCAATTAAACCAATCTTCTTTTCGTAAACAAAGACATTGATAAAAACTCGATCCACTTTGTATGTTACACATTTTAAATTTTCCCAAAGTCCAATTTACTGATGATACAAATTATCTCGCTTTATCGCATGATCCGCAAGAAAGAATCGTAAATATGACTCAGCCTTTTCACCAACTTTTTCCTCCCAAAACCAATTAACCCAATCTTCTATTTGTACACAAACGCATGTAAAAGAATTTGTAGAAGATGGTATGACACACATTATGTGGTTTAGTATTTTCTCTTGTATTTTGTCTTGACGCATTTATCACTTTCCTTGAACATATGGGGTATAATGACGTAAAGTCAAAATACGTTTCAATCGATTGCAAATCGCAATATATTCATCTTCACGTCTTGATGTATATATAAGTTTCTTCGGCATCATGTAAATAATACCATGAAAGCAAGCCTCACAATGATTACTAGTAACCAATCATTGTAATGCTTCCTTTTATGGGTTTTTTTATTTTTCTTTTTTTATAAGTACAAACATTTTTACACAAATAATTTTATTTTGAATTAATAAATAATCTTTTTTTGTCTTTTTTTCTTACTTTATATCTTTTTCTACTTTTTCATACATTTCTTTTATATTAAACTCAATTTCCATTCTTAGATGATTTATAAATTCATCAATTTTCTCTGTAAGTTTTTCTTCAATTTTTTTTATTTCTCCATTTATTAGTGGTATTATTTTGTTAAATTCAGAAAAAACTTTTGATTCTACAGAAGATTCAATTTCACAATAGATACATTTTGTACATATTGATTGCTTACATCTTTTTAGAGAAGAAATATGGTGTGAATTAAATTTATTAAATTCACGAAATGTTGACGGTTTTCCATATGAAATACTTCCAAATCCACCATAATTTTTGGAAGGGTTATTCACATCATTTTTTTCCATCTTTCTTTATTCAATACCAATGTGGTTATCTTCCCTACATTGATATTAAGGATTTATATATTACACTTTTTTAGTAAATAAATAAAAAAATTTAACCTTTCTTATCTTTTATTGTAAAAAAACATATTTCTTATTTTTTAAAAAAAATTCTAATTTCTCAATTTTTTCCTCATATTTTTTTTTCTTTTTTAAAAAAATTTGAGTTTCTTACCCTTTTTATCACTCTTTTAATGTAAAAATCTTCAATAAAAGATTTATTTTTTCATTTAAATGTTTTGTTGTCTAATTGATAATGTCGAAATCTTCAAATCAAAGTATTACTTTTATATTTGAGCGCATGGAAGATTTTGATGAAGAAAAAGATTTAAGTCAAATTATTATGAAATCAGAATATATATCTAAATTCATTGATGGTGATGGTATGATTATTTTTAACAAAGAAATTGAAGATGGAAGAAAATTTAATTTCAAATTATGCGATGAAGGGATATTAATCAGAGAAAAAGATAGCATTGACATATTTATAGAAAAATTGGAAGATTACTTTTATTATCACGATGAAAAAGAATTTTAAAAGCATATTACACAATTGGATTTAATTAAAGTATTTTATAAAAATATTATTGAAAAAATTGTAATAGTAACTATATGATATATATAAGATGGTAAAAGTACTCGGATATTACATAATATAATTTCTAACTGGTAATATGCAGGGGCGGATCCAGGATTTTTAATTCCTTAGTCGGAAGGGCGTGGTCGAACAAAATTTTAATCAATGGGCGTGGTCGCATTAGCTAAAAATTCTGCTAACGCAACATTGTTAATATGATGAATTATAAGGACTGTTTCACCCTATATCAGAGCTCATCAGCATGCCTAGGAAATGGCACCCTCACCACGTGAAAATGCAATTCCGACATGGACAGCCTCAACGTAATGAGAAATCTTAAACAAAAAGAGAGCATCTGGTTTTAAGGCGCCAGATACTCGCCTTTCACACCTTTGCAACAAAGCAACAGGAGTTTGATTAGAAAAAGCGACAACGTGGGACATTTCAAAGATGTAAAATTGCTCAGTTTTCTACATCATCCCTGTCATTCTAATCCTTTAACCTCGCCCCAAGAATATGCACACACATAATCTGAATCTAATGGTTATTTTGCCGAGCTAAACAGAAAAGTAACACAAACCACCGCTAAAGAAAACGTCGAAACGCTGACCTAAACATTCAATTTCCATAAATTTTGACGATACTCCAAGCTCAAACTGATTTCTTTTATAAAAAGGTATTGTTTAGGAAAAGATATGCTATTGACTGGTGACACAGTTAACTTATTAATTCCTTTGAGAGCATGACTCCAAATGTCAGTAACCCTGTTAATGATGAAGTTAAATATTTGGTCTTTCATAAGGTCAATTGTTCCTTCACAAGTATCACAATTAGACAAAGTTGTTGTTATTCCCAGATCAAAACGCATATGCATTAATTAAGACCTTACAAAAGGTGAATATTTCTTGTATGTTAGGTAACTTCATCAAAACGCGCATCATATATATTTTAAGATGTAGATCGCCCGGGTTAGTATAGTCCTTAGAAGGACTGTTGGTGTTGATGTTGACTGACGTTTCGACAACCTTAGTGGTGGTCATTTTAAAAGTCTAGTGACAGAAGATGTTGTATATTTGTACCATTTTCACAGAGATACAAAAGCAATTGTGCTGTGTATGACAAACATAAATTGACGTTTTCAATGCTCTTTTAAAAAGTGCTACGAGAAAGAGATGAAATACTACATCCAATATTCCCAATTCAAACTTGAATAGACATATTAAAATGATGCAACACATCATACAAATAATTTCAAAATGGATTCACGCAGGCTCAGAGGATTACCCATAGTGAAATTATTTAATATACAAAATTAAGGCTAAGTGACACGTTTGTCACTAAGATTTATGAGATATCATGACTATACAAAAAATTAGAAGCTCTTTCTTTCCTTCTCGTCAAAACTATAATGACCAAGCCTAAAGAGTCAAATTTTTACAATTTCAGTTCTAATCGCCGGTTTCCATACGCAAATTTATTGATCACCTCATCAACAGTAGGCTCTATTTCCTGATGTATTCGCATTAGTGCAAGTCCATTTAAGCGTTCTTCAACCATCGTACTTCTGTTGTAAGTTTTAAGCATGCGAAGTGCTGAAATAGAGCGTTCGCACTCACAAGAAGTAACTGGAAGAGTGGCTAGTAACCGTAGACATGCCTTAATATTCTCAAAACCTTCAAACCCTAAAGCTTTAAGTGTGGAAGCTGCACTGTCCGGTAATGATCCCTCATATGTTGTCCAAAACTTTTCCCATAATTCCAATTCAGCATCTAATCCTAAGGGATTAGGAAGATCATCTTTGTAAAAATCTGAAAACAAACGAAAATTCTCTTTCCAATTCTTTTGTTTGGTGGAAGACTGTTAATTAGCGAAATCATTTTTGATGGAACAACGCTAAAGCCGTTATAAACGTTGATTTGACTAAAATCAAATCTTGCCTGAAGATCAGAGTTTAAGTGGTCTAGAAAAGGAATAGTGAGAGCCTTTTGTAATAATCTGAAGCGCTAGAAGATGGGTGATTCTCATTGTGAACTTGTCTGCCAGCTGTTCTGGGCATTTTTCATCGACATCTACGTTTTAGCTAAAGAAACTGCTTCACTATACCATTTACCATGATATAAATCAACATCATTCCTCAATAAAATTCCCAAGTTTTTTAATGACTCAATTAAATGCATTCCATCCATAACATCACAGGTTTTAGCTTGTAATAACTGAGTAACAGGAAGTGTTAAATCTAAAATATTTCTACTAATGACAAGGCTAACAATAAATCTGAAGGTGGAAATCAATGCTAGGAAAGAAGAAGCTTTAGAAGATGTTTCTGGATTACACACATGACCAGCATTATGGCTCATTTCAGTTAAAGTATGAAAAATTGGAAGGAATAATTCTTGAAATATATCTAGACCATCTATTCGCTCAATCCATCGAGTTCGACAAACATCCTTTAACTTTGATTTACCTGAATGTGGGCAATAGTCTTCAACTGCTTTTGAAAGTAACATTTGCCGTCCATGAGAGAGATTGAAAAAGTAAGAAAGTTCTTTAATTTGACTAAAAACATTTCTGACAAAAGGGACAGAACATGAATTACATATTGCAAGATTTAACCTATGGCTGTAACAGTGGGTGTAGATTGCTTTAGAATTCAAACGAAGAATGCGTGCAGAAAGACCATTGATATGCCCTGCAACAGCCCCAGCTCCATCATATCCCTGACCTCTGCAATCGTCAATGCTTAATTTTAGTTCTGTTAATGCACTGTGAATTAATTTCTCAAGACTTTCCCTGATAAACCCCATTTGCAGTGCAAAAACCTCACAAAATCTTCTCTAACATTCCTATTGCTATCTACAAAACAAATCACAAGAGAAAGCTGCTCTTTGTTTGCAGAATCTGCTGCTTCATCAGCAATTATACTAAAAAATTTATTTATTTTTATTTCACTAGTTATTTTTTCAGTGATAACCTGTCCACAAGCAGCAATTAGATCATTTTGAGTAGTCTTTGAAATATAAGAAGCATTCTTTGGACAGTTTTTCAAATGATCAGCTAAAACTGTGTCACCAGCCCGAACACGAAAATTTAACAATTCAACATAGTTACCAACACCACCTTTTGAGTAAGAACCAACCTCCGGATGATATGAAGAATCATCACGGTGCCCTCTTAAAGCTAACCCAAGTCTACCACAAAGTTTAATAGTATCAATTATTGATACAAGTTTTTCCCTATTTTGCCTGATGACTTGCTGTTTGTGCTCATTAATCAACAACCTCAATCTGCAGTCCTTCTCCTGATGCCTGACCAACTAATGACAAATATTTATTACATGTGCTTTCGTGCAAACCTGCTCTGGTGAGAGCCTTAGAACTCAAACCAATATGGCGTTTGAAGCAAGCTTTAGCATCAGGCCAATATGTCATTGGTTCACTAAAGAGTTTTTTAATTTTTGTATTTTTATTCGGAAACTGATCACCAAACAAAACACAAGGCAGACAAAAAGCACCATCCAAAGAAGGGGAGTAACACAACCAAGAATAATCTTCCAGCCACGAATAAAGAAAAGATCGACCATCAGCTGATTTAGGAAATGGGTAGGATCTATTCGGTTTAAAAACATTGTGAATGAGCTGGAGCTTTTGAGAATCATTCATATTTCTAGCTTTTTCTCTAAAATATCTCACATCATTTGGATATTGCTGTGAAAAATCTAATGAAAATGATTGCAAAAGTTCTTGTTTTGGGTTATGTATTAAACCAAGACTAGTGATGGCAGGCACCTTTTGTGTTGATTGTGTTTGTGTAGTACTAAATAATTTGGGCAAAATCAATTGTTTAGCCTTATTACTTGTTGGGGTTGAAACTGGTTGAAAAAAATTAGAAATGTTAACAGTAGAAGACTCCTTTCAACTTTGCCTGAACATGAGGAATTTTCTTGTTAGCTTTTTCTAACAAAGCAGAAGCCTTTCTTTTAGTTTTACTGATAGGTTTGAAAATAAGAGGTGCAAAGTGATTTGGCTTAAAGACTTTACTAGAAGTCAATAGAGTTGTAGAACAAAACAAGAGGTATAAATAGTTATATTGAGTAGGTGGTGTTGGTAAAGGAAGACGAGGTGAAATAATTTGGTTGAATAACAACTTAAAAGAAACTTCTCCACAATCAGGATGCATCAAAGAAATGATTCTATTAGTAACTGAGGAGAGAGCGTATGTATGGACTCTCCTGTCGGGGCGACAGATGAGTAGGCATGCAGGTCTATCTGCGAGAGTGGGACCTCATGTGTGAATGGAGGCCAATTTGTGATGCACACGAACGTCCGCAAACCCTGCAGGGGTACGAGACAAGAGGGGCAGAGCGTTGCTTCCTTCGAGCCCTCTTCTCCTTAATGGCGGCTGCTCTACCGGCTTAACGTGTCATAACAACTACGCAATTAGGCTTATATTCATTTCTACTTATCTTAATTTAACTAATTTTACCTTAGAGCAACCGATCGCTTCGTATTGTCGGCCTTAACATGATGAGGCAAATAGACTGTCTCAGCATTTACATCACGATACAAAGATCGTCCAATTAAAGGAAAGTGCTCTTCAGGCATTAAGAAACGAGAAGAATTATATATACCACATAATTCCTCAAAGGTCTTAAGCAAAGCAACATCATCACTTTCTTTTAAGTCGGAGAGAACCCGATCTAAAATACTGCTAGAGTTAGCCATGACGATCGATAAATATTCAAGCGCAATGAAGCAGACAAATATATTCCGACTAAGTTCGCTACAGCAACCAATCAAATCCGAAGATTCGGCAACATCATATACCAAAAATAGATATATCCTGCAAAAAACTAACAATGTTGACCAATCACAAGCTTTAAATTAGTATAGATCCTGCAAGAAATCTCCACCAATTACAGCTATATAGCTGGTTCGTCTGGGCAAATCAGAATCGCAGAATGAACATAGATCCTGCAGATCCTGCACGATACGCTAACCAATGAATGCTCGCAAATTGATCAATTTAAACCAATCAAAATCGGTATATGGACCCAAATCCTGCGGAAATTTTAAAGCACTCAAGTGTTATAATTTAAGGAATACCCACGGAATTTTTTGAAAGTGCCACGTTAATACGTTAGTCGCCCGACTTAGTTGACTAAGTGTAAATCCGCCTCTGGTAGCCAGCCTTTGAATGTTTATAGTTAAAAGTCATCGTACGATGTAAAGACAGTGACGTAGCCAGCCTTTGAATGTTTATAGTTAAAAGTAATAGTACGATGTAGAAACAGTGACGTAGCCAGCCTTTGAGTGTTTATAGTTAAAAGTCATCGTACGATGTAGAGACAGTGACGTAGCCAGCCTTTGAATGTTTATAGTTAAAAGTCATCGTACGATATAGAGACACACAAAGTGAAATTTATACAAAAACAAAGTGAGATTTTTACAAAAACAAAGTGAAAATTTAGCAAAATCAAAAGTCTATGGCTTTTTAATATGGAATGAAAGGATTTCAGTCTATGAATCATGTGGATAACGAATTCAATGTATGATGAGAGCAATTCAATACATGAGAATAACATTTTTGATTTTTGCAACGAACGGCGCCTCATATATGAGTTGCACAAACTTACCAAATATTGTAGGCTTCATCGCAATAGTCGTCACGTGGTACATTTTGCTTTCGTCATCTAGATTGAGAAGTCTTTGATAACCGACCTGAGTAGAGACGCTTGTCATTCATTAAAAGGTATGAATGTTTATAGTTAAAAGTCATCGTACGATGTAAAGAAGGTGACGTAGCCAGCCTTTGAATGTTTATAGTTAAAAGTCATAGTACGATGTAAAGAGAGTGTCGTAGCCAGCCTTTGAATGTTTATAGTTAAAAGTCATCGTACGATGTAAAGACAGTGACGTAGCCAGCCTTTGAATGTTTATAGTTAAAAGTCATCGTACGATGTAAAGACAGTGACGTAGCCAGCCTTTGAATGTTTATAGTTAAAAGTCAGTACGATGTAAAGACAGTGACGTAGCCAGCCTTTGAATGTTTATAGTTAAAAGTCATAGTACGATGTAAAGACAGTGACGTAGCCAGCTTTTGAATGTTTATAGTTAAAAGTCATCGTACGATGTAAAGACAGTGACGTAGCCAGCCTTTGAATGTTTATAGTTAAAAGTCATCGTACGATGTAAAGACAGTGACGTAGCCAGCCTTTGAATGTTTATAGTTAAAAGTCATCGTACGATGTAAAGACAGTGACGTAGCCAGCCTTTGAATGTTTATAGTTAAAAGTCATCGTACGATGTAAAACAGTGACGTAGCCAGCCTTTGAATGTTTATAGTTAAAAGTCATAGTACGATGTAAAGACAGTGACGTAGCCAGCCTTTGAATGTTTATAGTTAAAAGTCATCGTACGATGTAAAGACAGTGACGTAGCCAGCCTTTGAATGTTTATAGTTAAAAGTCATAGTACGATGTAAAGACAGTGACGTAGCCAGCCTTTGAATGTTTATAGTTAAAAGTCATCGTACGATGTAAAGACAGTGACGTAGCCAGCCTTTGAATGTTTATAGTTAAAAGTCATCGTACGATGTAAAGACAGTGACGTAGCCAGCCTTTGAATGTTTATAGTTAAAAGTCATCGTACGATGTAAAGACAGTGACGTAGCCAGCCTTTGAATGTTTATAGTTAAAAGTCATCGTACGATGTAAAGACAGTGACGTAGCCAGCCTTTGAATGTTTATAGTTAAAAGTCATAGTACGATGTAGAGACAGTGACGTAGCCAGCCTTTGAATGTTTATAGTTAAAAGTCATCGTACGATGTAAAGACAGTGACGTAGCCAGCCTTTGAATGTTTATAGTTAAAAGTCATCGTACGATGTAAAGACAGTGACGTAGCCAGCCTTTGAATGTTTATAGTTAAAAGTCATAGTACGATGTAAAGACAGTGACGTAGCCAGCCTTTGAATGTTTATAGTTAAAAGTCATAGTACGATGTAAAGACAGTGACGTAGCCAGCCTTTGAATGTTTATAGTTAAAAGTCATCGTACGATGTAAAGACAGTGACGTAGCCAGCCTTTGAATGTTTATAGTTAAAAGTCATCGTACGATGTAAAGACAGTGACGTAGCCAGCCTTTGAATGTTTATAGTTAAAAGTCATCGTACGATGTAAAGACAGTGACGTAGCCAGCCTTTGAATGTTTATAGTTAAAAGTCATCGTACGATGTAAAGACAGTGACGTAGCCAGCCTTTGAATGTTTATAGTTAAAAGTCATCGTACGATGTAGAAACAGTGACGTAGCCAGCCTTTGAATGTTTATAGTTAAAAGTCATCGTACGATGTAAAGACAGTGACGTAGCCAGCCTTTGAATGTTTATAGTTAAAAGTCATCGTACGATGTAAAGACAGTGACGTAGCCAGCCTTTGAATGTTTATAGTTAAAAGTCATCGTACGATGTAAAGACAGTGACCTTTGAATGTTTATAGTTAAAAGTCATAGTACGATGTAAAGACAGTGACGTGGCCAGCCTTTGAATGTTTATAGTTAAAAGTCATCGTACGATGTAAAGACAGTGACGTAGCCAGCCTTTGAATGTTTATAGTTAAAAGTCATCGTACGATGTAAAGACAGTGACGTAGCCAGCCTTTGAATGTTTATAGTTAAAAGTCATAGTACGATGTAGAAACAGTGACGTAGCCAGCCTTTGAATGTTTATAGTTAAAAGTCATCGTACGATGTAAAGACAGTGACGTAGCCAGCCTTTGAATGTTTATAGTTAAAAGTCATCGTACGATGTAAAGACAGTGACGTAGCCAGCCTTTGAATGTTTATAGTTAAAAGTCATAGTACGATGTAAAGACAGTGACGTAGCCAGCCTTTGAATGTTTATAGTTAAAAGTCATCGTACGATGTAAAGACAGTGACGTAGCCAGCCTTTGAATGTTTATAGTTAAAAGTCATCGTACGATGTAAAGACAGTGACGTAGCAAGCCTTTGAATGTTTATAGTTAAAAGTCATAGTACGATGTAAAACAGTGACGTAGCCAGCCTTTGAATGTTTATAGTTAAAAGTCATCGTACGATGTAAAGACAGTGACGTAGCCAGCCTTTGAATGTTTATAGTTAAAAGTCATCGTACGATGTAAAGACAGTGACGTAGCCAGCCTTTGAATGTTTATAGTTAAAAGTCATAGTACGATGTAAAACAGTGACGTAGCCAGCCTTTAAATGTTTATAGTTAAAAGTCATCGTACGATGTAAAGACAGTGACGTAGCCAGCCTTTGAATGTTTATAGTTAAAAGTAATAGTACGATGTAGAAACAGTGACGTAGCCAGCCTTTGAATGTTTATAGTTAAAAGTCATCGTACGATGTAGAGACAGTGACGTAGCCAGCCTTTGAATGTTTATAGTTAAAAGTCATCGTATGATATAGAGACACACAAAGAGAAATTTATACAAAAACAAAGTGAGATTTTTACAAAAACAAAGTGAAAATTTAGGAAAATCAAAAGTCTATGGCTTTTTAATATGGAATGAAAGGATTTCAGTCTATGAATCATGTGGTTAACGAATTCAATGTATGATGAGAGCAATTCAATACATGAGAATAACATTTTGATTTTGCAACGAACGGCGCCTCATATATGAGTTGCACTTACCAAATATTGTAGGCTTCATCGCAATAGTCGTCACGTGGTACATTTTGCTTTCGTCATGTAGATTGAGAAGTCTTTGATAACCGACCTGAGTAGAGACGCTTGTCATTCATTAAAAGGTATGAATGTTTATAGTTAAAAGTCATCGTACGATGTAAAGAATGTGACGTAGCCAGCCTTTGAATGTTTATAGTTAAAAGTCATAGTACGATGTAAAGAGAGTCGTAGCCAGCCTTTGAATGTTTATAGTTAAAAGTCATCGTACGATGTAAAGACAGTGACGTAGCCAGCCTTTGAATGTTTATAGTTAAAAGTCATCGTACGATGTAAAGACAGTGACGTAGCCAGCCTTTGAATGTTTATAGTTAAAAGTCATCGTACGATGTAAAGACAGTGACGTAGCCAGCCTTTGAATGTTTATAGTTAAAAGTCATAGTACGATGTAAAGACAGTGACGTAGCCAGCCTTTGAATGTTTATAGTTAAAAGTCATCGTACGATGTAAAGACAGTGACGTAGCCAGCCTTTGAATGTTTATAGTTAAAAGTCATAGTACGATGTAAAGACAGTGACGTAGCCAGCCTTTGAATGTTTATAGTTAAAAGTCATAGTACGATGTAAAGACAGTGACGTAGCCAGCCTTTGAATGTTTATAGTTAAAAGTCATCGTACGATGTAAAGACAGTGACGTAGCCAGCCTTTGAATGTTTATAGTTAAAAGTCATCGTACGATGTAAAGACAGTGACGTAGCCAGCCTTTGAATGTTTATAGTTAAAAGTCATCGTACGATGTAAAGACAGTGACGTAGCCAGCCTTTGAATGT
This sequence comes from Xenia sp. Carnegie-2017, assembly GCF_021976095.1. Lineage (NCBI taxonomy): Eukaryota > Metazoa > Cnidaria > Anthozoa > Malacalcyonacea > Xeniidae > Xenia > Xenia sp. Carnegie-2017. The sequence continues at coordinate 138,721 of NW_025813494.1, forward strand.
TTATAGTTAAAAGTCATCGTACGATGTAAAGACAGTGACGTAGCCAGCCTTTGAATGTTTATAGTTAAAAGTCATCGTACGATGTAAAGACAGTGACGTAGCCAGCCTTTGAATGTTTATAGTTAAAAGTCATCGTACGATGTAAAGACAGTGACGTAGCCAGCCTTTGAATGTTTATAGTTAAAAGTCATCGTACGATGTAAAGACAGTGACGTAGCCAGCCTTTGAATGTTTATAGTTAAAAGTCATCGTACGATGTAAAGACAGTGACGTAGCCAGCCTTTGAATGTTTATAGTTAAAAGTCATCGTACGATGTAAAGACAGTGACGTAGCCAGCCTTTGAATGTTTATAGTTAAAAGTCATAGTACGATGTAAAGACAGTGACGTAGCCAGCCTTTGAATGTTTATAGTTAAAAGTCATCGTACGATGTAAAGACAGTGACGTAGCCAGCCTTTGAATGTTTATAGTTAAAAGTCATCGTACGATGTAAAGACAGTGACGTAGCCAGCCTTTGAATGTTTATAGTTAAAAGTCATCGTACGATGTAAAGACAGTGACGTAGCCAGCCTTTGAATGTTTATAGTTAAAAGTCATCGTACGATGTAAAGACAGTGACGTAGCCAGCCTTTGAATGTTTATAGTTAAAAGTCATCGTACGATGTAAAGACAGTGACGTAGCCAGCCTTTGAATGTTTATAGTTAAAAGTCATCGTACGATGTAAAGACAGTGACGTAGCCAGCCTTTGAATGTTTATAGTTAAAAGTCATCGTACGATGTAAAGACAGTGACGTAGCCAGCCTTTGAATGTTTATAGTTAAAAGTCATAGTACGATGTAAAGTGACGTAGCCAGCCTTTGAATGTTTATAGTTAAAAGTCATCGTACGATGTAAAGACAGTGACGTAGCCAGCCTTTGAATGTTTATAGTTAAAAGTCATCGTACGATGTAAAGACAGTGACGTAGCCAGCCTTTGAATGTTTATAGTTAAAAGTCATAGTACGATGTAGAAACAGTGACGTAGCCAGCCTTTGAATGTTTATAGTTAAAAGTCATCGTACGATGTAAAGACAGTGACGTAGCCAGCCTTTGAATGTTTATAGTTAAAAGTCATCGTACGATGTAAAGACAGTGACGTAGCCAGCCTTTGAATGTTTATAGTTAAAAGTCATCGTACGATGTAAAGACAGTGACGTAGCCAGCCTTTGAATGTTTATAGTTAAAAGTCATCGTACGATGTAAAGACAGTGACGTAGCCAGCCTTTGAATGTTTATAGTTAAAAGTCATCGTACGATGTAAAGACAGTGACGTAGCCAGCCTTTGAATGTTTATAGTTAAAAGTCATCGTACGATGTAAAGACAGTGACGTAGCCAGCCTTTGAATGTTTATAGTTAAAAGTCATCGTACGATGTAAAGACAGTGACGTAGCCAGCCTTTGAATGTTTATAGTTAAAAGTCATCGTACGATGTAAAGACAGTGACGTAGCCAGCCTTTGAATGTTTATAGTTAAAAGTCATCGTACGATGTAAAGACAGTGACGTAGCCAGCCTTTGAATGTTTATAGTTAAAAGTCATAGTACGATGTAAAACAGTGACGTAGCCAGCCTTTGAATGTTTATAGTTAAAAGTCATAGTACGATGTAAAGACAGTGACGTAGCCAGCCTTTGAATGTTTATAGTTAAAAGTCATCGTACGATGTAAAGACAGTGACGTAGCCAGCCTTTGAATGTTTATAGTTAAAAGTCATAGTACGATGTAAAGACAGTGACGTAGCCAGCCTTTGAATGTTTATAGTTAAAAGTCATCGTACGATGTAAAGACAGTGACGTAGCCAGCCTTTGAATGTTTATAGTTAAAAGTCATCGTACGATGTAAAGACAGTGACGTAGCCAGCCTTTGAATGTTTATAGTTAAAAGTCATAGTACGATGTAGAAACAGTGACGTAGCCAGCCTTTGAATGTTTATAGTTAAAAGTCATCGTACGATGTAAAGACAGTGACGTAGCCAGCCTTTGAATGTTTATAGTTAAAAGTCATCGTACGATGTAAAGACAGTGACGTAGCCAGCCTTTGAATGTTTATAGTTAAAAGTCATCGTACGATGTAGAGACAGTGACGTAGCCAGCCTTTGAATGTTTATAGTTAAAAGTCATCGTATGATATAGAGACACACAAAGTGAAATTTATACAAAACAAAGTGAGATTTTTAAAACAAAGTGAAAATTTAGCAAAATCAAAAGTCTATGGCTTTTAATATGGAATGAAAGGATTTCAGTCTATGAATCATGTGGATAACGAATTCAATGTATGATGAGAGCAATTCAATACATGAGAATAACATTTTTGATTTTTGCAACGAACGGCGCCTCATATATGAGTTGCACAAACTTACCAAATATTGTAGGCTTCATCGCGATAGTCGTCACGTGGTACATTTTGCTTTCGTCATCTAGATTGAGAAGTCTTTGATAACCGACCTGAGTAGAGACGTTGTCATTCATTAAAAGGTATGAATGTTTATAGTTAAAAGTCATCGTACGATGTAAAGAAGGTGACGTAGCCAGCCTTTGAATGTTTATAGTTAAAAGTCATAGTACGATGTAAAGAGAGTGACGTAGCCAGCCTTTGAATGTTTATAGTTAAAAGTCATCGTACGATGTAAAGACAGTGACGTAGCCAGCCTTTGAATGTTTATAGTTAAAAGTCATCGTACGATGTAAAGACAGTGACGTAGCCAGCCTTTGAATGTTTATAGTTAAAAGTCATCGTACGATGTAAAGACAGTGACGTAGCCAGCCTTTGAATGTTTATAGTTAAAAGTCATAGTACGATGTAAAGACAGTGACGTAGCCAGCCTTTGAATGTTTATAGTTAAAAGTCATCGTACGATGTAAAGACAGTGACGTAGCCAGCCTTTGAATGTTTATAGTTAAAAGTCATCGTACGATGTAAAGACAGTGACGTAGCCAGCCTTTGAATGTTTATAGTTAAAAGTCATAGTACGATGTAAAGACAGTGACGTAGCCAGCCTTTGAATGTTTATAGTTAAAAGTCATCGTACGATGTAAAGACAGTGACGTAGCCAGCCTTTGAATGTTTATAGTTAAAAGTCATAGTACGATGTAAAGACAGTGACGTAGCCAGCCTTTGAATGTTTATAGTTAAAAGTCATCGTACGATGTAAAGACAGTGACGTAGCCAGCCTTTGAATGTTTATAGTTAAAAGTCATCGTACGATGTAAAGACAGTGACGTAGCCAGCCTTTGAATGTTTATAGTTAAAAGTCATCGTACGATGTAAAGACAGTGACGTAGCCAGCCTTTGAATGTTTATAGTTAAAAGTCATCGTACGATGTAAAGACAGTGACGTAGCCAGCCTTTGAATGTTTATAGTTAAAAGTCATAGTACGATGTAAAGACAGTGACGTAGCCAGCCTTTGAATGTTTATAGTTAAAAGTCATCGTACGATGTAAAGACAGTGACGTAGCCAGCCTTTGAATGTTTATAGTTAAAAGTCATCGTACGATGTAAAGACAGTGACGTAGCCAGCCTTTGAATGTTTATAGTTAAAAGTCATAGTACGATGTAAAGACAGTGACGTAGCCAGCCTTTGAATGTTTATAGTTAAAAGTCATCGTACGATGTAAAGACAGTGACGTAGCCAGCCTTTGAATGTTTATAGTTAAAAGTCATCGTACGATGTAAAGACAGTGACGTAGCCAGCCTTTGAATGTTTATAGTTAAAAGTCATCGTACGATGTAAAGACAGTGACGTAGCCAGCCTTTGAATGTTTATAGTTAAAAGTCATCGTACGATGTAAAGACAGTGACGTAGCCAGCCTTTGAATGTTTATAGTTAAAAGTCATCGTACGATGTAAAGACAGTGACGTAGCCAGCCTTTGAATGTTTATAGTTAAAAGTCATCGTACGATGTAAAGACAGTGACGTAGCCAGCCTTTGAATGTTTATAGTTAAAAGTCATCGTACGATGTAAAGACAGTGACGTAGCCAGCCTTTGAATGTTTATAGTTAAAAGTCATCGTACGATGTAAAGACAGTGACGTAGCCAGCCTTTGAATGTTTATAGTTAAAAGTCATAGTACGATGTAAAGACAGTGACGTAGCCAGCCTTTGAATGTTTATAGTTAAAAGTCATCGTACGATGTAAAGACAGTGACGTAGCCAGCCTTTGAATGTTTATAGTTAAAAGTCATAGTACGATGTAAAGACAGTGACGTAGCCAGCCTTTGAATGTTTATAGTTAAAAGTCATCGTACGATGTAAAGACAGTGACGTAGCCAGCCTTTGAATGTTTATAGTTAAAAGTCATCGTACGATGTAAAGACAGTGACGTAGCCAGCCTTTGAATGTTTATAGTTAAAAGTCATAGTACGATGTAGAAACAGTGACGTAGCCAGCCTTTGAATGTTTATAGTTAAAAGTCATCGTACGATGTAAAGACAGTGACGTAGCCAGCCTTTGAATGTTTATAGTTAAAAGTCATCGTACGATGTAAAGACAGTGACGTAGCCAGCTTTGAATGTTTATAGTTAAAAGTCATAGTACGATGTAAAGACAGTGACGTAGCCAGCCTTTGAATGTTTATAGTTAAAAGTCATCGTACGATGTAAAGACAGTGACGTAGCCAGCCTTTGAATGTTTATAGTTAAAAGTCATCGTACGATGTAAAGACAGTGACGTAGCCAGCCTTTGAATGTTTATAGTTAAAAGTCATAGTACGATGTAGAAACAGTGACGTAGCCAGCCTTTGAATGTTTATAGTTAAAAGTCATCGTACGATGTAAAGACAGTGACGTAGCCAGCCTTTGAATGTTTATAGTTAAAAGTCATCGTACGATGTAAAGACAGTGACGTAGCCAGCCTTTGAATGTTTATAGTTAAAAGTCATAGTACGATGTAAAGACAGTGACGTAGCCAGCCTTTGAATGTTTATAGTTAAAAGTCATCGTACGATGTAAAGACAGTGACGTAGCCAGCCTTTGAATGTTTATAGTTAAAAGTCATCGTACGATGTAAAGACAGTGACGTAGCCAGCCTTTGAATGTTTATAGTTAAAAGTCATAGTACGATGTAGAAACAGTGACGTAGCCAGCCTTTGAATGTTTATAGTTAAAAGTCATCGTACGATGTAAAGACAGTGACGTAGCCAGCCTTTGAATGTTTATAGTTAAAAGTCATCGTACGATGTAAAGACAGTGACGTAGCCAGCCTTTGAATGTTTATAGTTAAAAGTCATAGTACGATGTAGAAACAGTGACGTAGCCAGCCTTTGAATGTTTATAGTTAAAAGTCATCGTACGATGTAAAGACAGTGACGTAGCCAGCCTTTGAATGTTTATAGTTAAAAGTCATAGTACGATGTAGAAACAGTGACGTAGCCAGCCTTTGAATGTTTATAGTTAAAAGTCATCGTACGATGTAGAGACAGTGACGTAGCCAGCCTTTGAATGTTTATAGTTAAAAGTCATCGTATGATATAGAGACACACAAAGTGAAATTTATACAAAAACAAAGTGAGATTTTTACAAAAACAAAGTGAAAATTTAGCAAAATCAAAAGTCTATGGCTTTTTAATATGGAATGAAAGGATTTCAGTCTATGAATCATGTGGATAACGAATTCAATGTATGATGAGAGCAATTCAATACATGAGAATAACATTTTTGATTTTTGCAACGAACGGCGCCTCATATATGAGTTGCACAAACTTACCAAATATTGTAGGCTTCATCGCGATAGTCGTCACGTGGTACATTTTGCTTTCGTCATCTAGATTGAGAAGTCTTTGATAACCGACCTGAGTAGAGACGCTTGTCATTCATTAAAAGGTATGAATGTTTATAGTTAAAAGTCATCGTACGATGTAAAGAAGGTGACGTAGCCAGCCTTTGAATGTTTATAGTTAAAAGTCATAGTACGATGTAAAGAGAGTGTCGTAGCCAGCCTTTGAATGTTTATAGTTAAAAGTCATCGTACGATGTAAAGACAGTGACGTAGCCAGCCTTTGAATGTTTATAGTTAAAAGTCATCGTACGATGTAAAGACAGTGACGTAGCCAGCCTTTGAATGTTTATAGTTAAAAGTCATCGTACGATGTAAAGACAGTGACGTAGCCAGCCTTTGAATGTTTATAGTTAAAAGTCATAATACGATGTAAAGACAGTGACGTAGCCAGCCTTTGAATGTTTATAGTTAAAAGTCATCGTACGATGTAAAGACAGTGACGTAGCCAGCCTTTGAATGTTTATAGTTAAAAGTCATCGTACGATGTAAAGACAGTGACGTAGCCAGCCTTTGAATGTTTATAGTTAAAAGTCATAGTACGATGTAAAGACAGTGACGTAGCCAGCCTTTGAATGTTTATAGTTAAAAGTCATCGTACGATGTAAAGACAGTGACGTAGCCAGCCTTTGAATGTTTATAGTTAAAAGTCATCGTACGATGTAAAGACAGTGACGTAGCCAGCCTTTGAATGTTTATAGTTAAAAGTCATAGTACGATGTAGAAACAGTGACGTAGCCAGCCTTTGAATGTTTATAGTTAAAAGTCATCGTACGATGTAAAGACAGTGACGTAGCCAGCCTTTGAATGTTTATAGTTAAAAGTCATCGTACGATGTAAAGACAGTGACGTAGCCAGCCTTTGAATGTTTATAGTGAAAAGTCATTGTACGATGTAGAGACAGTGACGTAGCCAGCCTTTGAATGTTTATAGTTAAAAGTCATCGTATGATATAGAGACACACAAAGTGAAATTTATACAAAAACAAAGTCAGATTTTTACAAAAACAAAGTGAAAATTTAGCAAAATCAAAAGTCTATGGCTTTTTAATATGGAATGAAAGGATTTCAGTCTATGAATCATGTGGATAACGAATTCAATGTATGATGAGAGCAATTCAATACATGAGAATAATATTTTTGATTTTTGCAACGAACGGCGCCTCATATATGAGTTGCACAAACTTACCAAATATTGTAGGCTTCATCGCGATAGTCGTCACGTGGTACATTTTGCTTTCGTCATCTAGATTGAGAAGTCTTTGATAACCGACCTGAGTAGAGACGCTTGTCATTCATTAAAAGGTATGAATGTTTATAGTTAAAAGTCATCGTACGATGTAAAGAAGGTGACGTAGCCAGCCTTTGAATGTTTATAGTTAAAAGTCATAGTACGATGTAAAGAGAGTGACGTAGCCAGCCTTTGAATGTTTATAGTTAAAAGTCATCGTACGATGTAAAGACAGTGACGTAGCCAGCCTTTGAATGTTTATAGTTAAAAGTCATCGTACGATGTAAAGACAGTGACGTAGCCAGCCTTTGAATGTTTATAGTTAAAAGTCATCGTACGATGTAAAGACAGTGACGTAGCCAGCCTTTGAATGTTTATAGTTAAAAGTCATAATACGATGTAAAGACAGTGACGTAGCCAGCCTTTGAATGTTTATAGTTAAAAGTCATCGTACGATGTAAAGACAGTGACGTAGCCAGCCTTTGAATGTTTATAGTTAAAAGTCATCGTACGATGTAAAGACAGTGACGTAGCCAGCCTTTGAATGTTTATAGTTAAAAGTCATCGTACGATGTAAAGACAGTGACGTAGCCAGCTTTGAATGTTTATAGTTAAAAGTCATAGTACGATGTAAAGACAGTGACGTAGCCAGCCTTTGAATGTTTATAGTTAAAAGTCATCGTACGATGTAAAGACAGTGACGTAGCCAGCCTTTGAATGTTTATAGTTAAAAGTCATCGTACGATGTAAAGACAGTGACGTAGCAAGCCTTTGAATGTTTATAGTTAAAAGTCATAGTACGATGTAGAAACAGTGACGTAGCCAGCCTTTGAATTTTTATAGTTAAAAGTCATAGTACGATGTAAAGAGATTGACGTAGCCAGCCTTTGAATGTTTATAGTTAAAAGTCATCGTACGATGTAAAGACAGTGACGTAGCCAGCCTTTGAATGTTTATAGTTAAAAGTCATAGTACGATGTAAAGACAGTGACGTGGCCAGCCTTTGAATGTTAATAGTTAAAAGTCATCGTACGATGTAAAGAAGGTGACGTAGCCAGCCTTTGAATGTTTATAGTTAAAAGTCATCGTACGATGTAAAGACAGTGACGTAGCCAGCCTTTGAATGTTTATAGTTAAAAGTCATAGTACGATGTAGAAACAGTGACGTAGCCAGCCTTTGAATGTTTATAGTTAAAAGTCATCGTACGATGTAAAGACAGTGACGTAGCCAGCCTTTGAATGTTTATAGTTAAAAGTAATAGTACGATGTAGAAACAGTGACGTAGCCAGCCTTTGAGTGTTTATAGTTAAAAGTCATCGTACGATGTGGAGACAGTGACGTAGCCAGCCTTTGAATGTTTATAGTTAAAAGTCATCGTATGATATAGAGACACACAAAGTGAAATTTATACAAAAACAAAGTGAGATTTTTACAAAAACAAAGTGAAAATTTAGCAAAATCAAAAGTCTATGGCTTTTTAATATGGAATGAAAGGATTTCAGTCTATGAATCATGTGGATAACGAATTCAATGTATCATGAGAACAATTCAATACATGAGAATAACATTTTTGATTTTCGCAACGAACGGCGCCTCATATATGAGTTGCACAAACTTAGCAAATATTGTAGGCTTCATCGCGATAATCGTCACGTGGTACATTTTGCTTTCGTCATCTAGATTGAGATGTCTTTGATAACCGAACTGAGTAGAGACGCTTGTCATTCATTAAAAGGTACAAACCATTTGATTATTTGCTCCGCGCAGATTAAGAAAGCTTACCTTAACACCGTCCAATTTTATCAGTTTGCTAACATTTCTGTTATCATAAAAACACGGGCCAATGGTTTTATAAGAACATCGTACATAGACGAAAATGTTTAGCAAAGACAAGAGGCATAAGAAACTGCTAAATATTGTGACTGCAAAAGCCATGATACGCCCTTTTCTCGCGTTTTTCTTTCGACTTGGATCGCTTCTTGTCCAACTTATTGTTCGCGTAATTTATTCAGCAATTGTTTAGCCCACGTGGTTAAATTCTCGTTTGAGTTCAGTGCGTTTTTATTTAGATGTTTTAGAAAAACAAAATTAGCAAGCAGCTGGTTGCAGGTAGCATTATTGTTATTTTAAATATTAATAGGGAAACGGGGCATATTGGAGGTATAATAAAAAAACTTGCCAACACGATTTTTCCTCCTCCTAAGCTAATTTCTATCAAAAATAATTCACTAATATAATACAGTCTATGGAGATATCACATTTAGAGTCCAACTGATCTCATAAACCATGCCTAACCTGAATTGATGCACTAGGTTTTGGAAAAAAGAATGTTTTCTAATTATTAATGGCTAACAGTTTAACATATAAATTAAAGACATATGAGATAAAATATATTAATGAAATTTTCGTTAACCATTATTTACAGAAGCATTTACAATAATATTTGTAGTCATTTCACATTGCTAAACGAGTTAAATATGTGTGTCTGTCAGTTCAACATTTTCATCATCCATTACATGATTATTTCTTAGCGAGAACCGTTCTTTATAAATGTTCATTTGACAAAGATGTGATAACAAGTCCACCTAAGTCAACGCTTTTTCCTTCTTTGTCCTGTGAAACATTAAACTCGACATAAGCATTGATTTTTCATCACACTTCTTAAGGCTTTAGGTTCTATTACTCACCACCTTATAATCTAAGAACATTTGTTTGAAAGTGAGGAAACCAGTGAAACTTAGCAACATATCAAATATATCACCTCCAATTTGATCCTTTCGTTGTCTATAACAAACTAGGATTATTACATTGAAAAATTTTTGTTTGTAAAAATACTTTGCCTTACTGAATAGATGACATAAATTGATCCATAGAAAAGTCTGGCATTCTCTTTTGTAGACATTCTTCCAAATGCTTTTCAATCAAGTTAGTCTATAATGATCAAGTTGAGTGCTATAGATATTGCATTGAAAAGCACCACTTGTTTGCTGTTTTATTCAAACATCCAATCTTACATATTTAGTAAATATATCTGTATACACAAGCTTATTCTCCTCTACGTCCTCAAAGTGGTGATAATGTTCTTCCATGAATTCATTCTGTAGCGCTTGAAATGTATCCTCTGCAAATAATAATCTTGTTGGGCACCAAAAAAACCGACAAACACAACATAATTTCACAATTACATTTACAATACCCATGATAATGTCTTCAATATGACCAACTGTTACATCAAACGTCTTGTCAGCACGGGTTGATCTGCCATTTAAATGTTTATCAGTTGATAGTTTACACAAAATCTTGTTTGAATATGTTTGGTTTCTATTCAATTTTGATATCATTATTCATAAGTCTACAACTATTAACGCACTTCAAATAAAAAAATTTACTTGTTAATTTCAATTGATCTGGTTTCTATCTATTCATTGACCAGACTGGAAAGTATGCAAACTGCGCAAGCTAGATCAATTTTTTTTGAAATTTTGCGCGGCGGATTTTCAATTTTGCGCGGCGGATTTTCGACTTTGCGCTGCGAAGCCATAAAATATTCGCGAGATGCCAGTTTTATTTTTTCCGTATCACACTCTATTTTTGATAGTTTGCAATTGCAAATAATTATGAAACATAACATAAGAGATGATACATGTGTACAGCTGTAGCTTACCTTAAGTTGGAGCTTGTAACTCTCCTTTTACAACGTGAGGATGTGTCATGTGTAATCACAAAAAAATGCCACTTTACCTTAGGTATTATGTAACGAGTCGAACGACCAACGTACCACGTATGTTTATCATTCATCTGTTTCATCGTTTCATCACAGCGTATGATACAATAAAAGGTAGGCACCAAATAAATTTGATTTACTGACGTCGTCAAATACGTCGTCAAAAAGAACAAATCAATCAGGAACCATCTTTTGTATAATCAGCAGCCAGATTGTGGAGTAGAAGGTTTTTCAGTTAATAACTGTTTATAATCAGCAGGCAGATCGTGGACAAAAAAGGTTTTTCAGTTACTAATTGTTTATAATCAGCAGCCAGATGGTGGAGTAGAAGGTTTTTCAGTTAATAACTGTTTATAATCAGCAGGCAGATGGTGGACAAAAAAGGTTTTTCAGTTACTAATTGTTTATAATCAGCAGGCAGTTGGTGGACAAAAAAGGTTTTTCAGTTACTAATTATTTATAATCAGCAGGCAGATGGTGGACAAAAAAGGTTTTTCAGTTACTAATTGTTTATAATCAGCAGGCAGTTGGTGGACAAAAAAGGTTTTTCAGTTACTAATTGTTTATAATCAGCAGCCAGATGGTAGAGTAGAAGGTTTTTCAGTTAATAATTGTTTATAATCAGCAGGCAGATGGTGGACAAAAAAGGTTTTTCAGTTACTAATTGTTTATAATCAGCAGGCAGTTGGTGGACAAAAAAGGTTTTTCAGTTACTAATTATTTATAATCAGCAGGCAGATGGTGGACAAAAAAGGTTTTTCAGTAACTAATTGTTTATAATCAGCAGGCAGTTGGTGGACAAAAAAGGTTTTTCAGTTACTAATTGTTTATAATCAGCAGCCAGATGGTAGAGTAGAAGGTTTTTCAGTTAATAATTGTTTATAATCAGCAGGCAGATGGTGGACAAAAAAGGTTTTTCAGTTACTAATTGTTTATAATCAGCAGGCAGTTGGTGGACAAAAAAGGTTTTTCAGTTACTAATTGTTTATAATCAGCAGGCAGATGGTAAGCAGGGGAGGTTTTCAGTTGATAAATATTTATAATCTGCAGCCAGATGGGGGACAAAAAAGGTTTTTCAGTTAATAATTGTTTATAATCAGCAGGCAGATGGTGGACAAAAAAGGTTTTCAGTTAATAATTGTTTATAATCAGCAGCCAGATTGTGGAGTAGAAGGTTTTTCAGTTAATAATTGTTTATAATCAGCAGGCAGATGGTGGACAAAAAAGGTTTTCAGTTAATAATTGTTTATAATCAGCAGCCAGATTGTGGAGTAGAAGGTTTTCAGTTAATAATTGTTTATAATCAGCAGGCAGATGGTGGACAAAAAGTTTTTCAGTTACTAATTGTTTATAATCAGCAGCCAGATGGTGGAGTAGAAGGTTTTTCAGTTAATAACTGTTTATAATCAGCAGGCAGATGGTGGACAAAAAAGGTTTTTCAGTTACTAATTGTTTATAATCAGCAGGCAGTTGGTGGACAAAAAAGGTTTTTCAGTTACTAATTATTTATAATCAGCAGGCAGATGGTGGACAAAAAAGGTTTTTCAGTAACTAATTGTTTATAATCAGCAGGCAGTTGGTGGACAAAAAAGGGTTTTCAGTTACTAATTGTTTATAATCAGCAGCCAGATGGTAGAGTAGAAGGTTTTCAGTTAATAATTGTTTATAATCAGCAGGCAGATGGTGGACAAAAAGGTTTTCAGTTACTAATTGTTTATAATCAGCAGCCAGATGGTAGAGTAGAAGGTTTTCAGTTAATAATTGTTTATAATCAGCAGGCAGATGGTGGACAAAAAGGTTTTCAGTTACTAATTGTTTATAATCAGCAGGCAGTTGGTGGACAAAAAAGGTTTTTCAGTTACTAATTGTTTATAATCAGCAGGCAGATGGTAAGCAGGGAGGTTTTCAGTTGATAAATATTTATAATCTGCAGCCAGATGGGGACAAAAAGGTTTTCAGTTAATAATTGTTTATAATCAGCAGGCAGATGGTGGACAAAAAGGTTTTCAGTTAATAATTGTTTATAATCAGCAGCCAGATTGTGGAGTAGAAGGTTTTCAGTTAATAATTGTTTATAATCAGCAGGCAGATGGTGGACAAAAAGGTTTTCAGTTAATAATTGTTTATAATCAGCAGCCAGATTGTGGAGTAGAAGGTTTTCAGTTAATAATTGTTTATAATCAGCAGGCAGATTGTGGACAAAAAAGGTTTTCAGTTAATAATGGTTTATAATCAGCAGCCAGATTGTGGAGTAGAAGGTTTTCAGTTAATAATTGTTTATAATCAGCAGGCAGATGGTGGACAAAAAGGTTTTCAGTTACTAATTGTTTATAATCAGCAGGCAGATGGTAAGCAGGGAGGTTTTCAGTTGATAAATATTTATAATCTGCAGCCAGATGGTGGACAAAAAAGGTTTTTCAGTTACTAATTGCTTATAATCAGCAGCCAGATGGTGGACAAAAAAGGTTTTCAGTTAATAATTGTTTATAATCAGCAGCCAGATTGTGGAGTAGAAGGTTTTCAGTTAATAATTGTTTATAATCAGCAGGCAGATGGTGGACAAAAAGGTTTTCAGTTAATAATTGTTTATAATCAGCAGCCAGATTGTGGAGTAGAAGGTTTTCAGTTAATAATTGTTTATAATCAGCAGGCAGATGGTGGACAAAAAGGTTTTCAGTTAATAATTGTTTATAATCAGCAGCCAGATTGTGGAGTAGAAGGTTTTCAGTTAATAGTTGTTTATAATCAGCAGGCAGATGGTGGACAAAAAGTTTTCAGTTAATAATTGTTTATAATCAGCAGCCAGATTGTGGAGTAGAAGGTTTTTCAGTTATTAATTGTTTATAATCAGCAGGCAGATGGTGGACAAAAAAGGTTTTCAGTTAATAATGGTTTATAATCAGCAGCCAGATTGTGGAGTAGAAGGTTTTTCAGTTAATAATTGTTTATAATCAGCAGGCAGATGGTGGACAAAAAGTTTTTCAGTTACTAATTGTTTATAATCAGCAGGCAGATGGTAAGCAGGGGAGGTTTTCAGTTGATAAATATATATAATCTGCAGCCAGATGGTGGAAAAAAAAGGTTTTTCAGTTAATAATTGTTTATAATCAGCAGGTAGATGGTAAGCAAGGGAGGTATTCAGTTGATAATAATTTATAATCTGCAGCCAGATGGTAGACAAAAAAGGTTTTTCAATTAATTGTTTATAATCAGCAGGCAGATGGTGGACAAAAAAGGTTTTTCAGTTAATAATTGTTTATCATCAGCAGCCAGATTGTGGAGTAGAAGGTTTTTCAGTTAATAATTGTTTATAATCAGCAGGCAGATGGTGGACAAAAAAGGTTTTTAGTTAATAATTGTTTATAATCAGCAGCCAGATTGTGGAGTAGAAGGTTTTTCAGTTAATAATTTATAATCAGCAGGCAGATGGTGGACAAAAAGGTTTTCAGTTACTAATTGTTTATAATCAGCAGGCAGATTGTGGAGTAGAAGGTTTTTCAGTTAATAACTGTTTATAATCAGCAGGCAGATGGTGGACAAAAAAGGTTTTTCAGTTACTAATTGCTTATAATCAGCAGGCAGATGGTGGCCAAAAAATGTTTTTCAGTCACTAATTGTTTATAATCAGCAGGCAGATGGTGGACAAAAAAGGTTTTTCAGTTACTAATTGTTTATAATCAGCAGCCAGATTGTGGAGTAGAAGGTTTTTCAGTTAATAACTGTTTACTATGATTACTATGATTCTAAGTTTCGAACAAAGCCTTGTCCAGCTACTTGATAACACTGATGCCAAGATAACATTGCCGCTTGCCACCAAGCTTAAAGATCTTCAGAATCTTTAGAAGGGTATTAGAAGGTTGAGAAACTATACGTGTATTTGTACAAAAAAGTTATTTTCACATAACAAAATATACTTCTTCAGGTTGCATCTCATGGTAGGAATGATCACTGAAAATAGACTGCATCATGGATGTGGATTCTGCATTCATAAAAGAAATTGGATGAGATAAATATGTTGTGTAAATAATCATTCACAAGTTTTAACAATATTTTTGCTTGTAAAGCTGTGCTGGTTAACGTCCAAATGTAATAAGAACAATGTCGAACAAGGGTCTTGTAAAAACACAGAAGGATGACTTCACAAGGGTTTGAATGTACAATAAACTGATATTTAAGGATGAAGACATTTCCTCCCATACAACATGAAGAACTTTACATTGAAAAAATAAGCCAAATACAAATTTGAGACATTCACTTCATGCAATGTCAGATTAATATGTAACAAGTTCTCCCATCTTTGACAAGGGTCTTCAAACAAATAGTATGTAAGTGTAAGTCAAAATTTGGTGAAGCTGTTCAGACACCTTATATCCTGAAAGAGTAACACACAACACTTACTTTTTTCAATAAAATCTTTGGCTTCAATACCAAACTTTCTATCATACACAACCAGATATTTTTCCATTGCTAATACGTGTATGCAACTGGGATATGGTATATCTGACAAGTACAAAAATGTTGTTTGGCCTGTTTTAATAATTTCATTTCAGTAACATCTATTTTACATACCTTTTTGAGGATCTAATTGTATATTATTAGGTAGGGCTTCAACAAATTGCTTTCTATTTGCATCACATGAGCAGCACAATATCCAACCGTAGCCATCAAGCAATAGGTGGGGATATCGATGAACAAATACAAATGAATTATGCTGAAGAAAAAAATACATGCAGGTTATAGCACCAAAAAAAGAGTATTGAGTAATATCATTTAGTTGGGTATATACCCAACATTGAAATTATGGAAATAAAATTTGACATCACCATAATTGATCTTTTGTTTGCATTATAATCATGCTGACGTGATACATTTGATGCAAAGTCAAACTGTAACAATAGCCCAGTATAGTGGCCAGTGGGTGACAAATGACTCTGAAAGAGCAAGTATACAGTAATTATTAATGTTCACTGTTTCAAAAATATCTATTGTAATATATTTTTATGTTTGTTGAGCACATTTCTACCAGATGTTAATAAAGTTTTGCTACACAGTGTCTCATGCATAAGCAATCAACAAGCATATTGTCAATTTATAACACATTAAAAACATGACTAGTGGTAAACAGTATAAAGTATAACTGTATAAGTGAGAACTACTTGACTATGTTGACATGGTTGTTTAGATTCCTCTGTAATAATAGAGATAGATTGCTTGATAAAAATATCTTCAGAATCCTACAAATAAAGACCATTATTTAATTTAAAATGTGTACAGACTTTTAATAAGTGTTGAAATAATGCATGACTTCTTTAAATTACTTCAAAATTTTTTAGTTTTTTCTAGTGAAAGTAGTCCTACATATAACCATTTCCAATGACTTTTCATGAGAAACAATATCAATATGTACATTAAAAACCTGTGTTTTGGTGGTTAACTCTTGGTGCTTGTCATAATTTTCAGCAATATCTCCACTTTGTTCATTCTACATATAAATGAAAAAAAAACCATAAACATAGCGTACTTTTATATCTACATAGTTTTACAATATATGTAAACTTACTAAATCCCCAAATTCATTTTCTTGTTCAAAAAATTGAGATTCATATGACACACTGCTTTTCTATTAACATATATGACATTGTGATTAAAGGATGTAGAGAATCCAGACTTGAAATTGGAAAATGTGCTCAGAATAATCGTTTTTCCTTACACAACATTGTGGGCATAAATAAATTTGTACACATACTTTTGTTAATATAACTGTTGTAATAAATATAAATTAATATGAACTTGTGCAACCAGAAACAATAAAAAGAACACTTTAAAAATTCCTACCGCATCATCTTTTTGTGTGTTTCCTTTCCTCTCCACGTTATTGTAAAAGAAGTCATTTGGGCGTCTGAATTTCTTCCTGAATTGATACATTTTGCAAGTGTACCCAAAAAATAATACCCCGATTTATAAAAACCAGTACTGCACGTGTTCTTGGATTGACAAAGTTAGCCTAGAATTAGTCAAGTACCATTCTCCCAGCCAGACTTCTCCGATAGATATTTAAAAAAGTACTAAGCATAGTACTGAGTGAGTGAGCCCTGTTGATCGATTGCCTTGCTTCGAACTTTTGATGTTGCAAACTCCTAAAAAATATGAATACACGAAGAAATATTGTTCTCATACATGAACTTCGAAACATGTAGTAAATGGAAGCCCTGAAATTTCTTTTTTAAGCTGCACCAGTCGAATCCACGAATCCAGCGCTCTCGCTTGTCGCTATGGTATTCCTCCCCAAGAAAATGTAAAAAAAAATACTTTACTTCTACTTGCGTCTCGTTTTAAACGATCAGGATACCGCGAATCGCTTTTGCAGGTTCCCCAAACGCACCTCTTCGTCGTAACCATTGTTATAAAATTACTCCGCCATGTTTGTCCGAGTTTTTCTCTTTAGCAAACACGTGTTTCGGATTATGACATCTTTCGCGCGCTTTTTTAACAAGTATGCAAATCTGTTAGGATCTCGCTCACTGTCGTTGGACCAACATCAAAATACATCCAAAAAATCGACGTATTTCACTCATTTTGTGCAGTGCATCCCTATATTCTGACTGTAAATATAATATTTTGTGTTTTACGAACGCAAAAAGCAGAAAAACCAGACCAATATAAACGGAAATGTTGGTATTAATTCCAGACAACTGTCATATTATAAAACTTTGACGTATAGACAGCAACTGTTCGGGGTTTATACCTTCGTGTTCGTGTTTTAACTACGATAATTGCTTTAGTCGTTGTAACATTTCATGTAGTGACTGCTTTCGTTTCTCGAGCATCGTCTTGTCTTCAAGTAATCGTTCCTGTTCGGAAGTTAGCTTTGATATACAGTCCGTTGCTTTTCTTAGTATTGCCACTTTGGGGGTTCGTTCTAAACCTTTAAGTTCAGGCATGCTGTCGCGTAGAAGTTGAAAACTGTACTTCAAATCGTTTCTTCGCTTGCGTTCGAGGACGTTGTGAACATTTCGCTTGCATTCCGGGTCATCTGTGCTCTTGTCCTTTACATTAAGCCGAATAGATAAGTCAGGTCTTTTCTGTGCGCTTTCCACTTTGTTTTCTTTGTTCGCTTGTTGTTGTCGTTTAAGATTCATTCTCGGACGTTTGGCGATCGGTTGAATGTTGTTCCGAAGAGCTTTAACTGTGTTTTTGTTTTCATTGCTATTGCTACAAGGTTCGGGGCATTTTCGTTTGACTATACTATTCGGGGCAGAATTATTCGACGGTCTTGTCGAAAATTTAATACCTGAAGACGATTCACCATTTGGGAAATCCTGAGTGTGTATGAGATGGGGGAAAACGGACGCAGGGTCCACACATTCTGCCCCAACAGTGTCGATCGGATAGAAAGGTGGAGGAGGTGAGCAAGGGGTGTCGTACGCGTTGTCTACTTGTTTGCTTTTCTTTGCTAAGTGTAGCCAATTCAAAATTGTCTCGCATCTCTGGTGTAATTCCAAAGGAAAACTTAAAAAGTGCCAATGGAGAATCCATTTCATCCTCGTCAACGATTTGCATGGCTTTTACAAGGGTTGTCACATGAATGCAATGATATGACGAACAGCTGCAACATTTTAACTTGGGCTGGGGCGGCGTTATTTTTGAATACACAAAAGTACAAACCCCCCATGGACTATTCACTGGTTTTACAGCAATCCACTGAACCTCCCTGCACACTGCACTAAACAAATCCTAAAATATGTAAAATCATTTATCTTAAGGTTGTATTATGTGTGTGTATGTATGTGTGTGTATGTGTATGCAGATTAATAATTATGATTAATTATGACTTCACAAAATCCTTAGAAAGTGCTTAATATATATATCAGGCACGTAAAGCAAATGGTGAATATAACTTTACTATTTTTATCATACATTTAGTTTATACTACTTAATGTATGTACTGTAAGTATGTGGCTATGTATGTATGTGAGTATGAATGTGTATACCTCAATAGTCATAAATAAATTCAATTTGCCCTGTTGGCTATCACCCTAATAGCTTTATAGAAGCTCCTGAACTTAGGCACAGGATGTATGGTAACAAATTGTGGGGTATTAGAAGGTTGAGAAACTATACGTGTATTTGTACAAAAAAGTTATTTTCACATAACAAAATATACTTCTTCAGGTTGCATCTCATGGTAGGAATGATCACTGAAAACAGACTGCATCATGGATGTGGATTCTGCATTCATAAAAGAAATTGGATGAGATAAATATATTGTGTAAATAATCATTCACAAGTTTTAACAATATTTTTGTTTGTAAAGCTGTGCTGGTTAACATCCACATGTAATAAGAACAATGTCGAACAAGGGTCTTGTAAAAACACAGAAGGATGACTTCACAAAAGTTTGAAATGTACAATAAACTGATATTTAAGGATGAAGACATTTCCTCCCATACAACATGAAGAACTTTACATTGAAAAAATAAGCCAAATACAAATTTGAGACATTCACTTCATGCAATGTCAGATTAATATGTAACAAGTTCTCCCATCTTTGACAAGGGTCTTCAAACAAATAGTATGTAAGTGTAAGTCAAAATTTGGTGAAGCTGTTCAGACACCTTATATCCTGAAAGAGTAACACACAACATTTACTTTTTTCAATAAAATCATTGGCTTCAATACCAAACTTTCTATCATACACAACCAGATATTTTTCCATTGCTAATATGTGTAAGCAACTGGGATATGGTATATCTGACAAGTACAAAAATGTTGTTTGGCCTGTTTTAATAATTTCATTTCAGTAACATCTATTTTACATACCTTTTTGAGGATCTAATTGTATATTATTAGGTAGGGCTTCAACAAATTGCTTTCTATTTGCATCACATGAGCAGCACAATATCCAACTGTAGCCATCAAGCAATAGGTGCTGAAGAAAAAATACATGCAGATTATAGCACCAAAAAAAGAGTATTGAGTAGTATCATTTAGTTGGGTTATATACCCAACATTGAAATTATGGAAATAAAATTTGACATCACCATAATTGTTCTTTTGTTTGCATTATAATCATGAACAACAAAGGATTGCTGACGTATAAGATGGCCTCTTTCGTCTTCAAATATTCTTGAACTCTGTACAAACGCAACAAAGGATTGCTGACGTATAAGATGGCCTCTTTCGTCTTCAAATATTCTTGAACTCTGTACAAACGCAGCACTTGTAGCAAGTTAAGAGGTGATCTTTATTGTTTAGTTGTATTTCATTACAACTCATACTATAATTAATGCAACAAGCAAGTGTCGCAACTTACATAAGAAAATAATAGGTAATTGTAATTCGAGACTGTAAACTTATGAAAGAACGGAAATAGGAACTTATAAAAAAATTTTATTAGTTGTCACATGTTAAAAGTCAGGCATCTTTTGTCACTGGCTTTGAATGTAAAAGCTTGAAATGTTTATCTGTGATGTAGAATAGTTTTATCGGAAGAGTTATAAGCAAAATTGAAAATTGTGTGTCGACTGTGCATACAAATCGGATAGCATACTGTCCCAAAAACGAATCGGCAGATGCATAACTGCTTTGTGTTAACGCAAGATGATTCTAAAGGCGTATAAAACAAGATGGTGGGGTGGTGGGGTGGTGGTGTAACTGAGAGGCCTATAGCCCCCCCAAAATTTAGGTTAACATTGACATAATAAAACGCATCTTAATTTCTTGTAACATTTTATTGCAGTTTCTGTCGCAATTTATAAATATTGTATATACTTTCTATCTTATTTGGCATATTTTGTCGCAAATAATGTCAGAATAATCACCTAAAGCCTTACGTGATTAAACGGCAAATAATCCCATCCGTGGACTAATGATCCGTCTAACAGATCATACGTCTAAGTATAAACACAAGACGAACTTTCTATTAATAAACCACACAAAGTCCAATTCTGCCTTTGGAAGATTTTGGAGCGAGTTATGAACTACGAAGTATTATTTTTTCCGTAGTTTGTCCTCATTCCACATTTATATTCACAGAAGGATGATGCGTCAAGTCAAAATACCCATGTAAATTCGTCTAAGTAAACAAACTATTCAAATAATTCCTACGCATCTTGATGGACGATCTGTCAGTTTGCCCGTATATACACACAGACGAACTTGAAGACGAACTATGTTTTGCTTGCTCAAATTTGTCCAAATAGATAATCAGTCTTTAGCATAAATCTGGCCAAGCAGTAACTTCTTTACACCACTTTCAGAAAGCCACTGGCCTTATCCGATGATTGACTCTTCAAGAATAAAAACGTACATTATACCTAGGCACAAAACTCAGACAGATTATTTTAATCTTACTAATATTGTTCTAGAATACGTAGCTTGCAATGAGTATCACAAAACGTTCTGGTTATAAAAAGGGTCGAAATACTCTTCAACAATTTAGCCAGCCCCAACTCCCTCCAATTTAAATCTGTTACTAAGAATGTGATTTGATGCAGCTTGCAAATTTTCACTCTCTGAAGAGTTAAAAATGGGCCGATGTCAGCAGTACTCTTAAATCTGTGTAAAGAGGTTCATGAGCTTTGCCGTAAAACATCGACAAAGACGGAGGTGTTCATGTTGTTGAAAAACATGCTAATTCAAGCATTATGGACGTGTTCATAATGTTTAAATTGTGCATGATTTGTTCTTGTTAGCGGTTCTCTGACAGCATTGATATATAGTTATTCTTTTGGGCAATTTCTACTTAATTCTGGGAGTTCCTAAATTTTGTCTGATTGGTAAATTTCATAACAATTTGCATGCAGTATAGGATCTAAAACAAGTTCTTTAACTTTTCATAACAGCTATAAATTTTTTTGGTCAAATCAGAGCTCTAGTTCATTCTCATCAAGGTCTATCAATTCAAATCATTGCTTTTTGGGTACGACACTTCTTTCTAAAAAGGCATCAAACACTACAGTTCTGAAAGAACCCCTTGTCTCACGCAACGGTTAATTAGAAGGTATGATTTTTGAAAGCCACTTTAGCCACAAGTCAACCCCAATGGGCAAGGCCTTGGGTGATTTTTTCATTATTCTTGGCGACAAAGTTTTAACGAAAAAGATAGGTTGTATACCGACAATTAGACATCTTTTTGAATTTCAACTGCAACTGCATTGACATGATGAGCCATAAATGCGCTCCGCTGTATGTTTGTCCATGATTCAAGTTATGGAAAGAATATAGGGAAGGAGGTGCATTATATTTTATCAATGTTAACCTACACTTTTTCGGGGGGCTAAGCCCCTATATATATTTTAGGGAGCTAAAGCTCCCTTAGCCCCTCCGCTTCCTACGCCTATACACACATATACACATCTATACACAGATAATGGTTATCAACTAAAGGCTGCTTTCCACTGTTGCGTTTTTCAACGCGCGTACCCTTACGTTTCCGTACGTATCCCCCAAGCGCGTAAACGCACAAGTTGAGCACAACTTAACTTTTACGCAGCAAAATTGAAAAACGCGAGCAATTATCCAATGAAAATGAATTTACAGATCACGTGCTTTACAATGAAGCATGCTTTTGCCAATTGATTTACAAGTTGAAAAAAGATGGGAAAATATACAAAAGTTGAGGAGAAACTTATTGAAGAAATTGAAAAATACCCAGCGCTTTGGAATACAAAAGACACTAACTATAAGAACAAAAATATTAAGGAAAATGCGTGGCAAATAGTGACTGATGCTGTGAATGCAGCTTGTCAATCAACGTATTCAGGTAATATAAATGCATATGTTGTGTTGTGTTGTAATAAACGAAGTGTATTCTTAAATATTTTTTGACCCAGTAAACGACTACAGAGACAGAATTTGGAAAACCTACGCGATTCATATGTCCGTGTGTTAAGTGGAAATGGGAAAAAGTGGAGCAGGTGTGGATGAAATTCCACATTATCCATACCTTTTGGCAATGTCATTTCTGAAACCTTATGTTAATATTCGAACAAAGAATTCGGACAGCAATTTCCAACCAGTTGTTCTTTCAAGTCCATGCCAAGATCCACTTACCATCACATCTGAACCTTCTACTGATGATTTAACGGTTGGTATTGAGGCATTTTCTCAAGAATCTTTCCTTCGTTTGAGATTATTGAAAACGTTCAAAATGTTGCTTCAAAACAACCAAGTAAGAAAAGGTCTTATGCAGCAATGTCACAAAAGCAACTTGATCGGGCCTTGGATGTAAAAATCATGGAATATATATCTGGTGGTGAGAAATCCTTGCAAAATCAATCAGCTATGGTAACTATAGAAGATGCATTTGGTAAAAGTGTTGCTGCTCAGCTACATTTGTTGGATAAAGAAGCAAAAAGTAAGGCAATGAGTAAAATTCAAATTGTTTTAAGTGAAGCAATCTCTTCAATGTCAACAAACAGTTAGCATGAGAAGGATGTAAAGTAAAATGAAGTGGAAAACTTAAGTTATTGAACTAACTTTCAAGTTACTTAGAAAAGTCGTTGATGTTTGTAAGAAACAGATTATTCTTTGTTCAGTTGAAACATACATTTGCTAATTAAATAAATACAACTTATTAATAAGATGATATTATAAATGTAAAATTGTTTTACAGAAACAGGTTTATTTTTCTTGTCTACCATTATTTTGCACATACGCATATTGCCAAGGTACTTCCCCTTCTGGTGAGCAGAAATAATTTGTCAGTAAATTTTGCACAGATTTGGCATTTCGTGAATAGTTATTGCTTCCTTGTCGTGAAATTTGTTGCAGACCCGTGTCTCCTTCTGTCAAAGATCGCCATCCTCCTGGCAGGTTCTGTCCATACCTATAAAAATTTCTTTAGTTATAACATTTTAGGTTATCGAATACTGTGGCAATTTCATTTAGTTGTATTATCATGCACATTTCATATAGTGACTAGTGGTAGATGCTTAAGATGATAAGACCATAACCAACTGACTTAAAATTAGATACAGGCATTCAAAACTTGCATATACTATAGTAACTATAAGATAAAATATACTAAGAGAAAAAACATCATTTTATAAGCTCAAGATTTAAGTTATTTTAACCGGAGAAAATAGCAATTATACCTGTCTTCTGTGTCAACAAATCCAGCTGGGCAATACCTTTTTGATGAATTAGGAATACCGAATTCTTCTAACATCAGGTAATTGTGAAGTGCACAGACTGCTTTAGTTATACTTGCCACCTTTTTAGCTGAAGCCATTATAGGTCTTCTTAGCACTCTCCACCTAGCTGCAGTGATTCCAAATGCATTCTCAACAACTCTCCTTGCTCGTGACAGACGGTAATTGAATATTTTGAGCTTTTTATCAAGAAATTTTCCTGGGTAGGGTTTCATCATCCATGGTTTAAGGGGGAATGCATCATCAGCAGTGAATAAATATGGGCAAACTTCTGTTGGTTTATTTGGAAGGGGATCTGCAAATGGTAACTTTAAACTGCCATCTTCAATGGCTCTTCCAAATTTAGACTCACCACTCCATCACTATTTCTGCCTGAGCTGCCAATTTCCACTAGAGTAAACAAGTACCTAGCATCACAAACTGCCAACAGAACAATGCTATGTGTTCCTACATGGAAATAAAAAATTGTTAAAAAATCATACTCGCTTAATCACAATATTCACAAACATGCAGTTTCACTTGACTTGTCCAACATGTAAGCAGTAAATTTACAATGTATATCGTTATCTAAGAACTCTTATTTACCTTTATAGTTAAAAAAATGACGAACCAGCACGAGGGGGACATTGCATGACTACATGTTTGCCATCAATGGCTCCGCAACACATTGGGAAGTTCCACAACTGCCAAAAATCTGTTGCGATATTTTTCCATTCGCTTGTTGTCGTTGGAGGCTTGAGAAACGGTTGCAACGCAGACCACAAAGCTTCGGAAGACTCCTCTACGATTTTGGTCACAGTAGCATGGCCAAGTCGAAAACTGAATGCTATGCTTTGTTGAGAATCGCCTGTTGCTAAAAAGCGAAGAGTAACAGCGAGGCGTTCTTCAGGACTCACAGGCTCGCGGTATAAGGAATTCTTTTTCAAGTATGGCCCAACCAGACCAAGAAGTAAATCAAACCGCGAAGGGGTCATCCGAAAGTATTGATAAAATGATTCAGGATCATTTAACCGCATTTCTTGAATGAGCCGATGGTATTCCCCCAGTTCTTTTCGCCGTTTTAAAATATCTTTAATCCAAAACCTTTTTTTGTATTTATTCCTTCGTTTTCGTCTTTGGCGAAGCAAAAGTAGAATTGCTAATTTTCGCTCCTCTTTCGACGCCATTTTGAATTGCAGCACGCATTAAATTTATGCACAACGCAAAACGCAGCACTGGAGATTAAAAATCCGTGCGTTTTTATCTATGGATGTACGCACGGAAAAAAAACGCAACAGTGGAAAGCAGCCTTAAGAAACAGTTTATTTCGTGCGTATTATTTATCATATGGGGTTATAATTATGTGTGCATGCAAATGACTGTTTTACATTTCATTCTCGTTGTATGAAGACAAACTTTTACCTAAGAGAAACTCGATTAAAAAGTTTGCTATTTTAGCTAAATATTATTGTACCTATTCTGTTCTTGCTCATTTCAAGAGCTGTGTCAATACGATGTCTTATTGTAATGGCACACTAAACAATCGGTAGTTATATTTGTTTAGATGGGTAAATGGTACAATAAGAAATTGGTAGTTATATTTGCTTAGATAGGGAGCTTGTAGACCATGGTAGAGGTAAGATAAATATAAAACCATAAGAATTCATTCCTGCTGATGAACTTATGTACACGCAGTTACTTTATTTCTATTCTAAGCTAACATACTGTGCTCAATGCAGTTGTAGCTATTTTTATCATATGGAAACAAAATAATTATGTATTTGTTGTGAATTATTGTGTTGTATATTTAAATTCTAACATCAATATCTTGATGGAATTTTAGCGTCCGCTAAGAGCAAGTGTATGTTGTCACCATCACCAACGATGTCCTCATTTACAAAAGGTAGGACATTTTGTTAACAGCGAAATACAAAGAATTTTGCATTTTCTTTATTTCGAAATTCAAGTAGGCCCTGAGAAAATGCTTGCAAAACTTTAGGAATCGAAACATTCCTGGTAAATTTTAATCTAAGCAATTTTAAATCATTTTTTGGGCGAAGATACTTTGTCACATGTACGTCTGTTTAAAAATGAATTTTTACCCATCCTTACCCGGTAGTTGCTTTAAATTTTTATAACAGGAGAGCGGTGGCTAATATAGGGGGCTAAAGCTCCCATAGCCCCTCCGCTTCCTACGCCTATACACACATATACACATCTATACACATATATGGTTGTCAACTAATCAACAGTTTATTCGTGCATATTATTTATCATTTGGGGTTATAATTATGGGTGCATGCAAATGACTGTTTTACATTTCATTCTCGTTGTATGAAGACAAACTTTTACCTCAGGGAAACTCGATTACAAAGTTTGCTATTTTAGCTAAATACTATTAATCCTATTCTGTTCTTGCTCATTTCAAGAATTATGTCAATACGATGTCTTATTGTAATGGCACATTAAACAATCAGTAGTTATATTTATTTAGATAGGTAGCTTGTAATGCATGGTAGAGGTAGTATAAATAAAAAACCATAAGAATTCACTTCTGCTGATGAACTTATGTAAACGTAGCTACCTTGTTTCTATCCCAAGCTAACATACTGTGCTCAATGCAGTTGTAACTATGTTTATCATATGGATACAAAATAATTATGTATTTGTTGTGAATTATTGTATTGTATATTTAACTTCTAACATCAATATCTTGATGGAATTTTAGCGTCCTCTAAAAGCAGGTGCGCATCGTCACCATCACCAACGTTGTCCTCATTTACAAAAGGTAGGACATTTTGTTAACAGCGAAATACAAAGAATTTCGCATTTTCTTTATTTCGAAATTCAACTAGGCCCTGAGAAAATGCTTGCAAAACATTAGGAATCGAAACATTCCTAGTAAATTTTAATTTAAGCAATTTTAAATCAATTTTTTGGTGAGGATACTTTGTCACATGTACGTCTGTTTGAAAATGGATTTTTACCCATCCTCCCCCGGTAGTTGCTTTAAGTTTTCATAACAGGAGGGCCAGCGGTGGATCAAACTTGCATGGGGTCCCTCCGAACCAAATATTGAGGCCACCTCGATCACCAGGCATTGAAAACAAAACGCCAATTTAACACCTGACGAAAGCACTCAACCTTTCCCCGTAATGTGTATAATGTACTAAATACAATAAATATAATGTAATAATTACAATGTAATTTTTTGTGCTGGGATGTCTGTCTTCCTTTAGCGACATTATAAGGCGGTGTAGAAATGAAAAAAAGGACTTCGCTATATCGGGGCCCTTCAAAACGCGGGGCCTCGGGCGACAACTTAAAACACACCCTGAGGAATATTGAAGTGGGTGTGGGTTGTATATGGGCTTTGCCACACATTTATAAGCCTCTCTTAAATGACTTTTTCTTATACTAGATTTCGATTATATCAACATCACAACGGAAAAAACAAAACCTATAAATACAATTTCCACTGCTGTCGTTGCTCCAATACAACGAACTGTTCAATTAAACGATGGTATGCTAGTATATTATATTATGAGAAAAATTATGTATGCATTTATTAATTGTCCTTTCTTATGTAAGGAGTGAGAAAATACTAACAAAACTTGAGATAATTTCCTGAATACTTGCTTTAATCATAAAACAAGCGATAATTAAATCAAGAATCTCAATAAGAAATATGCATCACTAGGTACGTCTACATCCTCTGTTTAATCGAAAATGTTTAAGAATTTGTTTACCCACCCCCCCATCTCTACACAGTACCTTTAGCTTTCTAATTGTATAGTAGGATTGCTATTTATGTCCATCTTTTCTTTGTCTGTTTCCCAGCTTCCAGTTACAACAAAATCTCGATGACTATACCTTCTCTAAATAGAAATCATTCTAAAGTTATGGTTACAACAAATCAAATTAATCCATCTGTTCACTTAAACGATGATATGTTGATATATTATATTAAAATAAATTATGTCTGCTTTAATAGTCCTTTTTATGGTAATTTTATCCAAACCGCTAGTTTGCAAAAACGAGGATAAAATGACAGTTGAAGTTGTGAGGTTGCCTTTTTTGAAATAAACAACCGTCAAAAGATCTATCGACGAACTGTCATGAACCGAACATCCAATGAAATTTGTCTGAATTAAATTTTAAGTCGAAGGCCTTAAGTTAACTTTATGATATTGATTTAATGACTCATTTACCTGAAAGTTAAGTGCTAAACTGTTAATGGAGTGATTTTTATACACATTATTTTAGAGTTTGGACAAAAAGCAATCTTAATAATAGTCATCAGCTTTTTGGCTATTCTTGCAATTACTGGAGTTGTTGTGACATGGGTTTCATTTCGGTAAGTATAAACAGTTAAAGTAAGCTATTGAATGTTTCTATTGAAACTGGGAAATTTGGACAGGAGATTTTGAAAGAAGAGCCTATTAAAGGCCGTTTTTATAATAAATAAGTATATGTCTAAACCTCTCTGGACTGACAGGTCAAAGGTCATTAAACGTATGTCTTTTTGGTCAAGGGTTTCAGGTCAAAGGTCATATTATCTGGGGCATAGCCGGGCAGCCATCTGGCAAATTTGGCCGCCTAATTGCCACATGATGTTTACTTACTGTGAAAACAATAGATTTTTAAGGAAATAAATGACGACATTGTTCTGAAGTTTACAGTGATGAATTTTACTATATTATATCATGATAACAAACAAATAGTGACGGTATTACGCGTCAGTTAGTATAGTTACATACCATGCATGTATGTAATCAATTTACGCACCAAGACAAGCGTTAAGTTTCAATTTCTGACTGGATAACAGCGAAAAAATGAAGAAATGTGGTTGTCATCAGCATATACAAAAAGTTACTCGACTTTGGGCAAAAATAAATTTTTTTAATTTCAGCTAAACAACCTCACAGACCTTGGTAACCAAAGGATCAAAATGAAAAGTCTGAAATGGCCGTGAAGTTAATTTCGTCGATATCTTACTGTTAACTAGATTTTTCTACGAAATTATAAGAACAATGCGTATGATAATTACTTTTCGTTCTACAATCTTTCAATTTTTACAGAATGAAATATATTTTTATTTCAGGGTGTGTTAAACCACAGTAGCATGTGTTAAAATCATACATGCTTTAAACTTACTCATACTACTAGATTTTGAGAGCAATCAGCAATGTCCTTGCCCCTAGGTGAAAATAATCAATGTATTGTGGAACACAGTTCTTAAAAATACTGCTCCCTCACGATTTTTTCCTAACAATTTAACGCTTTATTACACGACTATATAAATAGGTAAAAATAATATTTATTTAAATTTTTTGGAATACCAGTCTGTGGTAAATAAAAGATGTTTACTGTGTTTGCACAGGCTTATGCAAATCGATTTTAGAGAGAACTCGAGAGCAGATCAGTGCAAGCCCTTGAACGAAGGTTGAGGGTTGCAACTGCTCGAGAGTTCTTACAAATGTCTCCGAGAAAAAAATCTTTTATTTCTTTTATAAAATAACAATAATGCAAAACAGACAAATTTAATAAAAATGTTTTAATTTTTCCTCTAAAATGTATTTAAGATCGATCTGCAAATTATCTTTGACTGATTAATGGTTACCAAAACGTTAACATGCGGTGTTCTAGTGCCTTACGCTTAAGAGGGTATCGGGAAGCATGGACCGAAAGTGGGATTTTATGCTTTCGAATCTTATCTTTTTGTTTACAAGAGTTCTTCTCATAAAAGAAGTTAGAACATCCAAGTATACTGCAAAGGCTCAGACAACTTCTGTAGGCTCCCACATATTTAACTGTTATTTTACCTCTTATTAGTTCTTAAAAGGACTTTGGTATCGTGTTGTAACGTTACCAATTTGCACAATAAAAAAGTTTTAAATTAACAAATGGATAACATTAGCCGTTGTCAATACAGTAGTAGATACACAGGTATAACGTCATTTGTAATCAGAACTAAAAAAGTGTTCATGAGCCGCCGTTTTATCTAATAAAAACGAAAAAATTACCAAATTAAGCTGTCCAAAAATTTGTTTTCTTTGTTCCCCAACACTTGGAAAAATGAAAAGTCTTGAGTTTGCAAATATCACGCGTACATGATCTAATAGGATTGAAGAAATGGTATTGACTGGTATTAAGTAGATTAGTCACGTGATTAAATACGATTAGCTAACAGATGAACAAACATTGGCTAATCAATTTTGTTAAGATTTTGTTATCGACAGTTTTCAGCAGTTTTACAAATCATCGTTTTCAAACGAGGTTTTTTCTTTTCTTTTTGCTCAAATACGTCGATTGCTTCAACTCGG
Organism: Xenia sp. Carnegie-2017; assembly: GCF_021976095.1. Lineage (NCBI taxonomy): Eukaryota > Metazoa > Cnidaria > Anthozoa > Malacalcyonacea > Xeniidae > Xenia > Xenia sp. Carnegie-2017. The sequence continues at coordinate 168,944 of NW_025813494.1, forward strand.
TATTTTTAATGTCTTCATTTGCCCATTCTACGATAAATTCAGGTAAATATTCCAGCAATTTCGCCGTTCGTTCGTCATTTAAATACAAGTCATTTCTTTGACGTCAATTCCTTGCGTATGTCCTCTTATAGATCATAGCTCTCGACCAATAAAATTTTTTGAATTCTTATAGTTATATTTAATTTGTGATAGATCATTACTCAGTCTCAAATGAAAAGCAAAAGTGGGGACGTGGATATATATATGTTTTAGTGCTGTGATTATCGTGATTATAAGCATAACGTTGCTTACTGTATACAAATGGAAGATTTTACTGTGTACAAATGGAAGATTTTACGATGTGTCTTATATGTTTAATGTTTATGCCTGGTCCCTTATTAAATTTAAGTTGCGTTTTAGTACAGATAACATTGCGCTCTCGATGAAAAGATTCTAAAACTATAAAATGATTTTGTCAATTTTGACATTAGAACCATGGGATTTTCTTTTGAAATTGTACCAGCATATTGTTTGGCCTTGTGTGTGTGTGTTTTTTTTTGAATTTGGAAATGAAGCAAATTCGGGTGAAAAAGTAAAGCTATATTACGCTATTCATATACATTTTTGATTTTCCAATTCTTTGTGTGACTGAATAAAGTTTAAAAACTTTTTCCATGCTCATCTGAATTTATATATTCATGCATAAAGTGAATATCGTAAAAACAATCTTAAAAAATAAGAAGAGCGAGTCGTAGGCAAAAGCAACCACACAAAATTCATCAAAAAGTGAAAAATGGATATTTCATTTTGTCTTGTGCTAAAATTATAGTTGATCATTTTTTCTGCTTGAGCATGCACTAGTACATACACCATATTGTTCCTGTTAAAGTATTTGTCTACTTATATTCAATTTCATTCTGGTATTTCATATTAAAATTTTTATAGGTATGGTCTGTTGTCCTTTGTTATTCTATCATTGTTGTGTTTTTTTGGACATCATCATATACAAAAATCATCACAATCTTTGCATACCCTGTTTAGAGTGTGTTTATTCTACTCGTGGCATCCAGTGCAGGGATGTTCAAAGTTACATTGTTCTTATTCATCCTAATGCTATGCTGTGTTGGTGCACTTGCCGAGTTAGTTAAGTCTTATAAAGGTTAGCAACTTAGGTTTTGTTGTTAGCTAGCTATTCGATTATGTAGTAGCTGCTTCAAGGCAGTTTCACTCAAGAAAATATTTTTATTATTGTGTTTGTCTTCAACCTTCATATATGCTGTTCACTTGAGTCTGAGCTTTAGAGCCGAAGTTAAGATCTAAGTTGTTGAGGTCTGGACAGAAAATCCAGCAGTGATTATGTGAGCAGTTTTAGTAAATGCCTCATCAAATAAATGTCCACGAAAAAAGAAATGCGTTAAGTTCCACAAAAAAGTTAAAACTTGCACAGTTACATAACATTGTGTTTTTTTGTGTTTTTCTGAGCGATTTATTTTTTCTGAAAAAGAACATTATTGTTACTAAGAAATTTCATAAATTTTCGGAGATTGTGACTTTTTATCTGAGCTAAAACTTTGTTTTAAGCGAAACTGGAGCTGGAACTCGTACATAAGTTGTACAGCATTAACCTTCGTAATGAAAAAAATTAAAATTGTATAGAATATGAAAATGTAAAGGAAAATATTATTTGAAACGAAATGAAAGAAAATCAAATTATGTTTTTTCCAAAACTGCGTAGAGGCACAACTGATTATGCCCATTTAATGAACTTGTCATGTTCATTACGTAAATGCACATTTTTTTCATTCTCAGGTCAGAAGTACAAGCTTCATAGAGATGCCTCTTACTTAATTTGTCGCCAAATTAAGGCAAATTCTAGTTGGCTAGCCAAAAAATTTAAATGTCAGGCATTACTTTTCTTTCAATATCATGCCTAGATTGACAATCAAAACATACAAACACAATGAATGCATTACTCGCTTTCTGTTGAACTGTCACTGACTCCTCTCTTTTAAACCCGACCTTCCTAAAGATCAAACACATTCTGTTTCTAGTGTTTGTATGGAAAATACAAGTCATGCAAAATTTTGACTGATAATGGAACAATGTGCAAAGCATTCTTAATTGCTGTGCACAAAATAGAATGGAGATTTTAAAACAAAACACCATTACACGCAAGAAACACATGTTTTGTTTTTATTGTGTAACCAAACCAACATTTATAATTTTATATTGAATTTCATGATTACTGATGGATCAGTACTATTGATTGCATTGTGTGTATCCGCGCAGTATAAAGCAGTTTACTATAATGCCATTATACAAAACTGAAGATCTCGTCAAAAAAAGGCATACTTTTCAGAATACTGAGAATATAGGCTGAGTAGATACATTGATGATTTTCATTTTGAGAGTGCAGTAACTGGCTTTGACAAACAAATGATACGATGAACCTGACGGTTGAAATAAACAATTAAGACAATAGTATACCTCAGCAGCAGCAGCACTCTTCTCCCTCGATGCTTTTAACTTTTCTCGCCGTTTCAATGCTTCTTGCTCTAATGAAGTTTCTTTGACCACGCGCACATAGAAGTAGCCTGGGCCGAGAGTCAACAATTCAGAGTGATAAAGAGATGTCAGCAAATGGCAGAAAACGATAACACAAAAATCTAGCTTGTACTATTAATTCGTACGAATAACTATGGCATCTACAGATACTCTAATACTGGTATGTTTCATCTTATAGATAATTCTAACACGAGTTGCAGAAATATAAATTATATTTTGACTCAAGCAAGTGCAATATTTTACTTGGCAACAGGGCGGTATCAACTATTATTGTCGAGCAAGATTTTACAGGCACCTACAAAACGTGTGTTTGCAAGGTTTGCAGAAGCACGGAGGTGATCCGGTTTTGACATTTTGGAAAGCATTTGAAATACTGATGGGAGGTTTGTTGTTAAAAATGTAGAGTATTGTCGTTCTCATTCTGCAGTTGTTGCGTTGCGTAGTCCATGGCAACAGGTTTTCTCTAAATTTTCTTGTAATTGATTGTCCCATTTTTACTAGTACTTAGTCATTTGATGCATTCTGACTGTTTTAAAACTGTCTGTGTATACTGCACCCTTCAAATAAGAAAATTTTCACTTTATTTTGTCTCCTGTCATTTCACATATGAAGCTTTACATTTTGCTGTCTAATTGTAGAAATCTATCACTCTTTTAGTGTCATCTTCTTGTGCATAATTCTTTGATAAATCGTTTTCCAGAATTTCTTAATTAAGTAACTTCAATCAAGCACAGGAAGCAATTCAAAATGCTGGCAGTGCTGCAGCTCAAACTGCAACACAATCGGCAAAAATATGCTTGAAAAACATTCGGATAGTACTCTAAAATTGTATTGTCATTTAGTCTTGTTTTATTTGTATAAATTTAGTCACAAGAATATAACAAGAATTCTCCACGAATTAAACTGGACATCTCTATCCAAGCTCCATTTGTAATCATCCCAGTAAGCAGTTGTTCAGATCGCGCACTCGTTGTTAATTTTGGTAATCTGGAAGTACATAATAATTTCGAGATCGTTAAAGGAGATATGAATAAGGACATCGTTGTCGTTGATAAAATGAATGTTTCATTTACTTCTCTTCAACTCTCTGTGTATGTTCTAAATTATTTACAAGCCGTACAGCGCTTGTAAGTTGTTTAAGTTAGTTTATGTTGTTTTGTAGTGCCATTATATCTGAAAATGGAACAGTATCCGCTCAAAGAACAATCGTTCAACCTATATCTATGGTTGTGATACTTCTCCGTAGTCTTTCTCCATGGTGTAACGATATCCCGGATATTGACGTCACAGCCAAACTTCATGCTTTTAAAGTAAGTTGATTTTAAATGTTTGAATAAGTGTTTGGGTTTATTGGATTTTGGCAGTTTCAAAATGATTTTAGATTGATATCGGAACAGATGATGTAAAGACTGTACTGGATATTACATCACAAAACTTGACGGAAGGATCTGATCTGATTGGTATGTTGAGGAGCGAGAAAAGGGTTACATAAGTACAACTAAGTATAGCTTGGGATAGTTGTGGTTTGGGATAACTTTAGGATTATTGTAGATACGTGGTTACAATCTTTCGAAACTTTTAAAAATTTTATTTGTCATTTTAGATTTTGTAGACGACACGGATTCAAGTTTCGTATCATCTTTGTCAGTTTTTAATGATTCAGGTGACGTCATCAACATTAGAAAATTTTCGTAATTTATTTTTCATATCAGTCGTTGTGTATTTTTTTGTATACATATAGATGTAGTTGCAGTTTTGAATGAAGATTACAAAACATGGGTTTCTGTGAAATTTCAGTTCAACATTGAAAAAATTACAACAAGATATTATCAAAATATTCAGCCTCTGGTTTGTTATATAAACTCTGGAATATAGTTTTACTATCGTACCAATCGTAACTGTTCAACTGCAACTCTATAGAAATTCCCTCTAAGTTATTACATATTATTTCTTTCTTTTATTAGGTCTTAGGCAACGTTTCAACATTGGATCATGCAAAGAGCGATATTATTGGTTCTTCGTCATTAGATTATCTGAATGCGATTGGCTCGTTGCTTGCTAATGGAGCAATGGAAACGTCAGTTGTTATAAGGATGATAACATTGAAGGATAAAAGACCCACTCATGAGAAAGGAGTCACAACGTTAGATTACAAAAGATTCGTAGTGTATGTACGATTCATACTTGATTTTATATTTCTATTTCTTTCTTTGTACGTACGTAGGATGATAGAAAAACGATATGATGAAAAGGACGAGCAGTCTAATGAATTAAATATGATCGATGTAAAGTTTACACAGACGAAAGAATTAGAAAAGGAAGGTACGGCTTTGAATTTTTCAAATCATTATGCTGTGCAATATTGATTAGGATTTTTTTTTCTAGTCAACATTCTTGTGAACAGCATTTCGCTTATTGTGAACGTCGAATTTTTATTGCTTCTTTCACGTGTGTTTACTGACTCGTTTGATGAAAATGCTCATAAAGACGTAGAGAGTAAAGCTATTGCCGAGGCAAAAATCCTATCGACAGAGCTTGCTATCCCGTCAACAGGGACACCAAATGTCGTTAATAATAGCTCATCGCTTGAAGTAAAGTTACATGTTAAAAAACCAGAGATCTATTTCTTGGCTGATGCGAAATTGGCTAATACCAACACTCTTATTGTGAAGGTGCACAAAAATATTTCGTTTATTTTACTTCGTATCAATTTTTTCCATCATATAACGTTAAATTTTGTAATTTTGTTGACTAGAACAATTTGGATGTCACTTTAACAACTGTGGATAAGAAAATTTGTTTTCAGACCAACTTGCGAGATATTCATGTTGTAACAGCTTCTTTTGAGAAAAGTCGCCGTGATATTCTCAAGCTGATGTAAGATTATTAACTTATAAGATTATTAACTTGTAACTTATTATTAGTTGTAATTGTAATATTATTAGTTGTAATTGTTAGTAATAAGTTATTCATAAGTTGATGGAAGTGATAAAGGTGTTATAAGTCAAAGTTTGTTGCAAAATCATTTGTGAAATAATTTTATATTTTTGCGTATTTTAACAAAGTATTTACTGGTATATTTAGGACAACTATCCTGTCCATGCGGGTAGCATATTCAAATGCGATAGAAATGATAGGCGTTACGGAGCAGAATGATCATCGCATTCAATTTTTTTCGCTTCATGGCCAGTTACTGCACATCTTCGGAGCTCAAGGCAGTGGAAAAGGAGAATTCCTTTATCCGCATCACCTAGTTTTTAATAACAAAGGTGTTTGTTTTGTGTCGGATTGTGTCAACGATAGAATTCAAGTTTTTAACAAGGACTTTGAGTTTCAGACGTCCTTTGGCGAGGAAGGTACGGAGATACAAAATATTGTAGGTGATTCTGAATAATGAAAACTGGCAAATAACACACTCCTTTGCGTTTGTTTTGTTTAAGCCTAATAGCCAGTCTGATTTTGAATTTTGAACTAGTAAATTTTTAAGCTTCTTGCAATATTCTACGAAAATTATTGTACTATTCACGCTTTACACGCTTGTAAAATTTACTAATAGCAAAAATGTTCAGGTACCAGGGATTCTCAGTTTGACGGCCCAGAAGGTGTTGCTGTGGACGACGAAGGCAATATTTTGGTTTGTGATAATCACAACCATGTGATTATCACAAATAGAACATTTGATAATCACAAATAGAACATTTGATAGTCACAAATGTTCTAAAAGAATAAATACATTTTTGCCATGTCCATTAACACCTTTAGGATACTCAGCATTAAAAGTATAAAAAGAACTAAGTAAAATAATAAATGCGTTGACAATATTTTCTGTTTTCAACTTTGCCACAATCATCCCCTCAGCCACCAACATTATTGAATGAATGTTTCTTAATGTTCCTGTTGATAGGAGTCTAGGAGACGAGCTTTTGTTAATGATCTCTTGAACTTCCCGCAATCTTTAACCCTTCAACAGAGATAAAATTATTCATCAATTTTTTCACACATTTATGCAGAAAATATTATTTGTGACAATACCAACTCTTACATCAACAATGTCCCAAAATAGCTTTTTGTTCATATCTCGATGGGTGCGTTGGTCATCTAGCACAAAAGGCAAACATGCCATTATACACCGGTTCTTGACCTCTAAAATAATCAACATAGTATAGAATGAATATATTACCATTATCACTCTCTAAAGCATTAACACTTCAGTATAAATAGGGATTTTAACTTATTGATTTTTACACCAACCTTCCTCATCTTCAACTGGACAATCCTCCAGCTCATTCTTTTGCTTTGTATTTTTAATAGCAGACAGCATTTTATATTTGTGTAAATTCCATTGTTCCTTCATGTCTTGCACAACATCACTCTTCTCCAAAATATGTCCTAACTCTGCTTTCAGCTGGAAAAAATTAAACCAAAAAACTAATTATCTTTCTCTAAGTAATTGTGATACAACTGACAGTTTTGCTACAGCATACATACTAATGGACAGCGGCAGATTAATAATTGGCAAAAAACTCATATTCATAAATTCATATGCTACATATAATCTGTTGAATTAAAATTGTTTGTAGTACTAGAATCTAGTAAAGTATACCATGCACATATGAATATTACCCTCTCATCAGGCTAACATGCCTGATACTTCAAACAAACTCAAAAAATCAGAAAAAGAAATGAAACCTTACTTCAACTCCCTTGGTGTGTTTGAAAAAAGGGTAGTCATGCAGAAGCTTCCAAACCTTTGTATTGTTCACCAAAATGTCTCTACGCCGATGAGCAAAGGTATTGTTCATCAACACATTGATCTTGCTCAAGTCTTGCGAGCCAATATTAAACATTTCAACCAACTGCTTTTGTTGAATTACAATAGCTGCTTCTGTTTCACCTTCTGGAAGAGATGGGAGAGAATTGCAAGCTGATTTCTTACTTTTCCTACCAGGTTTTCCCTTTGGAATTAGGACCCCTTCTTCAAGCCGCTTTCGCTTTTGAGCTTGGGATGCTCTTCTTCGCAGATTAAGGACTCGGTCTGCTATTTTGTTTGCCCATAGTTGCTGGAAAAACAAAACAATGACAGTACTTTATGAAACTGAATTATGCAGCAATATAATTGATTTTTTTAACCTACATGACCAGAACCAAATGATCCCTTTAAGAATGGATACTTTTGAATTAACATAAGAGCAATGTGTTTTCTTTCATGAACAGTTGGCGATTCAGTATGTGCCAAAATTGAAGAAGTTAATTGCCTGTTTAATGCATTTTTTTCATTTGGATTTAGTTCCTGCCTTTTTAATGCCTCCTCCACTGCTGGTTCCCACTACACTCAAACAGCATGGTTTAATATGATATGGCAATCTTTATTAACATATTTTAAACTTGTAGTGTGTAAAAAACTAAGTTTTAATGCTACTTACTCTTGTTGGCAAACAAAACTTGGACAACCAATTGGAATTGTTCACATTAGCTGTCAAGGGACTCCTTGGAACTAGGCTGGTCCTTGAGATGTCTCTCTGGTCCAATGTTCTTAAAAAATAGTAAAATTCAACCTTAACATACAACATAAAGAAGTAAAGAAATAACGCAACAAAATTTTCAAAACTCCAACACTGTATTTACTGTGGAATTTATGTAATTCCACAATGAGAAACAAAAATGAAAAGTGGAATTACATCCATTCATGGAAAGAGAATGTTAATTTCTTTATATAACAAAAGATTTTATATAACAAAATGATTGAGTTCAGGAAAATTTCCTATGTAACTGAGCCAAACATGAAACATTGTATATTTATGAACTAGCATTAGAACAAATATTGTATACAAATAATGGCTTCAGCCTTCATATCTCATCATTTTGATGATCAGCTGAAGTACTAAGAACAATGTCTTCATTTACATCCAAGTTGATGGTTCTTATGTGGCTTGAATAGATGTACGAGTGCACTGTTGAAGCTGATTCTGACAAGCCCTGTTAATAGAGGATTCAGGCAAAATAGGAGCAATGGTTCATCTGGATCCACACAATTACAACACAAACAAGTCAAGCTGGGTTGCTTGATACCTCATCATGATTTTCTTGATGATCAGCTGAATTACTCGGAATGTCTGGATTCACATCCTTGTTGATGGTTCTGATGTTGTTCGAAGTGACACAAGAGTGTGTTGTTGAAGCTGATGACCCCCTGTTAATAGATGAAGCCTGAAATTTTACTTCTGGTGATTTTATAACGACACAATCAAAGCACATGGAAGTAAAAAATATAATCAACAAACCAATAACAAACCAAGTATTTTGAACCATTTTATGTAGAAAACCTGTAAGGCTTCAATTTACCTTTTGAGTAACGTCATTCCAAATACACGTAAATTTCTTGCGAAGTAGTATTCGAGGAATCATCTGATAAATATCATGTGGTTCTAAATTGAAAAAATCCTCGTCGCCGACTTGATTAGCTTTAAAAATATGAGAAGAAAAACGTCAATGAAATTACGTTATTGCTGTTGGTATTCTCTAAAAGCGCTCGACCAAATCTGCCTGCTAGTAAAACGTAAACAAGGCAAGTCATCTATAAATGTAATTTTGAATTATTTTCTACACTAGATTTATGCACAAGACATTTCAGGATGAGACAATACCTTCAAAATCTTCGACAATTTCATCCAATTTGTTCTTTTACAAAAAAAGAATAATGTCAGCGACAGATGATTGTTTGTTGATTTCCATTTTGCCCACAATAGAAGAGTTTAAACGCTTAAAATGCACTTCAACAAAGCACAAGAAGTTTAGAAACACGCCACGCGACTACATACATCGGCAACAGGCAGTCAGACACGTGCCGCTTTGCGTAATGGGATGTCAAGTGGCCAAATCGACCAATCGCCGCAAGTTCGCATCTAATTGGACAAGAAATGCACTTAATGACACTTAATATTGATCTGATTTTACTCATTCATTGCTCTAACAAACGATAACGGAGTTGTCACTTGACTAGTGACGCAAGAATATTCGTAAAATTCAATTAATTATGCCACGATTGTGTTGTCAGGTATGTGCAACGTTTTTCAACGTCTGTCGCTGGAATGTTGCATCATTTGGTCGCTGTTCATGAACACGATGCCAGATTGCATATTTCTGCGAAGTGCCGGATGTAATTCAACCTTCCCTAAGGTAAACTTTTGATTCTTGATACGACACTGATTTGTTTGTTATTTGTTAAAAATATTTACTTATTCAGTGCGCTCACGGATTGTTGTTTAGGTTAACTCTTACAAAAGTCATCTTAGAAGAAAGCACGCCAATGTTGACTTAAACTCACGTGATCTATGTTGCGTTGAATCAGCAGTAGCACTCAACAATTTTGTCCTGATGAGGATGGCCTTGAACTCTTAATTGATGAATTTAACAGGAAAATAAACATGATAACTCTGTTCAAGCAATGGAACAAAAATGCTCAATTTCTTCTGAAAACAAAAGAAATCAATCTGCTCACACAAAATGTGTGTAGAAGATTCCACTGAACTTGTCGAGGAACAGTCAAACAATTAAACACGGTTTGCAAAATTGCTTAGAGAAAGCTGGATTAAACTATAATGATGTGCCAGGTCTTGATGAATTATTTGATAAAGGTCATGTATCTCAAATCCATTCAAACATATTTCCACAAAGTATAAACAGAATGCTTATTTTGAGGGCATTTTGGCTTAGTTGTAAGTTTATTTCTATGTTTTTGACTTTTTGAGTTTTTGGATAAAGTTTTTTGAGATTTTTAACATATTTGAGCCAGCTGCTCTTTAGTGCTTGTTATATAATCATTATTTTTTGTAGCAACCCAGACAGATTAAACTTGGACACAGAGTTGTGAAAAGACGTTCAGGACTGTGTACAAAGAAGTTGTTGTATAATTTAGGATATTTCATTTATATTTTTTATTGCATGCCAGATTTTATAAGTTCCCATGCAGAGTTTTATGTGTGCAAAATTATAATTAAAAATTAGGGTGTATACTTAACACTTCCTAAGTATTTTCTCTCTTAATTAATTCATGTTGTAATAGTGCACGTAAGTCACGAAATGTAGACATATAAATAGACTCAAATTTGTAATAGTCGGAGAGATTGTGTAGATTGTTCATTGCTAATAAACTCCATAAAACAAACCGAATCAGAGTGCAGATCAATTTTCTGGACGAACTCAGTGAATTCTGCGACAAGTGGTCCTTCGAGCCGGATAGTATGGAGGAGTTAGCAGAAAGAAAAGTACGAGCAGGTCATCGTGGTTACCTGACGAAAGTTGTGGCGTCGGCAGCAGAAGCTTAGTCGACGCATTCGATGAACGAAAGAATGACGCGGAACAGCAACGCGACAAAATCTTGGAGACAGTCGCTATGCTTCAAAACTGGATGAAGACATCCTTAACGATTGCTGGGGACGAAGAAGCGTCAGAACTTGACATTGTCAGCGAAGTCGAGGAAGCTGGAAGAATAAGTTCTGAAGCAAAGTCGATGGCGAGGAAGCTTCGCCAAAAGATTGACGGCAATTGCGCTTCGGAAAATAGAATGAACAGTTCGTTAAGGTCTGACGGAGGAGCGTCGGTGACCAATAGAACAGTTTGCGCAAAATTGCCAAAGCTGCACGTTAAACGGTTCAATGGAAATGTTTGCGAATGGCAGGAGTTTTGGGATTCCTTCGAAAGCGCCATTCACGGAAATGGAAGTTTGTCCGACGTTGACAAATTCAATTATCTTCGGGGACTCTTAGGCGAACCAGCGAAGTCATGTATCGCGGGATATTCTTTGACTTCGGCGAACTACAACGCTGCAATAGACGCGTTGAAGGAACGCTATGGGAAGCCAGAATCGGTCCAACGAGCGCACATGCAAAACTTTTGAACTTAGATAGAGTGAAAGATCCGAGAGATATTACGTCTCTTCGTCACTTGTGTGATAGTGTCTTTAATGATCATTCGGAATATAAATCTTTGTACGAAATAGAAACAAGATTGTTCGCCATCGATATGTATATTTTACTGACATTTTGATTGACATGTTTTCTTCTATTATGCATTTATAATTACTACTCTGATCTTTCTTACACTCCCAGGGTTGACATAATAAAATGTTGTCAACAAACAAAACAAAAAACAAAACTATTTTTGCTAAGAATGTACAGTTATTTAGAACTTGTTTGTATTCTGCAATCTTCGCAATTGTCCTGTTATTCCCGCGCTGCGTTGTGGTCGATCAGTTGGACGAAGGACTTGTTCCTTTTCGCCTTTCTTATCGTTTTCTACTCTTTCGTTAATGTCTTCTTCCTGATGAACCTCAATTGGAATAAGTTGCCTGATAGAACGCCGCAACAAGTGTGAATGACTAGAGTCTCCACGAAGGACTCTGACTTGTGCAGCTCGTGTAATTCCATCGCCACCTTGTAACAATTGTTCAACCTTCGCCACCTTCCAAAGATACGTTTTGTTTGATCGTTGCGAATAATGACGATATCTCCAACTGCTATTTCGGGATTTTGATTACCTCTTGATTTTGAAGTGTATTGCTCTCGTAAGGCTAAAAGATACTCGTTTCTCCATTGAAGAGTAAAACGTTGCAGTAAATTTTTGTGATGTTTCGCCTTTCTCGTCAAAGATTGATAAGTGCTCTGAATTTCAAAGTGCTCACTGTTTGGCATGGTCGTTATTCGTCTTCCATACACCAAGTGCGACGGGCTTAGCGGAAGAGATACAGCTTCTTCATCGTCGTACACGTAGGTTAGGGGTCGTGCATTTATTACGCCCTCGATTTCAACCACAATAGTATGCAACTCGTCGTAGGTTAGATTGGTTCTACCAACTACCTTTCGCAACGGACGTTTCACGCTTCGAATCAAACGTTCCCAGAAGCCTCCCCACCAAGGGGCCTTTTCGACGATAAATTGCCATGTAATCTGATGGTTTGCAAGATAGCGTAACACTTCCTCAGAACGACATAACTTGCGAATTTCTAAGCATGCAGCTCGGAAAGTCTTAGCATTATCGGATATAAGAAGAGCTGGCAGTGCTCGTCGACTAGCGTATCTGCGGAACGCGCGGAGAAAGGCTGGAACGCTTAAGGAAGGAGTGAGCTCCAGATGAATGGCTCTAGTAGACGCACACGTAAACAATAGAATATACACCTTTGTTGGATTATCCGACAAATTATTCCTTTCACAACTCTCGTACGAACAAAGGTCCGGCAAAGTCCAAACCTACGTTTGTGAAAGGGGGATCATCCGACACTCTGCTAACAGGAAGATCTGGAGGAGGCGTTCCCCCATAAGGAAGACCTTCGGCTTTACGACAAACGACACATTTCCTGACTATTTTCTTTACTGCTTCTCGACCACGGATTATCCAAAAATGCTCTCTAATGGTTGTTAGTGTATCACGAATCCCGCTGTGCTTCACATTGTGGTGAACCTCGCATATTAATAACTCCACAAATCTTGATTCCTTTGGAAGCAATACAGGATTTTTGCTCTCCAGATTCAGCAATGAATTCTTCAGTCTCCCACGGCACCGCAGCACGTGATCACCGTCGAGAAATAGCCCAAATTGTTTAACGTAAATGGGTATTGAAGAATTCATATTCTTTGACAAAGGAATAGTATTTCCTTTTCAAAGGATAGTTGTTGAATAGACCTTATCCACAGCAGCTGCGCTTCCTTATTTCGTCTGAGCTTAGTTCTTCTGAGGTTGTGAGTTTGTTTGTTGTTCGCTCGCACCGTGGCATCTTCTTTAATATGTTGATGAATCTCATTACATAAGCAGTTGTTCGAAGAAGTTTCTTCATGGAGCTATAACGAGTAATGTCGATTGCTTTGTTAAGATCTGGCATGGCTCGTTGTTCGATTTCATTCGAAACTAGTGATCTTACGACATTCGGATGCTCTTTCACAATTTCCCTCAGAACTTCGTCACTTTGTGAGAGGTTGCCAACTGGACGTTTTGGCCACTCTTCTTCGCCCTTGCCAAGAATTTGGGTCCATTGAACCATAAGGAAGAATTCGAAAGTAGTTGCCCAGAAATACCTCGTGAGGGTAAATCTGCAGGATTAAGTGATCCAGGACAAAGTTCCAAGATTCCGTCAACGAAATACTTCGAATCTTGTTCACTCGATGCTGCACGAATGGTTTCCATGCTCGATCGTTTCGTATCCAGTGGAGTGCTGTCATCGAATCAACCCAATAAAAAACTTCCAGACTCCACTTGAGTGCCTTTAACAAAGACTCTACTAACTTCGCTAGTACAGTCGCTGCCACCAGCTCTAAACGGGGAATCGTTTGCTTTTTCACTGGTGCGACCTTTGTCTTTGAAGCGATTAATTTCACGTCGATGGTACCATTCTCATAGACTGTTCTTACATAGACAACAGCACCAATTGCACTTTCAGATGCATCACTGAATCCATGAACTTGTGTAGTAAGGTATTTCGGTTGGAGTAGATAATAGCACCTCGGTACACGAACATCATTTAGAAACTTTAACTCTGACAATAAAACGTTCCACTGTTCACGTAGATTGCCATGCAGTTCACAGTCCCATCCCAATCTATCCAAGCACATGATTTGAAACAGAATCTTGAGCCTTATCGTAAAGGAGACAAGAATCCAAGGGGATCGAAGATTTTAGATGACCATTTCAACAACGATCGCTTTGTGACAGGTAAAGAATTGGCGTACTCGATTATTTCAGTCAAATTGAATAGAAATGTGTCCTCCACCGTATCCCACACCATTCCTAGTACTTTGACTTGAGTGGGTTCCGTGAGCAGTGACTCTTTGCAATTGTCGACTTTGTAAAGGACTGATCATCTTGAGTAACGCTTGATTTGTCACTAATCAAGCTCAAATTCTTTTTACCTTCTAACGCTTCGATAGACTTCACTACGTTACTGGAATTCGAGTTCCATTTTCGCAAGTTGAATCCACCCTTGGCCATCAACTGCTTTGTTCCTTTGTATATTTGCAAAGCGGTTTCATCGGTTTCAGCACCGGACACAAAATCATCGACATACAGAGAATTTTTCAAGTGTTCAACAGTTTCTGGCTCCTGCTTCTCGTGTGTCTTCAAATGATGGTTGATAGTAGCTCCTAGAATTGCTGGCGAAGGTCGTAGACCAAAAACCAATCGACAAAACCTTAGCTTTAATACTTCTGAATGAGGATCCCTAGCATCCCTTAGCCACAAAAAACGAAGCATGTCTCTATCTTCCTTGTCAATTCCAATCATTAAGAATGCCTTCTCAATGTCAGCAACTAGCCCAATCTTGTTTTGTCGAAATTTGACGAGCAAATCAAAGATTTGTGGAATGAGGTTCGGCCCGGTCAGTAAGCAATCGTTTAGTGAAAATTTGCGCAAGTTCGTCGTAGCAGATCCATCATATACAACGCGTAGCTTCGTAGTAACCTTATCCTTTCGTATGACACAATGATGGGGAAGATAGTGAATTTTACCACAATCCTTATCAGATGCCGGAACCCTTTCGACTATTCCTGCTGCCAATTGTTCAGTAATACCATTATTGTATTCTTCAAGATTTTGTGGATCCTTTAGCAGTTTTCGATGCAATGATCTCAATCTATTATGACAGAGTTCGTAATCGTCATCAATTTGCACATGATCATTTTTCCACGGCAGACCAACTTCGTAGCGTGTTCCAGTGAATTGAATATTTCGCACAAAATCTTGTTCCTCGGTTGAGTTCTCTGAGTCAAAGGAGTCAATGCCAACGTTCTCAGTTTCCCCAAAACGCTTCAATGATATTGTTAGCTCATCCCTATCGGTTACGACAGTAGAATTATCAAGGCAGTCGGCTGCTAAAATGAGGCTGTTCAGAGTATGTTCGTCTGATTTTTGTGATGACCATCCAGACAAAAGCCATCCCAATTTGCTGCTCATCGCTGTTGGACCATTTTCTCCTCGTACGACATCACCTGTGACTACGTCCCAATAATGATCAGCTCCTATCAAGATGTCGATTGAATCACAGCTACCATTGTTATCGGAAGAATCAAAGTCTGCAAGTTCTAAACCATGGAGATGTGGATAATCGTCTATATTTATCCTTGTAGGAAGTGGTGCACATATTGTTGGAAATGCGATTGCTTTAATCTCTACTACCTCACCTCCACTCTTGTTTGCAATGCTCACCAAGGTCCGAATTATCGCAAAAAAATTGCTTCGCAACTTTCTTCGAAGAAGTTCCTACTGACCCCCCCGGTTCCGATCGACCCCCCCCCCGATTTACTTTCCTCTCGCAATTTTTACAATGCACATGATTACGTCAATATTTTTTATTAATTTTAAAAACTATAAACTAAAATCCTCGCATTCGTTCTCTTCCAAATCGGAAAGCGTAGCTGCTGCAATATCAACAGCGTTTGTAGATGACGCTGACTTTGATTGCCTTTCTGCTGGATACTTTTGTGGTTTTGCACCATTTGGGCGTCTCTTTTGCTCTAGCCAATATTGAGAGCTTCCTCCGCATTGAATTGAGCTAGCGGGCATCCTTCTTACCAATTCTTAGCTGAGCGTCGAGTCGTTGTGTACTCAAACGATTTCGCAGAGTTATCTTAATTCTGTTCATTCGGCTAAATAAACGCTCCACCTTGGCATTCGTGAATGGTGTTATGAGCAACAATTCAATTATATGCAGTACATTTTGCACTCTTTTGCAATATAACATTTTCCCAGATGCTTTGCCATACATTTACATATTTTTCCTTTTTTCTGCTCCAACTATGTAGCTTTTGACGTGGCCTAGCAGAAGAAATATTCAGTTATCCAACTGTATAATACGAAAGGAAAACTATGCATTTACTATTCAAACCTTCAAACGATTCCATTCTGAGACGACTTTGTCAATTTTGCATCCATTCTGAACAAGTAAAGCCTGATAAAACTCTTTCAGTTCTAAAATTGCCTTGTCGCCATACCGCTTAAGTGCTTCGTCGTCCTTGGGCCACATTGCAAAGTCCAATATGACTGGCAGATTTTTAAACACCACACTTTCTTGGAACTCTTCAAATCTTCCTTGCACACTCCTAGACACTGCATTAATCATTTTTCATAAGTTTTCGTTACTTTCCTCCGGGACGCATTAAACCCTTTTAGCTTTATTTTTTGGTAAGAAACATCTTCAGAAACAGAAAAGGCAATGTTACGACATAAAGTATTACATTTACGAAACACTAATTATAACATTTAAAAGTACCTGCTTCATCTTCATCGTCTTCAAGTTCTTCCACTTGAATCCTGTTAAATTTTTGACGTTTTGTCAAAAGTTGGTGAGGTTCTACTGTGTAAAAAAACATTTCAAGCGTACGTAAAGTCAGGGACTCATTCATCAATTACTTACCGTCGTCGGACGTTGTGGCTTCGCACTCCTTCAAAAACCGTGGAAAAGTTTTTCGGAGTCGTCCTGAACGCATTTATTGATCAATTCTTTTAGTTTGACCATAGTCCACTCAAATTCATTAATGCGCTTCACCGCTTTAACAGGGTCGTGAACTTCCTTTTGGAATCCCAGGCTAAGAACCTAAAAATAGAAGTCACAACTCTTAATTTTGCACCAGATTATATATGTTGTGATGAGACAGCAAATCTGAACATTGAAGCGTTATACTAATTACCTTCAAAGGCGTCAAAATGTCAATGTATACTGTCATCAGCATAGGATACTTTGCATACGTCCATTTTGACAAAAAACCCTTCAATTCTTCTCTTTTTGCTGGCACCGAATCTGTTTGGGACAATGACTCAATGTGTAGCATGTATGCGCCATAATTGGCAACAAAGGTCTCCATGGCTTTCAACTTGTGGGTGATCCATCTCGTTCCAAAGGCTTTGGCTGGCTTTGCTATGCTCTTTTCGAAAATCTCGCTGAATCCCTTCAATTCGCGATAGCGCTTTGCCGACTTTTGGTACAAGTAATACAATTTAGTCAGGAGCTCATCCACTTCGTCAAATTCTGATTAAATGAGTAATGCATATATTATGAACACATTATTCTGAAATTCAACATCTTAAAAGAAGTGTCTAACTGTTGTGACACCATACCTGTTCCTTTAAATGCGTCTTTAACAGCCAGTTCAAGGCGATGGTTGAAGCAATGAATAGTAAGCAGCCATGGTGAGTCTTTGCGAAGTTTGGCTGCAAGTCCGTTTATGCTACCCAAATTTACCGAAGCTCCATCCACGTTTAGCGCTGCCAGTTGTCTTGGGAAATTGTTCATGTGAAACCGGGAAAAGCAATCCTGTATCATCTTCTTAAGGCCATCTGCACTTGTTGATGTAGGTGATTCAATTGCTAAAAACCTTATTTGAGGGATACCTGTCCATTGAAAAAATAGAAATAACGCATCTAAAGACAAGAATCGAAATAATTCAGTTCGGTGTATTGCATTTACCTTCACTGCTTATAAAAAGGAGATACAAAACTTCCTGTTCAGAAACGCCTTTGTCAGTGCTGCCGTCGGTCAACAAAGAAAAATAGCGTGTTTTCTTCAATTCAGACATCAGCTTCTGCTTGAGTTTGTCATCAATTGAATCAGTGATGTTTGCCATAGCACGCTCGTTTCGGAATTTGGAACTGCGAATCATTCCGTTCATTTCGTTTAACGTAATGATGCCCTCACTATCGCTATAGGATCTTTCTAAAGTGTCTAAATAGTAGGCAGTGTTGAAACGAGTAATCGTTACTTTAATGTCAATCTCTGCCATTTTCATCAAACCTCTTCCAATTGGAGATCGTTCAACAACTTGTGCGCCAAAAGTTTCGCCCAAGGACTTCTGATCAAAAAGACGTTTTGCATGTTGATGTGCTTTACCTTGGACATGTTTTTTCAAGCTATCTAATTTGACAGATGTTGTCCCATCTATCCATGCTTGCGAAAAACCAGCTATTGAAAAAATTGTTGAGGAGAATTCCACACAGACAGAACATTTTAACGCTTCTACTTTTTTCTTATCTGTACTAAGACTTTTGATCAATTTAACGTTTAAATCTCGCTCCAAATTTTCTACAGTCTTTGCTTCGCCATCGTTAACGTATGCAGTGTGTATTAGTTTGTGACTTTGTCACTTCGCGTTTTCAGATAATATTGAAAATGTTACGTTTCATATTACAATTGATAGCGACGTTTTTTAAAAAATTGCGACTATTTTAGGATAAATTCCTGTTAGTCACATTCCTGAGGCATGATGTAATAGCAACGCTTTGAAATTATGCAAATAGTGCAAGAAAGTTGATCATTTGATATTTCTTTTGACGTATTTTAAAACTTAGGGAGTGGTCGCAAAGCATAATAAAAACACATCCATCACAGCAATATAAAAAGAGTGCTTTCAGTAAGCAAATTTACATTAAATAACAAGAAATGCGAAATGAGCTTCGCAATTTTACGAAATTTGCTTCGCAATATTTCGCCAAAATCGAAATCACTTCGCAATTTGCGATTTGCAAAGCGCTAATTCGGACCTTGCTCACCTTGAACACTTCGCAGCTTTCTCGTTTACTCTTGCTTTGGCCAAAGGTATTTAATTGAAGTGTCTCCTTACCAATTGAATTTAACCTTAACCGGCCTTGAAGTGACCTTCGAATGTAAGACCTTTGGCTTCCAGTGTCAAAGAGAATTCGTGCTGGAACCGATTTTGATCCGTTTGATACGAGAGCTCTGGCTGTCTGCAAAGAACACTTCCCTTGACAGTTCGTGTGACAGCTGTTGTGGTTGGAGAGTTTACACCTTCTGATACCTTCTGTGGATAGGTGTTATCAATTGCTTTTCATTTTGGACACCCTGACTGTTGGTAGCAGGATAGCTGCAAATAGATTGGTGATGCCTCCGGAACAATGTCGACATTTTCTTGTGACTATACACTTGTTTGCTTGGTGTCCCTTTTTAGACAAATAAAGCAACGGTTGGAGTCCCTTAGAATTTTAACTCGGGCTTCCTTCCTTTACCTCTTCACAAGATGCCGAATAATGTGATCCTTGACAGTATACGCATTTAACCTTGAAGCTATGGGCACCGTCTTTATCATTTTTCGTCACTACAAATGTTCCAGCTGTCGATGGCTTGTTGGGCTTATCTTTGTTCTGGGGTTTCTCAATTGAACGCGATGACTCGCTCATTTCACGTGCCTCAACTTCAAACTTTATGGTTTTGAGTAACTCTTCAATTTGCCAAACATCACCAGTAGCTTTTCGTGCTACCTGCAATCTTATTTCACTCGGTAGTTTGGACATAATAATTGGTATGAGCAGACTGCCGTACTGGTTTGCAGATACCCCAAGCGAATCAAGTCCTCACACTTGAACACTTATTTGATCGAAAACATATCTCAATTGCCCAGTACGATTTTCAGAACATGCAGATATTTGTAGGATTTGATCCATATGTGCGGCAATGACCTGTTGGGTTCGACCAAATCTATCTTGCAGAATCGCAATTGCTGCGTCATAATTTGCGGATGTTAAGGTAAGTCCCTTATCGAACGTGCTGCACTACCCTCAAGCAATGAGAATAGATAATTGAATTTGTTTACCTTAGACATACTCTCGTTGCTGTGAATCGTAGCATTGTATAAGTCCCAAAAGGCGTTCCATTCTGTGATCTTTCCACTGAATTTTGGCAATTGAAGTTTGGGAAGCTTTGGCATCATTATCGCTGGTGTTGTTCTGACAGGGGCATTCAAAATCGTAGAATTCGCATTTATCACTTCATTCGTAATCGTATCAATAGCATTCGTGTTCGTATAGACCGTATTCGTGTTCGTATTAACCGCATTCGTATTCGTGTTAACTGCATTCGTATTCGTGTTCACCGCATTCGTGTTCGTATTAACAGCATCCGCGTACGTATTATTCTCATCGTTGCTTATCGTTGTGTTACTCGTGCTTGCTGTTGCTACCACTAAAGGAATCTGTTCGACTTGTGGTGTAGGACTTTGCCTTCTTTTATAGTTTCTTGACAAATCTCCGGTTTTCTTGCTCCTTCGATTTTACGTCTGGTGCTTAGAATTCTATCCGAGACGGCGGCTGCTTCTTCAATTTCGTGTTCAATATCCGTTACATCGCATATCCCAATGATTTCGTCGTTTATTTCGTCTAAGATCTTCATCTTACACTCAAGTTGTTCAGCGATGACATTACATCGTTCGATGTCTACTTCAGTGGCATCCAGAAGCTCGAGTGCTTCTTTTACAAGCCTTGTACAAACGCCACGATAACCGCCTCGTTTGGCGCGAAGTCGTTCAATATTATTCTTCGACATTTCTTGGTTTTCGAATGAAGCTGTTCTAGAATACCGTCGTATACTTACTTACCGGCCCCACGTTGGGCGCCATTTAATGATCATTCGGAATATAAATCTTTGTACGAAATAGAAACAAGATTGTTCGCCATCGATATGTATATTTTACTGACATTTTGATTGACATGTTTTTCTTCTATTATGCATTTATAATTACTACTCTGATCTTTCTTACAGTGTCGAAGCACATCATCGAGGCTTGGATGCATTGGGAGTGGACAGCGCTACGTATTCATCAATCGTGGTACCTTAAGTTTTGAACTTGATACCGGAATCGATTCGATTGTTGATCACGAGAAGCGAAAACTTCCATCAGTGGGATATGGACGATATGTTAAGAGCGTTAAAGTGCGAAGTTGAGCTGCGAGAAGAGCATCGAGTTCAGAGAGAGCAACGAGAACGGCATGGTGATCCTGAGAAGTCGTCAAATGGAGCCAGGCGGAACGATACGAAAACAGCAAGCGCCCTCCTGACAAAATCGGGACCGGTTCGTTGCGCATTCTGCCTGGGATGTCATCGGCATGAAGAATGTGAGAAGATCAAGTCAATTGAGGAACGTAAGAATATTATTAAGAAATACGGTCGTTGTTATATTTGTTTGGAAAAGGGCCACAAGGCTCGTGACTGTGACAACAATATTAAATGTAGTATATGTAAGAAGAATCACCACAAGGCTCTGTGTGATTCGGGAAAGGAAAGTAAGCCCCAGGGAACTGTTGGACAAAGGGAGGTTGAGAATGTAGATGCCAATAGTAGTAATACTCTATTTGTAAGTCCTAAGAATAGTTGTGAAAAAGCAGGATGCAATGTTGCCTTGCAAACTGCACAAGCAAAACTGGTTGGTAGTAAGTCGGGACGAGTAAGGGTTTTGTTGGATTCTGGGAGTCAGAGATCATTTGTTACTGAAAGGACGGCTAAAGCGTTGGGATGTAAAGTCGTTCGTGAAGAAAATCTGAGAATAGGAACGTTTGGGAAAAGGGCTTTAGAGAACGAGTTGAGAAGGGTTGTGCGATTGGATTTGAGTTCGTTGTCGGGTGGTGAAGTCGTATCTATCGAGGCATATGTTGTACCAGAAATATCAGTAATTAGTAATCAACATTTGGAGGTGGTTCGAAATAACTTTGAACATTTGAAGGGGTTGTGGTTGTCTGATGTTTGTAAGGTGAATGAGGAATTGGAGGTAAACGTACTCGTGGGTGCGGATTACTTGTGGTCGTTGCAGAAAGGTCGTATTATGCGAGGGAAGCAGGGGGAGCCTGTGGCTATCGAGACGGTGCTTGGATGGGTAGTTTCAGGGCCGGTTGGAAACACGGATAAGAATCAACCCGCCACTGCTCAGGTAAATTTTTGCTCCGCTAATAAAACTTGTATCAACGTAGAAAACTTTTGGGATTTAGAAAGCCTAGGAATTAAGGACAAAGTAAGTGATGTGCATGAATCGGTCATAAACGATCTTGGTTTTGACGGTACGCGTTATTCAGTGGGGTTGCCCTGGAGGGAGGGTCACGATCCTTTACCTACTAACTATGACTTAAGTCTTAAGAGAATGAAGGGACAAATCAGA
Source organism: Xenia sp. Carnegie-2017 (assembly GCF_021976095.1). Classification (NCBI taxonomy): domain Eukaryota; kingdom Metazoa; phylum Cnidaria; class Anthozoa; order Malacalcyonacea; family Xeniidae; genus Xenia; species Xenia sp. Carnegie-2017. The sequence goes on from NW_025813494.1 coordinate 191,401, forward strand.
CGACTAGGTAAGAACCCAGAATTACTGAAGGAATATGACACTATCATTAAGGCCCAAGAAGAGTTAGGCATCATAGAGAGGGTAGGAAAAGATAGTGTGATTAATTCTCATGCCAAAATACATTACATGCCTCATCAAGCTGTCGTGCGAAAGGATGCCAAGACGACAAAGGTTAGAGTGGTTTATGACGCAAGCGCTAAAGTACTCAAGTCAAGTGTCTCTTTGAATGATTGTTTGCATATCGGACCTTCACTTAATCCACTTTTGTTTGATATTCTGCTTAGGTTCCGTGAGCAAAGAATAGCGCTAATAGCGGACATAGAGAAGGCCTTCCTAAACATTGAAGTGCACGAAAGGGATCGAGATAGCCTAAGGTTTTTGTGGGTAGATGATGTACTGCGCAACAATTTGAATCTTGTAGTTTACCGTTTTTGTAGAGTCGTATTTGGGGTGAATTCGTCACCATTTTTGCTTAATTCGACGTTAAGGCATCATATTAGCAAATATTTACAGTGCGATAGGGAATTTTCAGAAAAACTGCTAAAAAAGCTTTTACGTGGACGATCTTGCCAGCGGTGAATCTAGTACAGAGCGAGCGTATCAGCTATATCGTAAGGCCAACGAACGCATGAATGAAGGCGGATTTAAGTTACGCAAATGGCGGACTAATGATAGTGCGTTAAGATCGCAAATTGAAGAAGATGTGCGTGACGTGGAAAGTAGTTGCGTTGATGAGCAAACGTATGCGAAAACCACGCTTGCTCAAGTACAGGGTCAATTTGGTAAAGTATTAGGGTTGGAATGGGATAGCGTCGGGGACGTAATAATATTCGATTTCGAAAATTTGAGTGCGAAAGCGGAAAACACGGAACCGACGAAGAGAAATGTGTTGAGTCTGTTAGCTTGTATCTTCGATCCATTAGGGCTCTTGAGTCCTACGATTGTTAAAGCTAAAATTCTCTTTCAAGATATTTGTTACAGTGGCGTGGATTGGGACGATACATTGCCTAAAAGTGTGAAGAAGTGGGAGAAGTGGTTGAGAGATCTAAAGGAGGTAAAGAGTGTTTCAATAGCAGGTACTCGAGCGGCGGATTTGGGGATGCGTCAAAGCGAGCTTATTGTGCGGTTGTGTATCTAGTAGTTTTGAACGGTAACGATGTTCGTGTTAAGTTGATTGCCAGCAAAACAAGAGTAGCCCCGATGAAAGAACTTAGTATTCCGCGGTTAGAATTAATGGCAGCTAGAATATTGGCTCATTTAATGTCTGCAGTCAGGAAAGCGTTAGAGTCAGAGTATAATTTTGAGGGCGTTAAGTATTGGACTGATAGTATGACTGTTTTGTATTGGATAGTCAACTCAGGCAATTGGAAGCAATTTGTTCAGCATAGAGTTGACGAAATATTAAGGCTTAGTTCAAAACAGAGTGGAGTCATTGTCCAGGTAAGGAAAACCCGCAGATTTAGGGTCGCGAGGGTCTTGATGACTGAGTTAAAGAACGCGGAGGTTTGGTGGTCAGGACCGTCTTGGTTGCGGGGTAGTCCAAGGCATTATCCTATGGTGAAGGAGATAGTTCCCACAGTAGACAGCAAGGTTGAAGAAAAGGTCATTTGTTGTTAACCTAATCATAAGTGCAAGGTCATTGTTTGGAATTGGCAATGTCATTAGCATAAGTAAATACAGCACACTTACACGGCTGTTAAGAGTTACTGCGTGGGTGAAGAGATTCGTCTATAATTTGAAACAAAAAAGACTAGGATTAGAAATTTTTACCGGACCAATAAAAGCGAGCGAAATGAATGATGGAGAATGCGAGTGGATAAAGTCAGCCCAGCTAGAGTTACGAGAGCAACCCGAGTTTAAGCAGTTAGAAAGACAGTACGGACTGATAGAAATGAACGGGATACTGCATTGTACGGGAAGATTGGGTGAATCAGATTTGGAGGCAGAAGCTAGAGAGCCGATTGTTTTGCCTAGGAGACAGTATTTCACAGAGCTAGTGATTAGGCAGTGTCATGAATCTGTTATGCATGGGGGAGTTCGGAGCACGTTGGCGCAACTGAGGTCGAAGTATTGGGTACCCAAGGGCAGACAGGAAGTTAAGAGAGTGAGCGGTGGATGTGTAGCTTGTAAACGATGGAACAGTAAGCCGTGTACACAAATAAAGCAAGCAGCGTTACCAGAGTTTAGGGTTAGGAGAGCCGCACCATTTGAAAATTCAGGCGTAGATTTTGCAGGACCTTTGTACGTAAAACAAAGGCAAGTATGAGCAAGGTGTACATTGCGCTGTTCACCTGCTGTGTGACACGCGCGGTTCACTTAGAGTTAGTGCACGATTTGAGTGCAGCGACATTTCTGCGCTGTTTAAGAAGATTTTTTGCAAGGTTTGGAACACCGAAACTTATTGTTTCTGACAACGCCAAAACATTTAAAGCCGCAAAAAAGACGTTGCGCGACTTATTTCAATGCGAAGAAGTAGATAATTGCCTTAGCGCTAAGAACATTGAGTGGCGATTTAACCTAGAGAGGGCCCCATGGTGGGGAGGGTTTTTCGAAAGGATGATAGGGCTAGTGAAAGTCTGTTTAAGGAAAGTTTTGGGCAATGCAAAACTTACTTTCGACGAACTGACAACTGTTCTAGCTGAAGTTGAAGCTAATTTGAATTCTAGACCCTTAACGTATGAGTACGAGGAAGTGAATAGTGAAGTACTTACTCCTGCACATTTAGTCTATGGTAGGCGCATCGTGACATTACCCGATAGCAAGGACTCAAAAATTAATGATTTAGGACAAGATTCGACTAGAACAAACACTAGGACACGATTCAAACATTTAAGTACCATACTGGAGCATTTTTGGAGCAGGTGGAAACGGGAGTATCTCACGAATCTTCGGGAATTTCATAAGGTTGGGATGGCAGACAAACAGTCGGCGATAATTAAGCCAGGGGATGTGGTCATTGTGTTTGAGCAGGGTAAGAAAAGGGGGGAGTGGAAGACAGGTGTGATTCAGGAATTGATTTGTGGCAAGGATAAGGTCGTTCGTGGTGCAAGGGTTTGCGTGATGACAAACGGTCGTCGCCAGGTGTTGAATAGAGCGATTCAGCATTTATATCCAGTTGAGGTTAAAGACGAGAGTAAGGTTGAAGGGTTGTTAAGGAGGATATAGTTAGCGGATGTAAGGAAGACTAAGAGAAAGGCGGCTTTGGACGCCAGGTGGAAGGTTAGGGCGATGCTTGACTCCTGAGTGAGTCAAGGGGAAGTGTTGTATAATTTAGGATATTTCATTTATATTTTTATTGCATGCCAGATTTTATAAGTTCTCATGCAGAGTTTTATGTGTGCCAAAATTATAATTAAAATTAGGGTGTATATACTTAACACTTCCTAAGTATTTTCTCTCTTAATTAATTCATGTTGTAATAGTGCACGTAAGTCACGAAATGTAAACATATAAATAGACTCAAATTTGTAATAGTCGGAGAGATTGTGTAGATTGTTCATTGCTAATAAACTCCATAAAACAAACCGAATCAGAGTGCAGATCAATTTTCTGGACGAACTCAGTGAATTCTGCGACAACTAGTGGCTTTTGATGGTCTTAAAACCCAGCGCGTGGTAGAAATATTCTTTAATAATCAAGTGTTAATAATTTAATGTTTTATAAATATCAGTAGCAGCGCGCGTTATAGTCTGTATATTAGCTGTATCCTTCGTTATATATTAAAATATTGTCTGTTATAGCGAATTGTGATAATGCTAGAAAATTTACATAGCATGACCAAAACTTTCAGGCTGGCTTCCTTCTTACAGCATGGTTACTGTAGGGTGGCTTTCTTCTTACAGCATATGGTGACTGTAGGGTGGCTTTTACAGCATATGGTGACTGTAGGATGGCTTTCTTACAGAATATGGTGACATTAGGGTGGCTTTCATGTTATAGAAATTTCAAATTGACTTTGGATTTTACCTGAGTGAAAATTGATCCTGATTGCAGAGCGCGTGCGTTCTCTGTGCTAGCAGTTGAGAAAAATGTGTTTACCGTTTTCATGGCTTGCATGTCATCTTTCAGAAGTTGATGGATAATGAGCATGACATTGCATGCAACTATTTACTCTTGCCGAATAACCTTTCCTTGTCCTTTTGAGATCAACATGGTGTGAAATATGGTAACATCCAATCGTACATTTTCTCGTCTGTTTTCTAGGTTAACCAGGGTAAGAAATGTTTGTGCAGTGTGCAAGATCAAAAGAAATGGATCGTTCACGACATTTATCTCGATGAAAGGTGTTCGGTTTTGTCTTTTCCCTTTATTTTTATGCGTTACCAGCATTTGTGATTCTTCAGTTGCCGGAGCCATGTAAAGCAATGGAAGAAGACGAATTAAAACATCTACATCACTACTGGATCACAGTCTACCCTCATTCCAATTTCATGGTAAGATCCTACAAACATTTATGAATCCTTTGTATAAGTGAGTTGCGTGGCATCAGACATACAGTGCAATACAATATTTATTGAATTCACCGCAAAGAGGCTTTTCAAAGCCAATTCCAAGTGAAAATAAAATTACTTCGTTTGGTGATGTACTTTTAAGTACTGTTTAAAGAATATTAGTTTTGATCACGTTCTGGTATGTATTTTGTATTTGATTCGTAAGCATCGATCTTGCTGATAAGCTACGAGAAGATCTTTACTCTGTGTTTGCACAGCCTCAAGCGAACCGAGGAGACTTTGGAAGAACTTGAGAGCAGAGCAGGACCGCTGACCGAAGGTTTCTACAGGCTCGAGAGTTTTCACAAACGTCTCCGAAGTTTGCATAAGCCTGTGCAAACACGAAAAACATCTTTTATTTCTTTTATAAAATCAGTAAAATCGTAATGCGAAACAGATAAATTCAAAACAAATGTTTTAATTCTTCCGTAACACGTATTGATGATTAATTGGCAAATTCTCTTTGATTGACTTAATAATTGATTGAGCTCAGATCGATTTGCACATGTTAATGCAAACTCGGATATAGACAAATCGACGCATGCGTTTTCTTGTTGTGATATTAATAAAAGTATGTTCCTTAGCAGCTTACACATAAACCTAGAAACGATACATATAGCAGCATGTATTAACATACATTTTCTTTTCTTAGACTGAAAATACAACGAAAATTCAATGGTGGAAACACGTATATACGTATTAACATATTTTTCTTTTCTTAGACTGAAAATCCAACAAAAATTCAATGTAATGGAAACACGTATATCTTTGAAGGTTTCCCTCCTCTCCCTCCTCTCTTGATGCAATTCCCAAATGCTTTTTTACGAGATTCAACTTTGAATATGAAATACTCTTTATCGAAGAACCAGTTCCCAACGTGAGTATTATTCAAGGTTTTACCACTAAGAATCTCAGTTTCGTATGGCTCGCGTGTTCGTGACGTCAGTTTCGCATGACTCGCGTGTTCGTGACGTCAGTTTCGCATGACTCGCGTGTTCGTGACGTCAGATTCGCATGGCTCGCGTGTTCGTGACGTCATGCATTAATTTTTGTGTTCTTCATCATACATTTACAGAATTTCGATGTTCGTGATCTTCGCCTGTTTTCAAGATTTCTTTTCACGATGTCCTGGGTTATACGACTGGACTATTGGACAAATGAAAGGTTATTAGTAGCAAGGCCAGCCTGCAAGTTTTAGTCCCTTTGACAATAACAACTTGCATTATTACGTCACTTAGCAGTCACGCAAATGACAACATTGCAATATTGCATGAAGAGTTTACTTGAGAAATAATCTGCTTGGTTTCAAGCGTTTGCTAATTCCAACAAAAGTTGTCCTAATTCTTTTCAGTTGGACGAGTTTTAATTTGAGAAGGTTTTGTGGCTTTCGAACAATAGTTGGCAATCGATTTAAATATCGAATATCAAATCGTCCAACGTAAATTTGCCGCGACTTTGAACTAGAAGTTTCCTGCTGACCCAGGCAAGAGTTCTCAAAAGAACTACGGCCTTCAGTCGTACTTCTTGACTCAGAAACGTGACTAAGAACAGCAGTAAACTCTCTTTCGCTGGGTGGCTATATTGCAATGTTTTCAATATGCGTGACTACTAAGTGATGTAATAATGCAAGTTGTCTATTGAAGAATATTATCATTATTTATTTAGAAATGTATTGTTTTTACAGTGAGATGACACTTGAAACTTTGCATAGCACGACTAAATACATGCCCTGGCTGCAGCCTTGCCTACAGAGAAGTTTGTTGAAATTTCAACACTGTGGCTGGTGGCTAGTTATTCCGAGTCCCGAAAACAGAGTTTGCTCGTTTGTCTAAGGACTGAGAACCAGTGTCGTAAACTTGCAAACTTGCAGGTCCTGCTATATAAATTTTAGAACATCATTGTTCATTTCTTTATACATCATTTGTTTACACGATGAGTCCAGAAAGATTTACATAACTGGACTTAATTAATGGCTGTCAATGCCAATGTTGACAACAAGTTTATTCCCTTGTCTAAAGGTTGAGAACGAGTATAGGCTCATGTGTCTTAGGACTGAGAACGAGTATATATTCATTCGTCGAAGAACTGAGAACGAGTGTATTCATTTGTCTAAGGATTGGGAACGAGTATATATTCATTTGTCTGAGAACGAGTGTATATTCATTTGTCTAAGGATTGAGAACGAGCATATATTCATTTGTCTGAGAACGAGTATATATATTTATTTGTCTAAGGACTGAGAACGAGTGTATGTTCATTTGTCTAAGGACTGAGAACGAGTTTATATTCATTTGTCTGAGCGAGTATATATTCATTTGACTAAGGACTGAGAATGAGTTTATATTCATTTGTTTAAGGACTGAGAACGAGTATATATTCATTTGACTAAGGACTGAGAATGAGTTTATATTCATTTGTTTAAGGACTGAGAACGAGTATATATTCATTTGTCTAAGGACTGAAAACGAGTATATATTCATTTGTCTAAGGACTGAGAACGAGTATACACTCATTTGTCTACGGACTGAGAACGAGTATACATTCATTTGGTCGAGTTGTCTGTCATGTATTTTGCTGCATTTTTTTCTATAACATTAGATCAATGATTTTCTGCATGATGCATTTGTTCTGTTTAGATCACGACAGCGATTTTTGTGATCTATTCTACTTCTTACCAAGATTTACGCGCAGAATAAGTGGTACGTTGCAGGTCTTGGAAATAAGGGGGTTGAAAGCTTTTAGATGTTGTGAGTGTTCAATGTGCCCTCTATGTGATCACACACAATTGAAGTTATGAAAGTGCTTGATATTAGTTATCTTTATACAGTTTTCTTCTGACTGCATCATGTCTGAGGGAAAGCTCTTTACATCGATTTGAAAAGTTAGTACAACTGAAAAAAAACATTCAAGGAAGAAGCTGAATTTGTGAGTGTCTTTCCAATAAGGGCACCCTCACTTAAAAAACTTTGGTTGCCCAAACACCTAGATTCCAATGGCTTCATAAGCTACCGGATAAAGCGTATCTTTTTTACGAAAGGCCTGTCATTCCACAAATTATGCCAACCGTCGTAGTCACAACATTTCGTTTTTGTTAGTTTACAAGATTAAGATCATGTATTGATTTTACTAGCTTATAATATTACCAGTAAAGGAAGGTGACGACAGTCAATCCATGATAGTAATCGCCATACCGAATGTGATGTCAAAATAATTAGTAATTATTGAAATTATCGATTTACCCATCATGCATTGCATGACCGCAACTTGACGGTGTATTTTCTATAGAGAATGATGATGGACGAGAGAAATACGAACTCTTGTCAATGACAAGTGTCTGGAAATATCTTTTGGAAAGTCATAAGCCATTAATAAGTGAGGTGAGGTTATTTCATAATATGCTTTATTTTCTTGTGATATCGATGTAAAATTAAGAATTTATTTGCTAAATGCAAAGCATGAAAGGACTTTCATACTTTTATGGTGGGAGGGCTAAAAATTTTAAGGGGTGAGGCGGTAAGAAAGTGACCTAAGAGAAAGAAAGGGAGTGACTGTGTTTAGGTAGGTCGGGTAGAGCAGTCACCAAAGATAGTATAAGTAAAAATTTTCGGGGGTGAGGCGGTAAGAAAGTGACGTAAGAGAAAGTTAGGAAGTGACTATGTTATGGTCGGTCGGGTAGAACAGTCACCAAAGATAGTATAGCTAAAAATTTTAGGGGGTGAGGCGGTAAGAAAGTGACGTAAGAGAAAGTTAGGAAGTGACTATGTTATGGTCGGTCGGGTAGAGCAGTCACCAAAGATAGTATAGCTAAAATTTTTGGGGATTTACCAGTTAAGGAAGTGACGTAAGAGAAAGTTAGGGACTGACTATGTTATGGTCGGTCGGGTAGAGCAGTCACCAAAGGTTATATAGAAAATAGTAAAAATGCCCAGAATAAACTAAGTTCAAATGTCCTACTGACTTGTTTTTATAAAAATTCGAGGATTAAAATGGTTCTGGCAGAGACGAACAAATTATTTAGGGGTGGAATCTGATATTTTTTTGGGGGGGTTGGCATCCTCCTGCACCGCCCAGAAAATCTGTCCATGATGCAAAGTATGATCAGAAACCGATAACTCGTGCACCAAATGTCAAACTTGGGAAAAGTCATGAAATATGACTTACTCTTGTTTAATTGCTCACTATGTTATTCTTAAGGAAATATTGAGTCTGGAGAAAGGATTGTGGAAAGAATACGTTTATTCTTGTGTGAATAGCATTGTCATGAAACCTGGCTGGGTAAGATTGACCAACATCTGTGTTCAGTGACGCAATCAACCCCGCAAATTTCGTCGTGCTATGTAATTTTTTCTTTGCTTATGATAATGCCATGATATTTACGTAGCAGGAATGAAACTTGCAAGGACTCGGCGCTTCGATTCTGCCTGTGTTAACTATGTTAAAACTTAAAAAAATTATGTGTTCATTTACAGCCATTTCTTTTTTTGCTTTTTTTTTGATATTGTCCCATGTCTTTGTTTATTCATTTTATTGTTCATTTTACTATACATAGAAACCCAGCTCGATCAGGGTGGATGACATTGAAAGAACCAACAAGGTAGCCTTACCATGAACCATTGACGGCAGTATATTTTTAACATTTGCATCACCAAAAAGCGTTAAGGAAGTTGTTGTATTCGGCCTCACCAAAAAGCGTTAAGGATGTTGTTGTGTTCGACATCACCAAAAGCGTTAAGGATGTTGTTGTGTTCGGCCTCACCGAAAAGCGTTAAGGATGTTGTTGTGTTCGGCATCACCAAAAGCGTTAAGGATGTTGTTGTGTTCGGCATCACCAAAAGCGTTAAGGATGTTGTTGTGTTCGGCATCACCAAAAAGCATTAAGGATGTTGTTGTGTTCGGCCTCACCAAAAGCATTAAGGATGTTGTTGTGTTCGGCCTCACCAAAAAGCGTTAAGGATGTTGTTGTGTTCGGCCTCACCAAAAAGCGTTAAGGATGTTGTTGTGTTCGGCATCACCAAAAGCATTAAGGATGTTGTTGTGTTCGGCCTCACCAAAAAGCGTTAAGGATGTTGTTGTGTTCGGCATCACCAAAAAGCGTTAAGGATGTTGTTGTGTTCGGCATCACCAAAAGCGTTAAGGATGTTGTTGTGTTCGAAAATCTCAATAAGAAAAACGGCAGCTTTTCGTAGCAATATGGGCACTTGTTTTTTATTATAGACGATTTCTTCATAATGTGAAAGAAATATCTTTACATTTTTTGTATCTGAAATATGCATACATGTTTGCCGTATTTTTTCATTGACCGGTTAAGCGAAATCATATATTAGCATAATGTTCATAAAGATTTCTCCAGTTTTTTTTCGTCTATTTCAGCAGTTGATTCAAATGCAAATTTTGTCATAAGGATACGCTTGATGCCATATTTCCCTAAAAAAATTTTTGTCTTTAATTTCTCAGGGTGAAGCCATGATTGTTCACAAGGGCATAAGACCAGTTCAGCTCAGTTTCTCTGGACATCCAAAGTAAGGCAGCTTTACTTACGTCGTCAGTTCGGTGAAATACATTAATAAAGATCCTACTCTTTGATAAATTGGGAAAAGTAAGCTTTTGCTCTTTGACTGTGTCTCTTTACTCGTGTGTTTAGATGTCGAAGAATCAAAAATAAGTATTTAAAGTTGAGATCTGTGGTTCAAAACAAGTAAGTTCGTTAAAGCACTTTTTGCCATTGTGATTGCCGATGCATGATGTAATCTTACAAAAAAGAGGCCATTGCCTCCCCCTGCAACGTTGAAAATACCTCGGGGAGGAGGGGGGGTTTGACGCTTGCTCCAAAACCATCGGAGATGACTTACTCTAGGTTAATTATGTTAATATTCTATGGCAAAAGTTTGCGATTTAGAGGCGTGAAATTTTGTTAATTGAAGCAAATGTTTAATGAAATGGTAGTTCGAATTTATATGTACGAATGTATTGTTTTCAGCCGTGGAGTATCTAAGAATGAACGATTACGCCTAATCAAGTTGAAGGTAAAGCTTACTGAGTACGTAGTGTTTCGTCTTGGACCAGGAGAGAAACCATAAAGGCGTTGTTGTATTTTTTTTGTCATTCTTTTGAAGTTTGATACGTGATGTAACATTTTCTAAGATATCTCACATTCGAGTATCGACCATAAGAATTTCCTGAATATTGAGATCATAAACCCGAAGCCTGTCGTTGTTTTTATCATATTTAAAATATGAACGAATCCCCGAGTACAACTGTACAACCCTTTCCTTGTGTGAATAACAAAATTGAAAATCCTTGAAATGTTTTTGCTGTCTTTTACTGATCAACAAACTATCATTTCTTTCCAGTTGACTTTGGACAACATGAAAATGAAAGAGTAAGTTTTATCGGAAATCCTCAAAGAAGAAACTCAAAATAATATAATTTCTGCCTTAATATTTTTTCAAACATGATACTGTTGCTTCACATTTTACGCTGACCTACAAGCTTGCAGTAGCAGATAATGCATTGCGCAGCGAAATTTCCTTTTCAGTTCACTTCGACGAAGTTGTTGTGTTCGTGTTAGCGCACGTGACATGATGAAAACCGGATTAAACTCGGATGTCACTCAGGTTTGTTAGTCCACGGTGTATATGCTGATACATTTTAACACCACAATCCTCTTCTACCCTGCATTATCCACCGGTAGGTTACAGCAATCGCTCAGTGGGATACGAGTTTTTGCGTGCATAGTTTATATAACAGGCTTTGTTTTAACATAGATTATAAAATAAACACGATGAAACGCGTGCGCTGATTGGTCTAGAGCTGTGTTTGCATTAGCCTGTGCAAAACGATCAGAGCACAACCAATCATATCATTCAATCAATCGAAGAGAGTTTGAAATCAATCATGAATACACATTAGAAGAATGTTAAAACGTTTTATTTGTTTCGCATTATTGTTATTCTATAAAAGAAATAAAGGATGTTTTTCGTGTTTGCACCAGATGGCTTATGCAAACCTCAGAGAAGTTTGTGAGAACTCTCGAGCATGTGCAACCCTCGACCTTCGGTCTCGGGCTTGTACTGATCTGCTCTCGAGTTCTCCCAAAGGTCTCCTCGGTTTGCATAAGCTCGTGCAAACACAGTAAAAAATTTTTATTTCTTAATTGTTTTCACTCAAATAGCGGTAATAATGAAGGTTTTTAGGGCCCAGTTTCTTTCCAACATAACTCGTTGCTCTACTTAATGAGTTGTGATAAAATATCTCTATGATTTCTTTATCATTGTTTTTTAAGCTGCCCTTCCCTAAACTGCCCTTAGAACAAGAGACTTTTTTCCTTACCCCTCCCCCCCCTTCCCCGTCATAAACATAATTCCGTAAGGCCGTCATCGTGAATTGTGTATGTCGACTTTCTGTTTTCAGCATGCAATGGTTCTTCCTGTTCTGGTTCATCATGTCCGCTTTCATTTAAGCTTGTTCAGTTTGGATAAACGCTTGGCTTACACATTTAAAGATAGATCTCTTTTACAGGTCAGTTACTGCTCTTGTGTCATGCGCACATTTACTCAGAGTATGGGAATGGTGACAAATATGATTCTCTTTCAACAAATGTCCGTAGAACTGTTCCCCATGTTATAGAATGCATAAGTTCAAGCAATTTTTTCTTTTGCTTTTTTAAGGGAACACCACCTAAAATAATGTGTGGGTTTTGTTGAGTCTATAGCCATTCAAGTTGATATTAAGTCTGGTCAATGAACTTATTGTACAATTTATTGTAGTCGGATAGATATGTACCTTTACACGTTTATCTTTCAGCTCGCTCTTACGCATCCATCATACGTCATGAACTACGGTACGAATGCTGATCATGCCCGCAACAGCCTATCAAACTGCGGGGTTAAAGAACCCAGGTATGCTGATAAGACGCAACGTTTGTCACAGCGTAGGAAGAAAGGTATGGAAATCAATAAGCAATCTACCTGCGATAGGGTGTCGACTTTCTTTTCTCACCATCTCCCATCAGCCCTCCTCTTTCTTTCTTCTTTTGCTATGTAACCTACGATTTTTCAAAACATGCAATCGAAATTACAACTAAAAAAGCATGATATTGTGTTTAGGGATTGTACAGCTCATCAACACTATGTCGAAACTGGAAGATCTCGACGGTAGCCATTCATTGTAAGTCTTTCAAACTTTTTGTTGTGTCTTTGAGGTACTGTACTCGTTTTGAAAACCAAACTGTCTTTCCCATTCTACCTACTCGGTTCAATTATCATGTAGTTGTTTAATACTCGACTTTTTTACGCTATTGTCTCCCTTATGTCCAGCATTCATCACAACGAGCGTCTGGAATTTCTTGGAGACGCCATATTGGAATTCATCTGCACTTCTCATTTGTATTTCTTGTTTCCCGACATGGCCGAGGGGGGACTGGTAGCCCACAGATCTTCGTTGGTGCAAAATAAACATTTGGCTCACATTGCTAAGGTACCTTTCTAACAACTTCGGAGGACTGGCTGGCTCATACTATGTCGTATAGAAGGCAACAAGCCTTTTGTTTCTATACGAATCGAAGGTTACAAACATCGTTTGAAAGAAATCGTTCGTTCTTCGTTTCGCTGATTTCAAATTCTTGGGTTTACGCATGCGTTCTATAGAGTATAGTATGGCTAATATTCATTGGTTATACTAAATATAACGACCCAAATGCGATGACTGCTGTTTTCCCAACGTCGTGATGCAATATCATCGAACAGAAATATCAACTGGAACACCAACGCCAATACATTGAACTATAATATTAACTGGAGCGCTTATTCCCATACATTGAACTATAATATCAACTGAAGCACTAACTCCAATACATTGAACTATAATATCAACTATAATATCAACATTGTAACGATACTCCCGGGTTCAAACCATTTACTTTATTACGATCATTTGGACGACAGAGCGAACAACTTGCTAAAGACTACATACGTTTTGCATGCAACGTCAGACGCATACTCCAACAACTCTGGTTCAACCACCGCTGCAAGGATTTTGGTCTCGTTCCGGTAGGACTTAGAATTAAGTCCCTGTTGAACACACAAGAGGCTATTCAGATTGTCAAATCCACCAGCAGACGACTGATACGAGCACGGATTAACGACTGTCACAGACGAATCAACTATTATTCACAATGACAATACACATTTCCTGTACACACAATACAATGACGTAAGAACCAGATAACAAATACGGCTCACCTGACGTTTACTCCTCATTTGACTCTGAAAATGACTACCGCTAAGGTTGTCGAAACGTCAGTCAACAACAACAAAAACAGTCCTTCTCAGGACTATACCAACCTGGACGACCTATATTTACAAACATGTAATGATACTCCCGGGTTCAAACCATTTACTTTAATATCAACTGGAGCGCTAACTCCAATACACTGAACTATAATAGTGACTGGAGCGCTAACTCCAATACATTGAACTATAATATCAACTGGAACGCTATAACTCCAATACAAGAGGCTAGAGGCCATTTTTAAGCCAGCTATGATGCCTTTTTATCTGCGTTTTTAGCCTTATTACATGATCTTGTGAGAGAAAATTTAGAATCCAATACAAGAGGCTAGAGGCCATTTTTAAGCCAGCTATGATGCCTTTTTATCTGCGTTTTTAGGCTTATTACATGATCTTGTGAGAGAAAATTGAAGCAAAATTTATCATGGTCATTTGTGCTACTGTATTTATGTATATCGTTGTTAATTTGTTAAAATACTATCATCAGTATTTGCTTCAAAGATGGCGGCGCAGTTAGCGTTCCAGTTAATATTACAGTCACCCTGTGCAATGTCATAAAGTACCTGACATTATACCATCTGCTCATGTGGACCATCTTCATACTAGGACTCAGACCTCCTTTGGTTAATGTGAGTCCGGAAATTTAATGTGCTGATATGTCATTTTTGTCGTTTCAGAAACTCCAGTTGGACAATTACATGTTATTTTCTCACGGGTAATTTTTCTGTGTTATCCTATGTTTCTGTCATTTGCATTGGACTGACATTCCGACTTTGTTCTAGACCGGATCTTTGCCATAAAGATGATATGAATCATGCGATGGCGAATTGTCTTGAAGCTTTGTTAGGTACTCCTTAATGTAGTGTTCAGTCTGTGCTAACTCACTGAACTATAAAAAAATAATACATGGAACGCTACCTGTAATAGAAAAGTCTAATAATTTTTTGAAGCCAAATCTTACACCTCGTCATGCGAGATTATACCCAGACACGCGTGTGTACTCAATCGACTTTCACTCCGCGAGATAATCTTGAAACACTAAACACGCGTGTCTGGGTGTAATCTCGCCAGTCTGTGTTTAAGATTTGGCTTCATTAATTTGCTTCAGTTAGCGTTTCGTGTGTTTTAGTTCAATGATGCTAACTCACTGTACAAAGAATTTTTGAAGATTTGTAAAGAAATGAATCTGTAATATTCTTAAATCCTTAAGACCTAGCGCTACGCACTGAATAGCAAATTTTTTTGAAGTCAAAGGGTAAAATATGCGATTTGAACTGAGCAAACACCGAAATAAAATATCGCTTCTATGATTACAACAGCTCGTTGTCGTAAGGAAAATATATTCACTCGGCGTTTTTAAAGTCAGAAAATGTAGTATCCAATGAATAACTCTATTCAGACTTCCTGCTATCGGCCCCAGGACTACTCTTTCGTGTTTGTTACAAACTACTGTATAGGAACCTTTATTGACTATTCCTTCGTATTTCATTTTTTTTTCTTTCACTGTACTGTTACAGTTACTTCTTAATAATTGAATGTCATCGTTAGGAAATGCTCACTAAACTTATTTTCGATCTTTTCTACAGGCGCTGTTTATTTAGATTCAGGTATAGGAAGCGTACAAAAGGTGTTTTGTGAACTCGTCTTTGAGGAAACGGTGAGTTTGTGAAGGCCGAAACTTTGAAATTCACTCGAAATCACGTTTTTGATGATTGTTTAAGCTGAGTTTACGCGATTCATTCGTCTTTTTATGTTGCAGGAACTTCGTAAATTATGGTGTGCTCTACCGAAGCATCCGCTTCAGGTTTCGTATATTTGCTAATTTGTGAATGTTCCTGTCACGTGAGCAGTTCTATATGCGTTCATCATCAATTTAGGAACAAGAACCAGGAGGAGATCGTCATATCATTCCATCTTCAGAAGTTCTCAAGGTAAGAGATAGCGGTGTTTCCTGGTGGTTGAAACACGCAAGACCTGTGTATCAAAGTCAGCTCGTTTTTTACTCCAACAATGAAAATGTTTTTCTGCGTAAATAATGAATGAAGTTAACTTTCTAAAGAAAAGAACGATGATTTTTTTGTTGAAAAATAAAAGTAAAGTTAAGGTTGCCTTTACTACCGCACTGAAAGTTTGAAAGCGAACGTAGGAGTTGAGATTTCACTAAGCATTCATATTGGTATTTTGCCTAATGTTTGTTGGTCGTCCAGAAAAAACATATTAGGCACGACTTTTCTTTCACACTTACTTGGGGATTGCTAATGATGTCATCGCGAGAAGTGCTAATGACATCATCATGGAGAGTGACAATGACATAATCATGAGTAGTGTCAATGACATCATCATGGGGAGTGATAGTGACATCATCATGACGAGTGTCAATGACATCATCATAGGAGTGATAATGACATCATCATGGGGAATGTCAATGACATTGCTTTCAATAGAGAAACATTTTTATCTTGTTCATTGTGCGTTTCCCAGTTTCACCATCCCCCTTGAAGAGTATTTGTTTTGCACTTTGATTACCTAGAATGTGTAATGATTTTTTCTTATTCTCGATACAGGGTCTTGTCAGTCTTGAAGAGTCAATTGGAGTACGTTTTAATCACATTCGTCTTCTGGCGAGGGCATTTACTCACGCTCAAGTTGGCTTCAATAATTTAACGCTGTAAGATTTTATACTTGTTTTTACTGCACTTGTAGATTTTACTCTTGCCGGTTTTACACTAGGTTTTACACCTTGGGTTTTCCTGTACGTTTTTGTAGGTTTTACACCTCCGTTCCTGAAGTTTCCTCGTGGTTCCTTCGTTTTCCTTCAGTTTTACACCTTAGGTTTTCCCTTCCGTTTCCTGAAGTTCACGGGTTTTGGTTCTCCATCCTTCCGTTCCTTCCGTTCCATTCCGTTCCATCCATTCCATTCTTCAGTTTATACCTGTAGTTCCTTTAAGTTTACACCAGGTGTTTTACACCTGTAGGTTTTACTCTTTGTTTATTTCCATTTTTACTTATTTGGTTTTTCATTTTTGTTGTTATTTTTTATTTAGTTTTTATTACATAGTTAGTTCATTATTTGAATTAAAAGAAACGAAAATAGACACGAATTACACCTAAAGTAAATGAAAAAGGCGCAAAATAGATTCAAAAGCACGTATAGGTTGGGGCAACACGTTGGCAACTCGTCAGTAACTTGTTAATAATGCAGGTACAAAAGCAAAATCATCATCAGTCATTATAGGGAGAATTACAATAGACGGGTTTCTTTGTAATGATGAGATTACAATAGAATTCGCAACTGCCGTAAACTCTTCTTTTTTATCTGTTGCATTTCTCGGTTTTCAAATTTTTTATTTATCGATATTTTAATTATGTTTTAACTATCCAGTTTGAAATAGTTCAAGATGACAGAGTTCTGTTTTAGTGGTGACAATCAACGAATGGAGCTGCTAGGCGACTCTATCGTCCAATGCCTGGTAACGGATTATCTCTATCGTCATTTTCCTCAGCATCACGAGGGACATCTTACGTTGCTAAGAAGTTCGCTCGTCATAACGTAGGATAATAATTTTATATGAAATGGTTGTTATTAACATCATAACATAGGATAATAATTTTATATGAAATGGTTGTTATTAACATAATAACTTAGGATAATAATTTTATATGAAATGGTTGTTATTAACGTCATAACGTAAGATAATAATTTTATATGAAATGGTTGTTATTGACGTCATAACGTAGGATAATAATTTTATATGAAATTGTTGTTATTAACATCATAACGTTGGATAATAATTTTATATGAAATGGTTGTTATTAACGTCATAACGTAGGATAATAATTTTATATGAAATGGTTGTTATTAACATCATAACATAGGATAATAATTTTATATGAAATGGTTGTTATTGACGTCATAACGTAGGATAATAATTTTATATGAAATTGTTGTTATTAACATCATAACGTAGGATAATAATTTTATATGAAATGGTTGTTATTAACGTCATAACGTAGGGTAATAATTTTATATGAAATGGTTGTTATTAACATAATAACTTAGGATAATAATTTTATATGAAATGGTTGTTATTAACGTCATAACGTAGGATAATAATTTTATATGAAATGGTTGTTATTAACGTCATAACGTAGGATAATAATTTTATATGAAATGGTTGTTATTAACATCATAACCTAGGATAATAATTTTATATGAAATGGTTGTTCTTAACATCATAACGTAGGATAATAATTTTATATGAAATGGTTGTTATTAACGTCATAACGTAGGATGATAATTTTATATAAAAAATGTTGTTATTAACGTCATAACGTAGGATAATAATTTTATATGAAATGGTTGTTATTAACATCATGAGGATAATAATTTTATATGAAATGTTTGTTTTTAACATCATAACGTAGGATAATAATTTTATATGAAATGGTTGTTATTAACATCATAACGTAGGATAATAATTTTATATGAAATGGTTGTTATTAACATCATAACGTAGGATAATAATTTTATATGAAATGGTTGTTATTAACGTCATAACGTAGGATAATAATTTTATATGAAATGGTTGTTATTAACGTCATAACGTAGGATAATAATTTTATATGAAATGGTTGTTATTAACATAATAACTTAGGATAATAATTTTATATGAAATGGTTGTTGTTAACATCATAACGTAGGGTAATAATTTTATATGAAATGGTTGTTATTAACATAATAACTTAGGATAATAATTTTATATGAAATGGTTGTTATTAACATCATAACGTAGGGTAATAATTTTATATCAAATGGTTGTTATTAACATCATAACGTAGGGTAATAATTTTATATGAAATGGTTGTTATTAACGTCATAACGTAGGATAATAATTTTATATGAAATGGTTTTTATTAACGTCATAGCGTAGGATAATAATTTTATATGAAATGGTTGTTATTAACATCATAACGTAGGATAATAATTTTATATGAAATGGTTGTTATTAACATCATAACGTAGGATAATAATTTTATATGAAATTGTTGTTATTAACATCATAACGTAGGGTAATAATTTTATATGAAATGGTTTTTATTAACGTCATAACGTAGGATAATAATTCTATAATTATAATTTTATATGAAATGGTTGTTGTTAACATCATAACGTAGGGTAATAATTTTATATGAAATTGTTGTTATTAACGTCATAACATAGGATAATAATTTTATATGAAATGGTTGTTATTAACGTCATAACGTAGGATAATAATTTTATATGAAATGGTTGTTATTGACGTCATAACGTAGGATAATAATTTTATATGAAATTGTTGTTATTAACATCATAACGTAGGATAATAATTTTATATGAAATGGTTGTTATTAACGTCATAACGTAGGATAATAATTTTATATGAAATGGTTGTTATTAACATCATAACGTAGGATAATAATTTTATATGAAATGGTTGTTATTAACATCATAACGTAGGATAATAATTTTATATGAAATGGTTGTTATTATTAACATCATAACGTAGGATAATAATTTTATATGAAATGGTTGTTATTAACATCATAACGTAGGATAATAATTTTATATGAAATTGTTGTTATTAACATCATAACGTAGGATAATAATTTTATATGAAATGGTTGTTATTAACGTCATAACGTAGGATAATAATTTTATATGAAATGGTTGTTATTAAGGTCATAACGAAGGATAATAATTTTATATGAAATGGTTGTTATTAACGTCATAACGTAGGATAATAATTTTATATGAAATGGTTGTTATTAACGTCATAACGTAGGGTAATAATTTTATATGAAATGGTTGTTATTAACATCATAACGTAGGATAATAATTTTATATAAAAAAGGTTGTTATTAACGTCATAACGTAGGATAATAATTTTATATGAGATGGTTGTTATTAACGTCATAACGTAGGGTAATAATTTATATGAAATGGTTGTTATTAACATAATAACTTAGGATAATAATTTTATATGAAATGGTTGTTATTAACATCATAACGTAGGGTAATAATTTTATATGAAATGGTTGTTGTTAACATCATAACGTAGGGTAATAATTTTATATGAAATGGTTGTTCTTAACGTCATAACGTAGGATAATAATTTTATATGAAATGGTTGTTATTAACGTCATAACGTGGATAATAATTTTATATGAAATGGTTGTTATTAACGTTATAACGTAGGATAATAATTTTATATGAAATGGTTGTTATTAACATCATAACATAGGATAATAATTTTATATGAAATGGTTGTTATTAACACATATCATAAGGATAATAATTTTATATGAAATGGTTGTTATTAATATCATAACGTAGGATAATAATTTATTTATGAAATGGTTGTTATTAACATCATAACGTAGGATAATAATTTTATATGAAATTGTTGTTATTAACATCATAACGTAGGATAATAATTTTATATGAAATTGTTGTTATTAACATCATAACGTAGGATAATAATTTTATATGAAATGGTTGTTTTTAACGTCATAACGTAGGGTAATAATTTTATATGAAATGGTTGTTATTAACATCATAACGTAGGATAATAATTTTATATGAAATGGTTGTTATTAACGTCATAACGTAGGATAATAATTTTATATGAAATGGTTGTTATTAACGTCATAACGTAGGGTAATAATTTTATATGAAATGGTTGTTATTAACATCATAACGTAGGATAATAATTTTATATAAAAAGGTTGTTATTAACGTCATAACGTAGGATAATAATTTTATATGAGATGGTTGTTATTAACGTCATAACCGTAGGGTAATAATTTTATATGAAATGGTTGTTATTAACATAATAACTTAGGATAATAATTTTATATGAAATGGTTGTTATTAACATCATAACGTAGGATAATAATTTTATATGAAATGGTTGTTATTAACATCATAACGTAGGGTAATAATTTTATATGAAATGGTTGTTATTAACGTCATAACGTAGGATAATAATTTTATATGAAATGGTTGTTATTAACATCATAACGTAGGATAATAATTTTATATGAAATGGTTGTTATTAACGTCATAACGTAGGGTAATAATTTTATATGAAATGGTTGTTATTAACATCATAACGTAGGATAATAATTTTATATGAAATGGTTGTTATTAACGTCATAACGTAGGATAATAATTTTATATGAAATGGTTGTTATTAACGTCATAACGTAGGGTAATAATTTTATATGAAATGATTGTTATTAACATCATAACGTAGGATAATAATTTTATATAAAAAAGGTTGTTATTAACGTCATAACGTACGATAATAATTTTATATGAGATGGTTGTTATTAACGTCATAACGTAGGGTAATAATTTTATATGAAATGGTTGTTATTAACATAATAACTTAGGATAATAATTTTATATGAAATGGTTGTTATTAACATCATAACGTAGGATAATAATTTTATATGAAATGGTTGTTGTTAACATCATAACGTAGGATAATAATTTTATATGAAATGGTTGTTATTAACGTCATAACGTAGGATAATAATTTTATATGAAATGGTTGTTATTAACGTCATAACGTAGGATAATAATTTTATATGAAATGGTTGTTATTAACGTTATAACGTAGGATAATAATTTTATATGAAATGGTTGTTATTAACATCATAACATAGGATAATAATTTTATATGAAATGGTTGTTATTAACATCATAACGTAGGATAATAATTTTATATGAAATGGTTGTTATTAACATCATAACGTAGGATAATAATTTATTTATGAAATGGTTGTTATTAACATCATAACATAGGATAATAATTTTATATGAAATTGTTGTTATTAACATCATAACGTAGGATAATAATTTTATATGAAATGGTTGTTTTTAACGTCATAACGTAGGGTAATAATTTTATATGAAATGGTTGTTATTAACATCATAACGTAGGATAATAATTTTATATGAAATGGTTGTTATTAACATCATAACGTAGGATAATAATTTTATATGAAATGGTTGTTATTAACATCATAACGTAGGATAATAATTTTATATGAAATGGTTGTTATTAACATCATAACGTAGGATAATAATTTTATATGAAATGGTTGTTTTAACGTCATAACGTAGGTAATAATTTTATATGAAATGGTTGTTATTAACATCATAACGTAGGATAATAATTTTATATGAAATGGTTGTTATTAACATCATAACGTAGGATAATAATTTTATATGAAATGGTTGTTATTAACATCATAACGTAGGATAATAATTTTATATGAAATGGTTGTTATTAACGTCATAACGTAGGATAATAATTTTATATAAAAAGGTTGTTATTAACGTCATAACGTAGGATAATAATTTTATATGAAATGGTTGTTATTAACATCATAACGTAGGATAATAATTTTATATGAAATGGTTGTTATTAACATCATAACGTAGGATAATAATTTTATATGAAATGGTTGTTATTAACATCATAATGTTATTATAATCATAATAATGGTTGTTATTAACGGATAATAATTTTATATGAAATGGTTGTTATTAACATCATAACTTAGGATAATAATTTTATATGAAATGGTTGTTATTAACATCATAACGTAGGATAATAATTTTATATGAAATGGTTGTTATTAACATCATAACGTAGGATAATAATTTTATATGAAATGGTTGTTATTAACGTCATAACATAGGATAATAATTTTATATGAAATGGTTGTTATTAACGTCATAACGTAGGGTAATAATTTTATATGAAATGGTTGTTGTTAACATCATAACGTAGGGTAATAATTTTATATGAAATGGTTGTTCTTAACGTCATAACGTAGGATAATAATTTTATATGAAATGGTTGTTATTAACGTCATAACGTAGGATAATAATTTTATATGAAATGGTTGTTATTAACGTCATAACGTAGGATAATAATTTTATATGAAATGGTTGTTATTAACATCATAACATAGGATAATAATTTTATATGAAATGGTTGTTATTAACATCATAACGTAGGATAATAATTTTATATGAAATGGTTGTTATTAACATCATAACGTAGGATAATAATTTTATATGAAATGGTTGTTATTAACATCATAACGTAGGATAATAATTTTATATGAAATTGTTGTTATTAACATCATAACGTAGGATAATAATTTTATATGAAATGGTTGTTTTTAACGTCATAACGTAGGATAATAATTTTATATGAAATGGTTGTTATTAACATCATAACGTAGGATAATAATTTTATATGAAATGGTTGTTATTAACATCATAACATAGGATAATAATTTTATATGAAATGGTTGTTCTTAACATCATAACGTAGGATAATAATTTTATATGAAATGGTTGTTATTAACGTCATAACGTAGGATGATAATTTTATATAAAAAAGGTTGTTATTAACGTCATAACGTAGGATAATAATTTTATATGAAATGGTTGTTATTAACATCATAACGTAGGATAATAATTTTATATGAAATGGTTGTTATTAACATCATAACGTAGGATAATAATTTTATATGAAATGGTTGTTATTAACATCATAACGTAGGATAATAATTTTATATGAAATGGTTGTTATTAACATCATAACGTAGGATAATAATTTTATATGAAATGGTTGTTATTAACATCATAACGTAGGATAATAATTTTATATGAAATTGTTGTTATTAACATCATAACGTAGGATAATAATTTTATATGAAATGGTTGTTATTAACGTCATAACGTAGGATAATAATTTTATATGAAATGGTTGTTATTAACATCATAACGTAGGATAATAATTTTATATGAAATGGTTGTTATTAACGTCATAACGTAGGATAATAATTTTATATGAAATGGTTGTTATTAACGTCATAACGTAGGATAATAATTTTATATGAAATGGTTGTTATTAACATCATAACGTAGGATAATAATTTTATATAAAAAAGGTTGTTATTAACGTCATAACGTAGGATAATAATTTTATATGAAATGGTTGTTATTAACGTCATAACGTAGGGTAATAATTTTATATGAAATGGTTGTTATTAACATCATAACTTAGGATAATAATTTTATATGAAATGGTTGTTATTAACATCATAACGTAGGGTAATAATTTTATATGAAATGGTTGTTGTTAACATCATAACGTAGGGTAATAATTTTATATGAAATGGTTGTTATTAACGTCATAACGTAGGATAATAATTTTATATGAAATGGTTGTTATTAACGTCATAACGTAGGATAATAATTTTATATGAAATGGTTGTTATTAACGTCATAACGTAGGATAATAATTTTATATGAAATGGTTGTTATTAACATCATAACGTAGGATAATAATTTTATATGAAATGGTTGTTATTAACATCATAACGTAGGATAATAATTTTATATGAAATGGTTGTTATTAACATCATAACGTAGGATAATAATTTTATATGAAATGGTTGTTATTAACATCATAACGTAGGATAATAATTTTATATGAAATGGTTGTTATTAACATCATAACGTAGGATAATAATTTTATATGAAATGGTTGTTATTAACGTCATAACGTAGGATAATAATTTTATATGAAATGGTTGTTATTAACATCATAACGTAGGATAATAATTTTATATGAAATGGTTGTTATTAACGTCATAACGTAGGATAATAATTTTATATGAAATGGTTGTTATTAACGTCATAACGTAGGATAATAATTTTATATGAAATGGTTGTTATTAACATCATAACGTAGGATAATAATTTTATATGAAATGGTTGTTATTAACGTCATAACGTAGGATAATAATTTTATATGAAATGGTTGTTATTAACGTCATAACGTAGGATAATAATTTTATATGAAATGGTTGTTATTAACATCATAACGTAGGATAATAATTTTATATGAAATGGTTGTTATTAACATCATAACGTAGGATAATAATTTTATATGAAATGGTTGTTATTAACATCATAACGTAGGATAATAATTTTATATGAAATGGTTGTTATTAACATCATAACGTAGGATAATAATTTTATATGAAATGGTTGTTATTAACATCATAACGTAGGATAATAATTTTATATGAAATGGTTGTTATTAACGTCATAACGTAGATAATAATTTTATATGAAATGGTTGTTATTAACATCATAACGTAGGATAATAATTTTATATGAAATGGTTGTTATTAACGTCATAACGTAGGATAATAATTTTATATGAAATGGTTGTTATTAACGTCATAACGTAGGATAATAATTTTATATGAAATGGTTGTTATTAACATCATAACGTAGGATAATAATTTTATATGAAATGGTTGTTATTAACATCATAACGTAGGATAATAATTTTATATGAAATGGTTGTTATTAACGTCATAACGTAGGATAATAATTTTATATGAAATGGTTGTTATTAACGTCATAACGTAGGGATAATAATTTTATATGAAATGGTTGTTATTAACATCATAACGTAGGATAATAATTTTATATGAAATGGTTGTTATTAACGTCATAACGTAGGATAATAATTTTATATGAAATGGTTGTTATTAACGTCATAACGTAGGATAATAATTTTATATGAAATGGTTGTTATTAACATCATAACGTAGGATAATAATTTTATATGAAATGGTTGTTATTAACATCATAACGTAGGATAATAATTTTATATGAAATGGTTGTTATTAACATCATAACGTAGGATAATAATTTTATATGAAATGGTTGTTATTAACGTCATAACGTAGGATAATAATTTTATATGAAATGGTTGTTATTAACGTCATAACGTAGGATAATAATTTTATATGAAATGGTTGTTATTAACATCATAACGTAGGATAATAATTTTATATGAAATGGTTGTTATTAACATCATAACGTAGGATAATAATTTTATATGAAATGGTTGTTATTAACATCATAACGTAGGATAATAATTTTATATGAAATGGTTGTTATTAACATCATAACGTAGGATAATAATTTTATATGAAATGGTTGTTATTAACATCATAACGTAGGATAATAATTTTATATGAAATGGTTGTTATTAACGTCATAACGTAGGATAATAATTTTATATGAAATGGTTGTTATTAACATCATAACGTAGGATAATAATTTTATATGAAATGGTTGTTATTAACGTCATAACGTAGGATAATAATTTTATATGAAATGGTTGTTATTAACATCATAACGTAGGATAATAATTTTATATGAAATGGTTGTTATTAACATCATAACGTAGGATAATAATTTTATATGAAATGGTTGTTATTAACGTCATAACGTAGGATAATAATTTTATATGAAATGGTTGTTATTAACATCATAACGTAGGATAATAATTTTATATGAAATGGTTGTTATTAACATCATAACGTAGGATAATAATTTTATATGAAATGGTTGTTATTAACATCATAACGTAGGATAATAATTTTATATGAAATGGTTGTTATTAACGTCATAACGTAGGATAATAATTTTATATGAAATGGTTGTTATTAACGTCATAACGTAGGATAATAATTTTATATGAAATGGTTGTTATTAACATCATAACGTAGGATAATAATTTTATATGAAATGGTTGTTATTAACATCATAACGTAGGATAATAATTTTATATGAAATGGTTGTTATTAACGTCATAACGTAGGATAATAATTTTATATGAAATGGTTGTTATTAACATCATAACGTAGGATAATAATTTTATATGAAATGGTTGTTATTAACATCATAACGTAGGATAATAATTTTATATGAAATGGTTGTTATTAACATCATAACGTAGGATAATAATTTTATATGAAATGGTTGTTATTAACGTCATAACGTAGGATAATAATTTTATATGAAATGGTTGTTATTAACATCATAACGTAGGATAATAATTTTATATGAAATGGTTGTTATTAACATCATAACGTAGGATAATAATTTTATATGAAATGGTTGTTATTAACATCATAACGTAGGATAATAATTTTATATGAAATGGTTGTTATTAACGTCATAACGTAGGATAATAATTTTATATGAAATGGTTGTTATTAACGTCATAACGTAGGATAATAATTTTATATGAAATGGTTGTTATTAACATCATAACGTAGGATAATAATTTTATATGAAATGGTTGTTATTAACATCATAACGTAGGATAATAATTTTATATGAAATGGTTGTTATTAACGTCATAACGTAGGATAATAATTTTATATGAAATGGTTGTTATTAACATCATAACGTAGGGTAATAATTTTATATGAAATGGTTGTTATTAACATCATAACGTAGGGTAATAATTTTATATGAAATGGTTTTTATTAACGTCATAACGTAGGATAATAATTTTATAATTATAATTTTATATGAAATGGTTGTTGTTAACATCATAACGTAGGGTAATAATTTTATATGAAATTGTTGTTATTAACGTCATAACGTAGGATAATAATTTTATATGAAATGGTTGTTATTAACGTCATAACGTAGGATAATAATTTTATATGAAATGGTTGTTATTAACATCATAACGTAGGATAATAATTTTATATGAAATGGTTGTTATTAACATAATAACGTAGGATAATAATTTTATATGAAATGGTTGTTATTAACATCATAACGTAGGATAATAATTTTATATGAAATGGTTGTTATTAACATCATAACGTAGGATAATAATTTTATATGAAATGGTTGTTATTAACATCATAACGTAGGATAATAATTTTATATGAAATGGTTGTTATTAACGTCATAACGTAGGATAATAATTTTATATGAAATGGTTGTTATTAACGTCATAACGTAGGATAATAATTTTATATGAAATGGTTGTTATTAACATCATAACGTAGGATAATAATTTTATATGAAATGGTTGTTATTAACGTCATAACGTAGGATAATAATTTTATATGAAATGGTTGTTATTAACGTCATAACGTAGGATAATAATTTTATATGAAATGGTTGTTATTAACGTCATAACGTAGGATAATAATTTTATATGAAATGGTTGTTATTAACATCATAACGTAGGATAATAATTTTATATGAAATGGTTGTTATTAACGTCATAACGTAGGATAATAATTTTATATGAAATGGTTGTTATTAACGTCATAACGTAGGGTAATAATTTTATATGAAATGGTTGTTATTAACATCATAACGTAGGATAATAATTTTATATGAAATGGTTGTTATTAACATCATAACGTAGGATAATAATTTTATATGAAATGGTTGTTATTAACATCATAACGTAGGGTAATAATTTTATATGAAATGGTTGTTATTAACGTCATAACGTAGGATAATAATTTTATATGAAATGGTTGTTATTAACGTCATAACGTAGGATAATAATTTTATATGAAATGGTTGTTATTAACGTCATAACGTAGGATAATAATTTTATATGAAATGGTTGTTATTAACATCATAACGTAGGATAATAATTTTATATGAAATGGTTGTTATTAACATCATAACGTAGGATAATAATTTTATATGAAATGGTTGTTATTAACATCATAACGTAGGATAATAATTTTATATGAAATGGTTGTTATTAACATCATAACGTAGGATAATAATTTTATATGAAATGGTTGTTATTAACATCATAACGTAGGATAATAATTTTATATGAAATGGTTGTTATTAACGTCATAACGTAGGGTAATAATTTTATATGAAATGGTTGTTATTAACATCATAACGTAGGATAATAATTTTATATGAAATGGTTGTTATTAACGTCATAACGTAGGATAATAATTTTATATGAAATGGTTGTTATTAACGTCATAACGTAGGGTAATAATTTTATATGAAATGGTTGTTATTAACATCATAACGTAGGATAATAATTTTATATGAAATGGTTGTTATTAACATCATAACGTAGGATAATAATTTTATATGAAATGGTTGTTATTAACATCATAACGTAGGATAATAATTTTATATGAAATGGTTGTTATTAACGTCATAACGTAGGATAATAATTTTATATGAAATGGTTGTTATTAACGTCATAACGTAGGATAATAATTTTATATGAAATGGTTGTTATTAACGTCATAACGTAGGATAATAATTTTATATGAAATGGTTGTTATTAACATCATAACGTAGGATAATAATTTTATATGAAATGGTTGTTATTAACATCATAACGTAGGATAATAATTTTATATGAAATGGTTGTTATTAACATCATAACGTAGGATAATAATTTTATATGAAATGGTTGTTATTAACATCATAACGTAGGATAATAATTTTATATGAAATGGTTGTTATTAACATCATAACGTAGGATAATAATTTTATATGAAATGGTTGTTATTAACGTCATAACGTAGGTAATAATTTTATATGAAATGGTTGTTATTAACATCATAACGTAGGATAATAATTTTATATGAAATGGTTGTTATTAACGTCATAACGTAGGATAATAATTTTATATGAAATGGTTGTTATTAACGTCATAACGTAGGTAATAATTTTATATGAAATGGTTGTTATTAACATCATAACGTAGGATAATAATTTTATATGAAATGGTTGTTATTAACGTCATAACGTAGGATAATAATTTTATATGAAATGGTTGTTATTAACGTCATAACGTAGGGTAATAATTTTATATGAAATGGTTGTTATTAACATCATAACGTAGGATAATAATTTTATATGAAATGGTTGTTATTAACATCATAACGTAGGATAATAATTTTATATGAAATGGTTGTTATTAACATCATAACGTAGGATAATAATTTTATATGAAATGGTTGTTATTAACGTCATAACGTAGGATAATAATTTTATATGAAATGGTTGTTATTAACGTCATAACGTAGGATAATAATTTTATATGAAATGGTTGTTATTAACATCATAACGTAGGGTAATAATTTTATATGAAATGGTTGTTATTAACATCATAACGTAGGATAATAATTTTATATGAAATGGTTGTTATTAACATCATAACGTAGGATAATAATTTTATATGAAATGGTTGTTATTAACATCATAACGTAGGATAATAATTTTATATGAAATGGTTGTTATTAACGTCATAACGTAGGATAATAATTTTATATGAAATGGTTGTTATTAACATAATAACGTAGGATAATAATTTTATATGAAATGGTTGTTATTAACATCATAACGTAGGATAATAATTTTATATGAAATGGTTGTTATTAACGTCATAACGTAGGATAATAATTTTATATGAAATGGTTGTTATTAACGTCATAACGTAGGATAATAATTTTATATGAAATGGTTGTTATTAACGTCATAACGTAGGATAATAATTTTATATGAAATGGTTGTTATTAACGTCATAACGTAGGATAATAATTTTATATGAAATGGTTGTTATTAACATCATAACGTAGGATAATAATTTTATATGAAATGGTTGTTATTAACATCATAACGTAGGATAATAATTTTATATGAAATGGTTGTTATTAACGTCATAACGTAGGATAATAATTTTATATGAAATGGTTGTTATTAACATCATAACGTAGGATAATAATTTTATATGAAATGGTTGTTATTAACATCATAACGTAGGATAATAATTTTATATGAAATGGTTGTTATTAACATCATAACGTAGGATAATAATTTTATATGAAATGGTTGTTATTAACATCATAACGTAGGATAATAATTTTATATGAAATGGTTGTTATTAACATCATAACGTAGGATAATAATTTTATATGAAATGGTTGTTATTAACATCATAACGTAGGATAATAATTTTATATGAAATGGTTGTTATTAACATCATAACGTAGGATAATAATTTTATATGAAATGGTTGTTATTAACGTCATAACGTAGGTAATAATTTTATATGAAATGGTTGTTATTAACATCATAACGTAGGATAATAATTTTATATGAAATGGTTGTTATTAACGTCATAACGTAGGATAATAATTTTATATGAAATGGTTGTTATTAACGTCATAACGTAGGGTAATAATTTTATATGAAATGGTTGTTATTAACATCATAACGTAGGATAATAATTTTATATGAAATGGTTGTTATTAACATCATAACGTAGGATAATAATTTTATATGAAATGGTTGTTATTAACATCATAACGTAGGGTAATAATTTTATATGAAATGGTTGTTATTAACATCATAACGTAGGGTAATAATTTTATATGAAATTGTTGTTATTAACATCATAACGTAGGATAATAATTTTATATGAAATTGTTGTTATTAACATCATAACGTAGGATAATAATTTTATATGAAATGGTTGTTATTAACGTCATAACGTAGGGTAATAATTTTATATGAAATGGTTGTTATTAACATCATAACGTAGGATAATAATTTTATATGAAATGGTTGTTATTAACGTCATAACGTAGGATAATAATTTTATATGAAATGGTTGTTATTAACGTCATAACGTAGGGTAATAATTTTATATGAAATGGTTGTTATTAACATCATAACGTAGCATAATAATTTTATATAAAAAAGGTTGTTATTAACGTCATAACGTAGGATAATAATTTTATATGAGATGGTTGTTATTAACGTCATAACGTAGGGTAATAATTTTATATGAAATGGTTGTTATTAACATAATAACTTAGGATAATAATTTTATATGAAATGGTTGTTATTAACATCATAACGTAGGGTAATAATTTTATATGAAATGGTTGTTATTAACGTCATAACGTAGGATAATAATTTTATATGAAATGGTTTTTATTAACGTCATAGCGTAGGATAAAAGTTTTATATGAAATGGTTGTTATTAACATCATAACGTAGGGTAATAATTTTATATGAAATGGTTGTTATTAACATCATAACGTAGGGTAATAATTTTATATGAAATGGTTGTTATTAACGTCATAACGTAGGATAATAATTTTATATGAAATGGTTGTTATTAACATCATAACGTAGGATAATAATTTTATATGAAATTGTTGTTATTAACATCATAACGTAGGATAATAATTTTATATGAAATGGTTGTTATTAACATCATAACGTAGGGTAATAATTTTATATGAAATGGTTGTTATTAACATCATAACGTAGGGTAATAATTTTATATGAAATGGTTGTTATTAACGTCATAACGTAGGATAATAATTTTATATGAAATGGTTGTTATTAACATCATAACGTAGGATAATAATTTTATATGAAATTGTTGTTATTAACATCATAACGTAGGATAATAATTTTATATGAAATGGTTGTTATTAACATCATAACGTAGGATAATAATTTTATATGAAATTGTTGTTATTTACATCATAACGTAGGATAATAATTTTATATGAAATGGTTGTTATTAACATCATAACGTAGGATAATAATTTTATATGAAATGGTTGTTATTAACATCATAGCGTAGGATAATAATTTTATATGAAATGGTTGTTATTAACGTCATAACGTAGGATAATAATTTTATATGAAATGGTTGTTATTTACATCATAACCTAGGATAATAATTTTCATTTGTGTACATGCTGGTGTACACAACTTCTTCTTTGATCCTTGCTTTCAATGCCTTTCCCGAAGAAAATTTCAGAGTAAACCACAAATCTAGTGCAGGATCCTCAATGCATTTAAGGGAAATTAGCTACTCCTTTTCAAATTCTGTCACTGGTTGGTCCTTAATAATTTAATTGACAGTTCTGTGCAAACGTGGGCGAAATTTGAGATGTGCACATCCAATTCAAATGGAAGTTATGCGTTGAGAAATGACATTTTTGTAAACAGTAACTTCCGATATTTTAATAGCAACAAAGGCTTAGAAAGCAATATTCAGTTTCTTGCAATATCACACACTGTATCATCAATATTCCTTAAATTTCTATTTTTCCTTACAAAGATTTTGCGACGTACAACTTGTTTGACACAACAAAACACTGAAAACAGCCTGTGTATACCGAGATTAGCGATACTTCGTATATTAATTTAATATTAATATGCTTTGATCGTCATATGCGCACCAGTGCACCATAAAATTTATTTTGCACACCAGCACACCAGTTATTACATAGTGCGCACCGGAGATCTCGTCGAAAAACGACATAGTTTCCAGCCTGTGTCATTATTAATGACTGGCGCCTCAATACTTCATATAACACTCCATCGACTAATCGACATATACTTGCAGTTTTTGGGTTGAGAATGCATGAGAAAGTATGGCGCGCCGATACAGACAAAAATACTTTTCTAAAGGTCAAACTTCTATTTCAAATTTATGACTATGTTTGATATAAAATTATAGTACTTCTGAAAAGTTTAATACTTTATTGCTGCCTGCAGTACGCCACATGTAATTTCTTGTAAAACTTCATGTTGTCGAATTTCGATGTAAGTTGTAAGAGGAAGGCACACTCGGACATCTAGCAAAAGTAGGCGCATTTGCAAACTTCTTACGAATATGATTTCCGACACCCGAGGTTTATTTTTCGTATTGCGTGGATTCTGCGTGTATGTGAGCGATAAATATCGCTGCATATAATTTAAATATAAACAACAGATAGACAAATGGTCGTGGTATTTTGAACAGACTATTGATCTAACCAAACTTAAAGGTAATTGCAGTATATTGTAGTATAATATATATTTATAATATTGACATGTTATTCGACATAGTTGCATTCAAGTAAACAAAGACAAATGGTCTCCTGTGATTCTTAATCATTATTGTGATCAACAAAATGGAAATGTATAGCAATTTAGAATTTAAAAATTTTATACCATTACACATTTATTTAACTTTAAATGTGTTGAAACCTGGAAGCATAAAGCAAATAAAAGCACAATTTTGAAATTATTTTGCCCACTGGTATTACATATGTAAGCTCTCCATCACTTGTTCTACAGTATAAACAAATCTAAATCATTTTATCAAGAAAGGTAAGATAACATTGAAAATTCTAGACATTTTATTCTCCATTTCCCTGGTTTTTTGTTAGACGATGGTTCGATATCACTTTATGTACTAAATTTTTGACACATTTTTTATAGGATATAATCTTGCCAATTGTGTTTTATGCTTTGCATGTGCCAGTGGCAATTTGTTAACAACATATTCATGTAGTATAAAGGGAAAATCAGTAATAGTCATTTTACATTATATGTGTAACATTTTTAATGTTCAAGGTAACTAAGTAACTAAGGAAACTAATTACCATCTTAGATATGTATATTACATATTTGTAAAATAAAATCTACAAGTTTTTGCTGTCGCTATTCGTAGATATTTGTATATATATCAAAAATGGAAAGTTGCTATTAGTCACCTTGAACATTGAAGTATTGACAAAGTGGTTGCTTTTTGTGTGTGCATGCACACATGAATGTACATGTACATATATATATAAGCGTGAAGCACAAAGTCAAAAACTCGATTAATCATTAATAAAAATCCAGAGAAACTCTTACATAATTTAGTAACTATAGAAAGAATTGTTATATATTGACCTTGCGACCGACTTACAAGGTTTTTTATATTATTTATAATATGATCTTGACCTTGGCAAACATTGTTCAGGAATGGACAGAATATGTTAAAGATATCGACGCATTGAAAACTAGGATGGAAACACTTGAATCTGGTAACAATACCTGATCGTTAATTTTACTGGTTTTATCTGTTTTTTTGTTGAGGACATTAAATTCTTCTTGCGCTCATAGGGTTGACATGTAAAGAAGAACGACAGAGATTATTGAGACAAGTTAAAGAAATCGACGCATTAAAAACTAGGATGGAAACACTTGAATCTGGTAACATTACGTGATCGTTAGTTTTACTGGTTTTATCTGTTTTTTTGCTGAGGACATTAAATTCTTCTTGCGCTCATAGGGTTGACATGTAAAAAAGAACGACAGAGATTATTGAGACAAGTTAAAGAAATCGACGCATTAAAAACTAGGATGGAAACACTTGAATCTGGTAACATTACGTGATCGTTAATTTTACTGGTTTTATCTGTTTTTGCTGAGGACATTAAATTCTTCTTGCGTTCATAGAGTTGACATGTAAAGAAGAAGAACGACAGAGATTATTGAGGCAAGTTAAAGAAATCGACGCATTGAAAACCAGGATGGAAACACTTGAATCTGGTAACATTACGTGATCGTTAATTTTACTGGTTTTATCTGTTTTTTTGCTGAGGACATTAAATTCTTCTTGCGTTCATAGAGTTGACATGTAAAGAAGAAGAACGACAGAGATTATTGAGGAAAGGATGAGTACATGTATACGACGTTGGTTATTTCATATCTTTCACGGTCTGTTGTTAATTTAACCTGAGTGGTAGAGGCATATTTCTTGTATGGGTCTCTTTAATTTCGAAGAAAAGCTTTATCCCGCATACGTCACATCCGTTCGAGCTGTTTTATTCAGCTATTCTGCATTATTCGAGCTCGCAAGAATGGCTTCCAACTTTGTTCTGATATCATGTTTTATAAAATTTTTATCGTTTTGGCAGGAAGAACTTTACAACAAAAACTGCAAGCAAAATATGCAAAAGATACACTACCAAAATGTAAATGACTCATTTTGCTATGGCATTTCTTTTGAGATATTTACCAATTAAAATTACAAAATGAATAAATTTTGAATTAAGCGGCATAATTTATGCGATAGCTCAAACAAATGTAACGTATACAGGGGCAAGATTTCCTTCAATAATGCTCATGGACCCACACGAGTTGTATGGATGTAGATTGATCTATTACAGAGGTGAGCAACATACGGCACGCGGGCCGGGTCCGACTCCTGAAGGGATTTTGAGTGGCCCGCCGATTGTATCCGTCTATATCTGTGATTAAGATAATAAATATTATTCATGTAATAATCCGGCCCACCAATAACTTCATTTTCCATTTCCCACCTGGCCTGCCGACTGGAGAAGTTGCCCACCCCTGATCTATGATGTAGTCTGTTGCTTACCATGCTTCAGTCGAACAAATAGAATACTTCACAAAAATTTAGCCAATGATTGGGAAAACAATGATTTAGCCAATGATTGGGAAAAGGCGCCTGGAACGCGTTCAAGAAATCGAAAACCTTCTTCCAGCGCAAACAGGGTAAGGTTATTGATTATTCGGACCTCGAAAGTTCTACAGCCATTTGTTGTAACAACACCAGTAATATCGTTGGTTGATGACACGTGATAAGTGTCGCTCTTGATTGTAGCAGTCAAGAATGGATGCTAGAGACGTGTCGTGAAACAGAGTTGAATTTTACATTTCTTGACCGAAGTCTTCGCTTAAATGTAAAGTTTGAAGACGACCAGTATACTGTGAAGGATATTGACCTTGCGCCCGACTTACAAGGTTTTTTATATTATTTATAATATGATCTTGACGTTGGCTAACATTGTTCAGGAAGGGACAGAATATGTTAAAGATATCGACGCATTGAAAACTAGGATGGAAACACTTGAATCTGGTAACAATACCTGATCGTTAATTTTACTGGTTTTATCTGTTTTTTTGTTGAGGACATTAAATTCTTCTTGCGCTCATAGGGTTGACATGTAAAGAAGAACGACAGAGATTATTGAGACAAGTTAAAGAAATCGACGCATTAAAACTAGGATGGAAACACTTGAATCTGGTAACATTACGTGATCGTTAATTTTACTGGTTTTATCTGTTTTTTTGCTGAGGACATTAAATTCTTCTTGCGTTCGTAGAGTTGACATGTAAAGAAGAAGAACGACAGAGATTATTGAGGGAAGTTAATGTTGATATTTGAGTGATTCATTACAATCAGAAATCAGGAATACATAGAATAGAAATGTAATTGATAGAAAAAATATTTCATGGCTTCCCGTATAACATAACATGTGCTAAGATAACATAAATACTTCATGCAATAATATTATAGTGTAACATTACATCATCAATAATACTTCATATTGCTAACACTCCCACTTAATGTGCACTATAAATGTTCTTTAAGAATTACGAATTCTTAAACTAAAATTTCTTTGACACCTAACATGTCTCGAAAGTTTTGGAATGTTTGCTTTGGTAAACTTTTCGTCATAACATCCGCTAACATCTGATCTGTACTACAGTATTGAACAATAATGGAATTATCGTTGACCTTTTCTCTAACAAAATGATACGCAACGTCAATATGTTTAGTGCGATTGTGAAATCGTGGATTCCTCGAAAGTTCAATTGCCCTTGGTTATCTTCGTTCAGTATAGATGGTTGATCTTGATTTATTCCAATATCCGCTAGTAAACGTCGTAACCATATGATTTCTTGTGTTGCATAACTTAGTGCAACATACTCAGCTTCAGTCGAAGATCTTGCAACACAAGATTGTCGCTTGCTGCTCCAGCTGACGGTTGATTTGTTTATCTGGAACACGTATCCTGATGTAGATCTTCTTGTATTTACATCACTTGCCCAATCAGCATCTGAATATCCAACCACTTCGCATGTTGAATCTTTGCTTTGAAAAACAAGACCATAATTGATTGTGCCTTTTAGGTATCTCAACACTCTTTTTTGCTCCCTGCCAATGCTCCTTTCCTGGCTTTGACATAAATTTTGAAAGAATACCTACAGCAGATGCCAAGTCAGGTCGAGTTGCCGTTGTCACGTATGTCAAACATCCGATAAGTTTTTGATATTCATGAATATTTGTTGCGGTCTCTTCTTCGGGCAGATTCTGAAAATGTTTTCCAGGTTCTAACGGTGTTGAAACAGGTTTGCAATGTTCCATGTTGAATCGTTTCAAGATTCCTTCCAAATATTTTGATTGACTAATTGTCAATTTTCCCCTTTTTTCTGTCTCGTTTGATCAGCATACCAAGGACATGTTTGACTTCATTTAAATCTTCAACTTTGAACTTTGATGCAATGGCTTTCTTCTCCACCTTCAGCATTTTCGTAGAATTGGAAAATAGGAGAATATCATCTACATGAATAGATAGTATCACGAAATTCACATTTCCATCTTGCTGTTTAATAGATTTCACGTACAGACATGGATCACAGCTCATTTGATTGTATCCTTTTGATTTCAGGTATGAGTCGATGGCGTTGTTCCAACATCTGGCTGACTGTTTTAAACCATAGATGCTTTTTCTCAATTTGCAGACATAGTCAGGATGCTTCTTACTAATATAACCTTCAGGTTGTCGCATATAAATTTCTTCATCCAAATTTCCTTGTAAAAACGCTGTTTTAACATCCATTTGGTGAACTTCCCAGTCTTTTGCATTCGCTAAAGCTAACAACGATCGAACAGTTGTATTTCGTATGACGGGTGAAAATACTTCATGATAGTCGACACCTTCAGCTTGTGAATAGCCTTGTGCAACTAGGCGAGCTTTGTATCTCTGTATTTCTCCATTTTCGTCTCTCTTCACCTTGAAAACCCATCGGCTTCCAACAATATTCTTATTATCTGGTAATGGGACAAGATCCCAAGTATCGTTCTCGATAAGTGAATGAAATTTGGAGTCGGTTGCTTTTCTCCAGTCATGTCCATGTTCTCCAGAATATGCTTCGTTGATGTTTGCTGGTTCGTTGATTTCCGCAGTTAGATCATTGGCAATGTAGCATTGTTCATCAAATCTTTGGGGAGGTCTTCTTTGTCTTCTTTCACCAATGTTTTGTACTTCATTCATAAATCTCTCCTCGTACGTTACTCCCACTGGCTCGTTATCGTTGATTTCTGCATCCATGTTGACGTTTTCGATAATTGGATTCAAATCAAAATCTTTACCTGCTTGCGTTGGAGTTTCTTTGATAATCACCGGAACATTTTGCTCTTTCTTTTGATCAAATGCAGTCAATGGTCTTTTGTCTTCACCAAAGTCATAGAATTGTGTTTCCACAAACATTGCATCACGGCTACGGATGAATTTCAATCCAATAGGGTCATAAAACTTGTACCCCCTTTGTTCCGTCAGGGTATCCCACAAAAAGTAATTTCCGGGATTTTGGGTCTAACTTCTTACGCTGGTTCTCTGGAATATGTACATAGCTCACACAACCAAATACTCGTAGATTAGCTACATCCGGTTTTCTTCCATATAGACATTCGTATGGAGTCATATCCTTTACTGATGTTGTAGGACTTCGATTACGTAAATATAAGGACGTATTTACAGCCTCAGCCCAAAATTCATTTGGCAAATGTGAATGAGACAGCATAGAACGAGCAGATTCAACAATGGTACGGTTCATTCTTTCTGCAACGCCGTTTTGCGCCGGATTATGAGGTACACTTAACTGATGGATGATACCATTTTTCTTCAGGAAATCTTTAAATTGCTGTGAGCAATATTCCCCACCGTTATCAGATCGTAGGGTCTTGATAGGTTTGCCAGTAATGTTGTGAACATGACTATGAAATTCCTTTAATTTCTCTAAAACTTAGCTTTTCTTCTTTATGAAGTAAATGTACGTATACCTTGAATAGTCGTCGATGAATGTGATGTAGTAGCGCGATCCACCAAAAGAGTTTACAGACATGGGACCACACACATCACTGTGTACAAGCTCAAACGGTTGGTTGGCACGGTAATGGTCATCTTTCGGATAAGAACACCGATGTTGTTTCCCCATCATACATCCCTCGCAGAATGAGATTGGCTATCATTCCATTAGGAAGAGTAATCGATTGAAACTTTATAGCATGTACCCTCTTATGACCATTGTATAGTAAACGTTGCATTTCATCTGGACAGCAAATTGGCCTCACTGTGCCATCAATAAAACCAAAACAACTGTCTAAAGCTCCTCCTTTCTGGTGAATTGCTTCAGCATATATTTTCAAGTTATTGGGACTCAGTAGATCGTGATTCCAATGTGTTATTTTCTCCCCATGCCTTTCATAAATAAAATCTATCACAGAATTGGTAATCATGCTAAGTTCAGGCACAGATCTACCAAATTGAGGTACTAAGTCACTGTATCTGCAAGGATAAGCAAAACGTCGAAGGGCTATGCAAAGAGCCTCCAATCCAGTGCAAACTGTTCCTTGCTTGCACTTGAATCGGTAAGGCAAACCTAAAGCTTCAGCAAGCAGCGGTATTTCATGCTTTTTAAAACGAAAATCCAAAGAACAGGTAACTTCGTTTATTTCTTCCAGATCAAATGATGGATAATCATTGTGCATTATTTCAGGATTTTTCGAACGACAAGCATCGTATAGCAAGACAAATTCCTCGTCATTAATTAAAGCTGCATCATAGGCAAAAGCGATAGCAGTTCTTGCATTTCTGAATGACGACATTTTTAAATACTCTAAGATGATGTTGCTGAGGCTACACACGTCGCGCAGTCAAAAACTTAAGTCAAAATCTATAATCCACGCCGACGCGTCTCGCCCCAGGACGTGCGCGCACAAGTAGCGTCGTTGAAAAGCGCGTCGTAAAATCTTAAGGTCCCTATTTTCATTTACATCACTCATTCCTTTAACCATATCTCCATTTAACAATTTACGAACATTGTTCATTCCCAAGTGCCCAAATCTGCATTGCCATAAATGCAAGCTTGAATTTGATGCGTCCTTTGCAATGTTCACGTGTTCATGTCCAATCCTTAATTTGTACAATTT
Source organism: Xenia sp. Carnegie-2017 (assembly GCF_021976095.1). Classification (NCBI taxonomy): domain Eukaryota; kingdom Metazoa; phylum Cnidaria; class Anthozoa; order Malacalcyonacea; family Xeniidae; genus Xenia; species Xenia sp. Carnegie-2017. The sequence continues at coordinate 231,943 of NW_025813494.1, forward strand.
TCCATGTATGTCCCCAACAGCTAGAAGTTTGGAATTACGAGATATCTTACACTTGTTACCTTCAAACATAACAGTAGCTCCAACTTTTATCATGGCATAGACTGATAGTAGATTCTTGTCCAATTCTGGTAAGTACAATACGTTGCGTAATGATATGTTCTGAACGTGATCATCAAGTATTGCTTTCAAATGATAGGTACCTTTTCCATATGCCAAGATTGATCTATTATCACCTAGATTCACCACCGAGGGTTGCTTGAATGTCGCATAATCCGTCAGTGCTTCTCTTTCATATGACATATGCTGGGTAGCACCAGAATCTATGATCTAATCTGATCTTCCAATAAGTTCAGATCCATTGCTTATCGAGGCTTCATCCTCATGCACTTTGTCATCTTGTCCTTCGGCACAGTGCGCTTGAGTGTTTCTGTTTGCACCATTCATAGTTTTCTTGTTTGGACAGTCACGAGCATAGTGTCCTTTCTCTTGACAATTGTGACATTTTCCTTGAAAAGGTTTTCTGTTGCTTCCATCGTTCTTCCTTTGCGTATTATTTTTATCACCACGATTCCTACCACGAATAAAATTTCCTCTATGAGCAGAATATGCATCTTCCTTAGTATTCTTCAAATCATTAGTACGGTCCACATCATTCAGAATTAAGTTCTTCACTTTTTCAAAAGAGATCTCTGTTTCTCCCATGGCATCTAAGGCTGTTATTAATGGTTTGTATTGCTCAGGTAAGCTAGCTAACAGCGTCATAGCTAATTCTTTGTCATCCACGCCGACTCCCATTTCCTTGAGTTGCTCATGCAGCGATTTGAGATGGCTGATGTGTTCAAGCACACTATCTCCAATATGGTATTTACAGGAATAATACTGTTGGCGTAGTCTCACCTTCTGAAGAAGTGATTCTCGTGCGAATTGATTTCTAATTGCATCCCATGCCTCCTTGGCAGTTTTCGTATCTCGCACGTGGATCTGTTGCTCGGGCTCGATGGCCAAACAGATGTATGTCCACGCTTTCTTCGCAGCCGAGTTAAACTTCCTTCGCGTTTCAGCACTAGCATCCTCATTTGGAAATTCAGCTGTTCCCTCCGCATGCTCGAAAAGATCCAGACTTTCCAAATACAGCTTCATGTTGAAAACCCATGAGCGGTAATTACTGCCGTTCAGTTTCGCGAACCTTCGACTTAAATTTCGACTATATATTTTATTGCAATGCTTTTTCACTCAAATACTGACCTTTTACGTCCTGGGCCCATAAAATGTTGATATTTGAGTGATTCATTACAATCAGAAATCAGGAATACATAGAATAGAAATGTAATTGATAGAAAAAATATTTCATGGCTTCCCGTATAACATAACATGTGCTAAGTTAACATAAATACTTCATGCAATAATATTATAGTGTAACATTACATCATCAATAATACTTCATATTAAATGAGATATGATCTTCGCACTTAGCTGGACAATTTAAGCAATCGTCTCAGGACCTGAAAAAATCAGGTGACTCAACGGGATTCGAACCCATGACCTCTGCGGTGCCGGTGCAGTGCTCTGACCACTGAGCTATGAAGTCACACAGTGGTGAGCACGTCAATATTGTTGGGCTCATGTTTTCTCGTGAAATGAATGTCATATGAATGTTTTTATGCAGTGCGGTGTTTTGAAATTAAATGAGATATGATCTTCGCAGTTAGCTGGACAATTTAAGCAATCGTCTCAGGACCTGAAAAAATCTGGTGACTCAACGGGATTCGAACCCATGACCTCTGCGGTGCCGGTGCAGTGCTCTGACCACTGAGCTATGAAGTCACACAGTGGTGAGCAGGTCAATATTGTTGGGCTTATGTTTTCTCGTAAAATGAATGTCATATGAATGTTTTTATGCAGTGCGGTGTTTTGAAATTAAATGAGATACGATCTTCGCAGTTAGCTGGACAATTTAAGCAATCGTCTCAGGACCTGAAAAAATCAGGTGACTCAACGGGATTCGAAACCATGACCTCTGCGGTGCCGGTGCAGTTCTCTGACCACTGAGCTATGAAGTCACACAGTGGTGAGCAGGTCAATATTGTTGGGCTCAACACCGCACTGCATAAAAACATTCAATACTAACAGTTAAAGATATAGACGCATTGAAAACTAGGATGGAAACACTTGAATCTGGTAACAATACGTGATCGTTAATTTTACTGGTTTTATCTGTTTTTTTGTTGAGGAAATTAATTTCTTCTTGCGCTCATAGGGTTGACATGTAAAGAAGAAGAACGACAGAGATTATTGAGGCAAGTTAAAGAAATCGACGCATTGAAAACTAGGATGGAAACACTTGAATCTGGTAACATTACGTGATCGTTAATTTTACTGGTTTTATCTGTTTTTTCGCTGAGGACATTAAATTCTTCTTGCGTTCATAGAGTTGACATGTAAAGAAGAAGAACGACAGAGATTATTGAGGCAAGGATGAATACATGTATACGACATTGGTTATTTCAGATCTTTCACGGTCTGTTGTTAATTTAACCTGCGTGGTAGAGGCATATTTCTTGTATGGGTCTCTTTAATTTCGAAGAAAAGCTTTATCCCGCATACGTCACATCCGTTCGAGCTGTTTTATTCAGCTATTCTGCATTATTATTCGAGCTCGCAAGAACGGCTTCCAACTTTGTTCTGATATCATGTTTTATAAAATTTTTATCGTTTTGGCAGGAAGAACTTTGCAACAAAAACTGCAAGCAAAATATGCAAAAGATACACTACCAAAATGTAAATGACTCATTTTGCTATGGCATTTCTTTTGAGATATTTACCAATTAAAATTACAAAATGAATAAATTTTGAATTAAGCGGCATAGTTTATGCGATAGCTCAAACAAATGTAACGTATACATGGGCAAGATTTCCTTCAATAATGCTCATGGACCCGCACGAGGTGTATGGATGTAGATTGATCTATTACAGAGGTGGGCAACATACGGATTTTGACTGGCCCGCCGATTGTATCCGTCTATATCTGTGATTAAGATATTAAATATTATTCATGTAATAATCCGGCCCACCAATAACTTCATTTTCCTAAACCTGGCCTGCCGACTGGAGAAGTTGCCCACCCCTGATCTATGATGTAGTCTGTTGCTTACCATGCTTCAGTCGAACAAATAGAATACTTCACAAAATTTAGCCAATGATTGGGAAAACATTCAGCATGGTAAAATCCCAGAAAATATGAAAGTTAACCTGATGAGAGTGAGTTTTCATTTTCGAGAATTTCCAAACGTAAAATTGTTGATTCGTTCTACGTACTTCTGTCAAAAAATATCGTTTTTTAGAAACGGATAAGACGTCTAGGTATGTTTACGCCACAGTATAAGAAATATACAGTAGGTCCACTTCTTGTGCAACTGCTGCTGTATATTTATTTAGATTACTGCCTGCCGTTAGCCATTTCGTCATTTTATCGGACAAAAAGTAATTGACTGGCTGCCGTAATAGTATGCATGGCACGAAAATATTCAATTGAGGGGCTGTGCTGTATTCTGTGCTTACTCCTGAGAGCAGTGTGGGCAATATACTTGCAAATTTCTTACTAGATTTGGTCTGATGAGCTTTTAAACTCTTCCACCTGTTTTACGTAGTTGCAGAATTCAGAACAGGGGTAGTGTTTAAGCTCGTAGGCCGATCTGGTAAAAATTGTATCGCTGTTCAAACTGCCCGTGTTTGTTCTAAATATATCATTTAAAAGCGAGAAAATATGACTTTAACTATAGTGGTGGCCTAAAAGACGTCCTTTACCTTGACGTTTACGTCTTAACCGTTTTAAAGTGTAAAATCGGCCAGGAGAATAAACAGTTTAAAACTAACGTCTTGTTTATGGAACAGTTTTATAATGATTTTATCATCCTCATGTCTTAACACGTCTACAGTGAGAAAGAATCAAAGTCTCTGACGATATCTGAGCGTAGACTGAAAATTGGCGAACAAGAAAGGATTGCTTGTGAAGTGGAAACTATTGAGGTGGGAATTTTCATTTCTACTGTGTTCGTTTTACGATTGCTAAAAATGAGTGATGGCGTTTTTAGAAAATGCGCCTGGAACGCGTTCAAGAAATCGAAAACCTTCTTCCAGCGCAAACAGGGTAAGGTTATTGTTTATTCGGACCTCGAAATTTCTACAGCCATTTGTTGTAACAGCCAGTAATATCGTTGGTTGATGACACGTGATAAGTGTCGCTCTTGATAATAGCAGTCAAGAATGGATGCTAGAGACGTGTCGTGAAACAGAGTTGAATTTTACATTTTAACTCTGTTTCACGACACGTCTCTAGTCGACACGCCTCTAGTCACAACAGACTTCGGTCAAGAAATGTAAAATTGTTTGAAGACGACGAGTATACTCTAAAGGATATTGACCTTGCGACCGACTTACAAGGTTTTTTATATTATTTATAATATGATCTTGACCTTGGCAAACATTGTTCAGGAATGGACAGAATATGTTAAAGATATCGACGCATTGAAAACTAGGATGGAAACACTTGAATCTGGTAACAATACGTGATCGTTAATTTTACTGGTTTTATCTGTTTTTTTGTTGAGGACATTAAATTCTTCTTGCGCTCATAGGGTTGACATGTAAAGAAGAACGACAGAGATTATTCAGACAAGTTAATGAAATCGACGCATTAAAAACTAGGATGGAAACACTTGAAACTCTTACATCATCACCTTAAGCTGCATGCAAGCGAACCATACAAATCATTCGAGTTTTACTTCTATACTTAAGATTCTGCTTCATGTTTCAAAGTATCTTTCCTTCAGCTGATGTTTCATCTTTGTACAAAAATCATCTCATGACATAGTGCAGTATATTAGGGAGTGGAAAGGAATCCGAAAACTCAAGTAAATGTGAAACATCTTTATACCTGTCACCACCGATAGCAACTCCTTCAAAAACGCCATCGGTGGATCGTGAAATGATGTTGTTGAGTTCATTTGACATACCACCTGAACGAGAAACATAAGCGACACTGTGACGTAGAACAAAACAAAATTATAATTGTAAAAAACAGTTCAGTGAAAAAATTCTAGAGAATTTCAATAAATCATCAATTTTCAAAATGTGTGTAGGTTAGGTTTTCGTTCACAAGTTTACGAGCAGAACATCCATTGGCTTCATGGCAAATAATCTTTAAAATAGTTTGCTTTTAACTGATTCAATGTTTTAAAGCCTGTTTCATCCCTTATATTTCAATTATATAATAAATATACAGTACACATATGGAAAACATGTAGCTTCAAATTCTCTGGTTACGGCTTTTAAATGGAGTCGAGGCATGCATGATGCAATAAAAAAATTACTTTAATAAAAAAATTGTTGACTTCAGCTCAAAACTTTAATTTTAACGTGATTTGTGGCTAAAAATTAAGAACAAACATCTGCGTGCACGAGTTTCATTGATGTGAAATCTTTGCTGCAATAATTTTACAATGTAGCTACACCGTTAAGTATAAAACACGCACCTTCCTGGTCTATATAATCTCGAGGCAAGGATGTTATCCAACATGCCACCAGTATTCCCAATTTTAAAGCATCCCGGCTTAATACCTCCAACCTTAACCAATATATGTATCCATATAGTAGAACAGGGCATATTTTCACAAAATCTAAAGCAAAAGACAATTTCTGATGCAAAAGTAAAATTAGGATTTTTTACTTACCGTTGCGGGTCCAATTATGTAACACCTTTTTCCTTGGCTTTTTGGTTTATTATTCTTGTCATTGCCTCGGGAATTCCTTCAGCAATTATAGCAATACATCTTATCTACCAACAGAAAAAAACAAATAATTAACTGCTTGAGTTCTTGCATAAAATGTCAGACATTTTAAAATTTGTTTTAACAACAAGCAACACCCATTGTCATCATTTACTTAATTAAAGAATGGGAATACGTATTCTCGACAAAAATCAATAAGTAGAGCATATCTACTAACCTGTTCATAGTTCATTGCCTCGACTGTCGCACCATAAGCAGATCGTAAGGAAGCAAAATTTACCATAACGTCAACTTCAGGATGTTTCTGCACTGCCTCCTTCATATCTTTATAAAGTATGTAAATTTATTGATATATTTAGAGATTAATTAACATAGCTAGGTTTTTGCTGCAGCCTTTTACACGCATTCATGATATACCGGTATTCATGTAGAAACTGGTAGAAAGAGAGAAATATTAAATTGTTGACATAGAAAGATTATGTTGTTCAATTATACGTGAAGGAATCACGTGATTACACGTCATCAATGCACTCTCTTACTGTAACTGACAAAAAAGCCTACTGGGTCCTTCCCTCAGCTGTGAAGAAAGTGCCATATGCAAGAGTAAGACACATCTGCTTCTCAAAAAATGGAGCTTCAACATCTCCCACAGTCATTTCCAAAACAATTCCTCCGCCTCCACCTACAGAAAGTGAACTGTCAAAGTTTTATGCAGAATTACAAGCTACTGAGTCAAAACCTGTCATACTTTCCGTAGTTAAGGAATTCTCTGACCCATTTGTTCCAAAGTCCTGTTACCCTGATTTGCCAATTGTGATGTCTAATATTTATGACAAAAGCTTGTTAGGTGCTGACCTTGCTACCTTGATAGAGGTTGCTCCCCACAAGCTACTACTCTATACAGTCCTTCCAGAGCAGCAAAGAATTATCGAAGAGATGACCAGACAGCAGTCTGAATCCAGACTTTGGTTCAGAATGAGGACTGGCCGGGTGACTGCCTCAAGATTCAAAGCTGCCTCACGGACATGCCCAGATAGCCCATCAAAATCTTTAATTTTGAGCATTTGTCATCCTGAGCTAGGAAAGTTTAGCACTGCTGCTACACGATGGGGGTGTCACCATAAAAAGCAAGCTAGGGATGCATACGAAAGCTTTCAAAGAACTAAACATGAGGCCTTCAAAGTAGAAGAATCTGGCATCTTCATTAATGTTGATCATGGCTTCATTGGTGCAAGTCCAGATGGGCTGGTCAATTACAAGTGCTGTAGCGATGGTGTCTGTGAGATTAAGGTATTTGATCATGATATATCTAAGTATATAACATAATGGAGTATTAAATATATCAATAATTAGAGCCTTAGCAATTTTTTGTTATTGTATGTGTTTAGTGTCCCTATTGCCATAAAGATGACACATTAGACACATCACTAGCTGACAAGGACTTTTGTCTGGAAGAAACACCAGTTTGAAAACGGCTTAAAAGGAAGCATTGTTATTATTATCAGGTACATTTTCAGATAGGTGCGAAAATGTGTGGTTAATTGTAATCAGTATCAGCTGAGTCAACACACAAATATATATTGCATACATGTACTAAACAGTAATGTTAGAATGTCATTTTCTTTCAGGTCCAAGCTCAATTGTTTTGCAGTGCACGCAGCTATTGTGATTTTGTTGTGTGGAGTGAAAAAATGCTCTACATAGAAAGAATTTTGCCAGATGAGAAGTTTTGGAAAGAAAATGTATCTTGAGTAGAGAAATTTATTATCAATGGGATCCTTCCCGAGCTGCTTGGGAAATTTTACTCTCGCACACATCAGGTAAAAAGAATACGACTCAATGTATAAAGCTACATACATTAGCAGATCCAAGATAGGTCAGAATACATTATAGTAGCTAATTTTAAATTCAAAATAATTTAACAGCAATGTTGCTGGTTAGAAATTTCAAAAAAATATTTAAGAACCAGAGCATCATCAATAATGTTAGTTGTAAAGTATTTTAAATGGGAAATATATTTATATCAACGTATTCTAACCTACGCTTTTGCCTCTAAATAATAAACATTCATTCAAATGGGACTACTGAATCACACATGTTATTCAATGCACAGCTGACTGTTACTATTTTGTCAAGTGGGGTCTTTCCTCCTTTTGAAACAACAAAGTCTATTGGTTGAGTTGCAGAAAGGATTCCATATTTTTTTCGAATATTGCCAATTACACGTTCCACATGGATTCTTACATTAGCAATCTTCCTAGTTTGTTCCACCTCAATCCTGCTTAATTGCTTTTTTCCTTTTGTAAAAGCTGGTATCTTTACACGAGCACAATACAATCCAACAGATTCTTGTATGTCAAACCCTGTGTCTGCTAGAATTACATCCCCTGGGGTAAGCTTTTCTAGAAGACCACATTCTTCTGTTAAGTGTTTATCACTGACACGACCACCCCATTCATCAGATATGAAGCTTACACTACCTTGGGGAGTAATTCCTATCAAATACTTGACAGTTTTATGGTGTTTGTATGATGAGTATGTCTGTGCCCTGGCTAAAGGATTAGAAGCACGGTCGATGAAAATCTCAAAACAATCAATTATCACAGCACATGCTGGGCAGTTCTTGCGAAAATCCATGGGCATTGTTTTTAATAAGGCTTCTCGTTCAGGCCAATGGATAAGTGGACAAAGCCTGCTATGTAGAATATCCATCATTTGAATAAAAACTTTGGAAACAGTTGCGTCATGAATTCCACCAAACCTATAGGCTAAGTCTTTACCAGAAAGGTTGAGTCTCATTCTCATTAATGTAAGAATGAGTCTCTGGAAAGGGCTAAGCATACACCTGGATGTTTGTGACAAGAAGCCAGACACAAAGTTGTAAAGGCACAAAAGAAGCTTCCAGGTAGGTAAACCTGTATAGAAGAGTACCTTTTCATCATCATCTTTAAATGCATCCTCATTTAGTTCCTTTTGCAACAATTTTTTCTTTAAATCAGAATTTTCCTTCCTTAGAAAATCCACCTCATCTTCAAGTAACCTCAGCTCATTAACAGTTTTATCAGTCTGTGTTGACATTTCATTTGCCTTTGGTTCAGAGGTGTCCATTTTATCAACAACCTCATTGGGCTGCTCGCTTGACATTGCTATAAGGGCATTAGCAGTTTCAGATCTTCTCTTCTTTTCAATTATCCCTTGGTAGCGAGACGATCGTTCTGTGTTTCTCTTTTTCACATTGTTGTGGCCTAGATTTTGACTTGGTGCCCAATCTGGGTTGTTGTAAATTGTCATGTTATGTTGTGTAAAGTGTGAATATACCGTATGATATAAACTGTAAAATGTTAAGTCATATGTTCCAAACGACATGAAGTCCTTCTATGGAGGTCTTAGAGAAGTATATGGCCCACAAAAGAGAGGTACTGCCCAACTGCTCGCTCTTGATGGAGAGACTGTGTTGACAGACAACAAGAAGATGCTGGAAAGATTTGCTCAGCACTTCGACCAGTTGTTAAATCTGCCTGGAAACGTGGATAGTGCTGCTCTTGCGAGCATCACCCAACGTCCAACAGTCCACGTACTGGATGAGCCCCCAAAGATGGATGAACTTCTGAAGGCGATCGCAGCAACTAAGGAAAGCAAAGCTCCTGGATGTTGTGGGATACCTGCAGAAGTATGGAAGTATGGTGGTACAACACTCAAAGAGAGGTTGCTAGATGTGATCGGAGATATCTGGATAGGAGAGAAGATTCCACAAGATTGGAAGGACGCGAATATAGTCCCTATATTCAAGAAAGGCAGTCGTAAAGAGTGCGGCAACTATCGCGCCATTTTTCTACTCTCAATCGCTGGGAAGGTGATGGCTCGAATACTCCTCAATCGTCTGAACGAAATGATAAGTCCCAGAGTAATTCCTGAGACCCAGAGTGGATTTCGGAGTGGGCGGAGTACCATGGATATGATATTCAGCCTACGACAGGTTAAGGAGAAATGCACTGAACAGAACATGCCCCTCTATGCAGTTTTCATAGACTTTACTAAGGCCTTTGACACTGTCCCTAGAGGCGGCTTGTGGGCAGTACTGAAAAAGTTTGGCTGTACTGATAAGATTATCAATCTCGTGAAAGCGTTTCACGAAGGAATGCAAGCTAAAGTCACTCGTGGGAGCGACTGCTCTGAGGGATTCGCTGTCTCAACAGGTGTAAAGCAAGGGTGTGTGCTGGCTCCGACACTGTTCTCATTCTACCTGGCTGCCATGCTGGAGGTTGCCTTCGAGGACACAAGGGAAGGTATCTACATCCAGACTAGACATGATGGGAACCTATTCAACGCCTCACACTTCAAAGCTAAGACACGCACAACACGTCAGCTTGTCAGAGATATGCTTTTTTGCAGACGACTGTGCTCTGGTTACTCACAGTGCAGCAGAGATGCAGGCATTGGTGGACAAATTTGCACAAGCTGCCGCTATGTTTAGCCTCAAGATAAACATCAAAAAGACTGAGTGCCTCTACCAGCCAGTAAAGCTTCTACTCCCTCCCCCCAAAACCCTGTGCAATCACCATTGACGGACAGCCTCTTGTCCAGACCACAGACTTCAACTACCTGGGTAGTACAATCTCCAGCAATGCTAAGATTGAAAAGGAGCTGAGGAACAGAATGGGAAGGGCGAGTGCAGCGTTCAGTCAACTAAACGATCGGCTATGGCAAAATAAGCATGTCTCGACCAGAGTTAAAGCCAAGGTCTATCAGGCGGTGGTGCTGACAACACTCCTTTATGGAGCAGAGGCATGGACAATCTACAGGCTTCAAGTGAAGAAACTGAGTGTGTATATGATGAGACAACTGCGGGACATTCTGAAGATATCATGGCGGGACAAGATCGCAAATGCTAAGATTCTCCGTCTGACTGACCTGCCACACATGGCTGACATGCTGATTCAGAAGAATTTAAGATGGATTGGTCATGTCCATCGTATGGAGAGATCTCGTTTACCACGCCAGCTATTGTACAGCCAAATAGTAGAAAGGAAACGAAACCAAGGCCGACCTCGACTCAGACTCAAAGATGTCATGAAACGAAATCTAAAGAGGAGAGACATCAACGTGACAACCTGGAAGCAACTGGCTGATAACAGACCGGCCTGGAGAGCTTCAATCCAACCATAGAACAGTCCTCGTCGCTTACGACTGACTGCATGATGATGATGATATTACTAGACAAATACGTATATAGTTACTAAACTGTGGTTTCAGTGGAAACCCTGTACGTAAATTCAAAATACTTAGGAACACTTTTTCTACCCAATGTGGCATAGCGGTAGGATGTAGGTAATGACGGTACTCTATAAACGGAATGGCGTGTTGCAAGTCATGCAAACGCCCAAAAATCATATCCTAATAATTATAATATAAATAAGAGCTTGCAAGCGTTGGTTCGGCATTCGGAAAAACAGACGTTGTTAGACGTACAAAAGTGATAAGTTGGAAGTCGTATTGCAGGAGGCGATAGCGTTTGAATAAGTTTCAAGTTTAAAGATTGATGGTTGGCCGCAATCTCAACGTTTCAATAACATATTTGTGTCGCAAAGAACCAACGTTTGGAACTCCGTATCATAAATTGTGCACAAACCACTGTAAATATCCTATCAAGTGTTCAATACAATTGTCAAAATACAGTCTCATCGTTCGAGTGAAGTCTCAACGAAGCAAGGATATATTATTATAATATATATTTAGAATCCATTTCATCCTTCTTCAACGAAGAGGATGAAACGGATTCTCCATTGGCACTTTTTAAGTGTTCCTTTGGAATTACACCAGAGATGCGAGACTATTTTGAATTGGCTACACTTAGCAAAGAAAAGGTTTCTTTATTTGAAACATGTATGCAAGATAATCTGCAATGGTGAACATCCTTTTAACTTTACATATACTATTTCCTTTATCGGTATGGTATTTAGCACTTTCTAGCATTTTGTAAATATTACAATTTAATTATTTTAGGCAATGAGAATGATGCAAGCGATTTTACTGATCTTCCTGAAAAAAATGGTCATAAAATTTTGGCGCCATCTGAAAGTGGTATTTGTTCTTGTGGTGCAGAGTGGGATAAACGTTCTATTCAAGATGAATGGTTGTACGTAGACGTGTGTTAAGTTGCGTACTTTTATTCAATCCATGATGTAAAGGGTAAGTTCTGATTTGTTATAGGTTACGGTTCACTTCATAATTATTTGACCTAAATAAATTATTTTGTGTATTGTAGACCTTGCTCCTCTTGTGCTACGAAAAACCATTATGATGGCATTGAAAACAGGATTGTATGGTTTAGATTATATGCAATATCTCATGCCGTTCTAAAAGATTACATTCGGCTTTTCATAACGTCGAGGTACTTTTTAATGAAAATTTGCCGAAGCATTAGTAGCTACGTTTGTCCATTATTTAATTTTCTCGCCCTATCTCTTTTGAATGTTTTTTCTTTTTTATTCTTGTTCAGTTTACCTATGTACAAATATTATGTTGCGTATGTACAAAGGCAAGTGTCTTCGGGTAATTTTAATTTCCCAAAGGAAATAACTTACGCCAAGTTTCGTCTCGCTATCATTGCCATGATACGGTAAGCATCATTTCATTTTCAGCTGTAAAATATGAATATTCCATTGAGATAGTGATCGCTTGTTTTATTAAGTTATTGAATTTTCTCTTATTAAGGTTGCTTGATATTGATTTTGACAATGGGTTTTTTTGTGAATTTTGTGGAAGAATTCCCCAAAATGTGGTGATGGATGGAACAACTTTTGGAATACAGAAAACTTTCTTACCAAATAATTTAAGAGAGTCTGATACTGGATTGCTAGATGGACGATAAGTATTTTTGAAGTTTATCTGTAATATATAGTATATACAGGTCTGCTAATTAGTAAATACGAGTGTTCATCTACGTATCAGAAAGCATTTTATGCATGATGGTGACTTCTCTCACTTTGTTTTTGTACACAGCTTATAGTTATAAAAATAACAACCTGTTTTCTTTTGTCCAATACTAGGTTTGAAATGTGCAATTTCATCAACAGGAGAAATGTGCGAGCTTTATTGAAGAAGTACAGTGATTCAAAGCTAAGTTGGGACGAATTTCAAGAATTAAAATCTGAAGTAAGAAGAATTTATTACCCCACGAGTACAAAATTTTGTATGACCACTCCAGAGCTCATTTTATACTACAATTTCTCGTATTTATAGATATCTTCAAAGGGGCTTAGGACTCTACTTGAATGGTTAGAGAAACAAGGATTTATCACTAGTTGTCCAAACTCGTGCAGAAGGTTATTGGCAGCATTGGCTTCTGACAAACCAGTATGCGCAATTGTGCCCCCCAAAGAAGAAGTTTTGAACCTCTTGATAAGGATGTCTGATGGAGCCAATCCAAAAGACAATCCTTCGACTGATTTAAAACTTCTTCATGAAGAAGTGCCCCTACTGTTTAACGTCGTTGAGGCTAGCGAAGAAATTCCTATTACTATTCAACCGCTGCTAAAGGAATTGGTACAAACGGCTATAAGTCCGTTCGAGGTCAAGGACGGTCAGTGGCGTTTGCCACACAACTTACCTGTGGTGTCTCAAAATTCGTCCCATGGATATGTACCTTGTCTGCCAGAACTGGTTCAAACACAGCAGGGAGATTGTGCCAAAGTCACTAGACCCAAGAAGAAGCATGGCACTTTGATCCCTGTAATATTTTGTATTCTTTGTCCCCATGGTATTTACCGTGGGGACAAACAAATCCATCTGACAAAATGGTGTCAAATCGAGTCCAGAGACAACCAACGTAGTTGTAATGAAGGTAAATGGTCATAATTGTATTTTGTTCTCAATTTTGTGACGAATGTAATGTTGAATATTTTATCTAGGCAATCCACCCACTTGTAGCGGAATTCGTGGTATTCTTATGTACAAAAAACCTAAAAATTATCGAGAAATTGTTGTCCGTTGTCCAAATCATAAAAATACATGCTCAGAAAGTAAGACTCATCTAACTTTTTAAAACTTGAGAATGAGACTTAGTTTTAAAACTTGAGACTTTTAATATGAATTGACTTTATTTGTTTTAAAAGAGTATCTTGAGCATGTAATGAGATGTGATAATCCACAAACAAGGTACGAAAGTTGCCCAAAGACAAAACGTTTGTCTATGTTCATACCGCTGAATGCTGTGAAACCAGATGGTATATGTGCTGCTCTTGTATTTTATTTTAGCACTTTAATTTCTTTACATACACAGGTATTTAGTAATTTTGCTGTAAATTATTTTGCAGATAGCGGATATCGCAAGGAATTGTTTAGATTTACATGCTTTAACTCTTGTGTTGGAGGAATGAACAGACGACCAACACATTTATCCTTTCGACTGGAATGTGGGTACGTTGTTTAATTACTTTTATTTTATAGTATGCATTTGAAGGATTATAAGGAATGAGATATTACATACATGTATTATATGTGATATACATGTATGTCAAAGGCTCATACTTTCTCCTCTGTCAGTTCTAGGGTTAAAGGTTTAGCTGTGGTTGAGCGCGTCTGTCAAAAGATCTACTCTTCTACTGGCAGACATCTCCTTATTAATTGCTGAGAACCCACGAAGGTAAGCCCAGAGCCTTTCAATAGCCTCACCATCTGTAAGACCAAAACCATCGAGCCTTCTAGGACTGAATTTGACCTGGTTTTTTTGAAGACACTAAAAAATAATATTTTACCTACGGGGACTTTTAATCAAGGAAGAAACCAGAGCAGAAAAGATTGTCTTTCTTCAATCGCTACATCATTACCCAGGGATGTACTTTTCTGGAGGGAGGGGGTGCTCTAGTTTGGATAAGATTCTAGTGGCTGCTTGTTGCCGTAACATGCAAGACATTTTTCGTTAAATTTTGTTACTTATATACAATGATTGGAGATTTTTGAAATTATGCTCCATAAACCCCAATTACGATCGCTTGATGGTTTATCACTGGGAAAACAATGAATGGATTTGATTTTCTAAAGAAATTATTAACAATTTTGCAGACAAATTTGCATTGTAAGAGTAAAAGATTGGGCATGCTTCGCCCCTGAGAAAAGTGGGTCCATGCTTCATGCAGGTCTATGGGCCTTGATACATACGTAAGTAGCTACGTGGATTTAAAATCAAAATTACAAACAGCCAATTTTTTTCTTTTCCTTTAATTTATCATGCTTATGCATGGTCTATGACTTGATTGTGTAAACTGTCATGTTTATTTTTACAGTAATAAAACAATTATTATATATGCACTAATCTATAATGTGCTCCACCTTATTTTAGAGTTGTCAGTATTCAGAATTTCGTATTCGCTGTTCCTAATCCAAAGCATTTTAAAAGATGCTGACCAAAGTCCCGGTGTTGATTTAAAAATAATGTATGATATTGGATGTGTATTATCCTCACATTTAAAGGTATCTTAATGTTGGCATGTATGATGTGGGACAAGTTCATTCACCAACTAAACTTTGAATAAATTGGTACCGTTCTAGGCAAACAAGAGGCATGACATTTTGTCAAAAGTGTCAATTTCGGTGCCGATATTTTATTGTTATGGACACAAGGCTTCATGCCAGGTAATGAATAAAGCATTTTCCCTAAGAAATTTATGTTGAACTATAGTGAAATATAGTCTTTTGCGTGAAAATTCGTGATCTATGGTCTTTTGCATAAAAATTCGTGAACTATAGTCTTTTGCATGAAAAATCGTGAAAATATAGTCTTTTGCATGAAAATTCGTGAACTATGGTCTTTTGCATGAAAAGTAGTGAACTGTAGTCTTTTGCATGAAAAATCGTGAACTATAGTCTTTTGTACGAAAATTCGTGAACTATAGTCTTTTGCATGAAACTATAGTGAACTATAGTCTTTTCCATGAACATTCGTGAACTACGGTCTTTTGCATAAAAATTCGTGAACTATAGTCTTTTGCATGAAAAATCGTGAACTATGGTCTTTTGCATGAAAAATCGTGAAATATAGTCTTTTGCATGAAAATTCGTGAACTATGGTCTTTTGCATGAAAAGTAGTGAACAATAGTCTTTTGCACGAAAATTCGTGAACTATAGTCTATTGCATGAAACTATAGTGAACTATAGTCTTTTGCATGAAAATTCGTTAACTATGGTCTTAAAAATTGTTAGCAATTTAATTTTAGAAATGCAAAAGATTTATTGCTTGGTTGATTATTTGTTTTGCGGAACAAATTATTCATATCTGTAGCAATATTTTGAAGTTGCTTAAAATAATATGAACAAAAATACATAAAGGGAAAAGGATTTCTTATTTTCCGAAGAGTTTCTATCTGTATCTGTTTTTCCTGAAAGCTTGAAAGTCAAAAAATTGTCTATCAAAGTTATTTATAGCTATTAAATCTTAACCAACATCTCGGCAGAACTTAAAGCATATATATGACCTCCATTTGGTTTTATTGATTTTAGTATGTGTCAAAAAGTTATTTAAGAACTTCCAAATTTGATAAAAGGCATATTTCAAAAGTTTTTACTGCTTAAAAACAGGTTTTAAGAAAAAAGCAGCGAAGACTTAGCTTTAACTTAGGAATACATCTGTGCATGAAAGTTATTTAAGCCTATATCACAACATAGCTACTTTTCTTGTTCTGTATCTTTTCTTTTAAACAAGGCCTATTATGCATAAAACTCTATAACAATACATAATTTAAAATATAAATTCTATATATATTATTGTTGAAATTGTATTCTTGCATGAGATCCTGCATTTTGAGTGCGCTATCTTTTTGTGTGTGTTTTTTTCTTTTTGTTTGAGCTGTATTACTTCTGGAAATATTTTATGTGTGTATAAATTAGTGTAGAAGTTGTTAACTAATTTTTTGAGAACTATCTGAATCAATAAAAAACCCATTTGTGGTCATAAGCATTTTATGAATTTGAGATAGAAGCGTCTGCCGTTCGGTGATGGATGCTTCAATTTTTCAGCACGTGTCTCGTCATATTTCAGATATGGGACATTTTTTTACCATGTTACTGATTGTGTAAAACATTTCATTTGCTCGAAGATATCATAAGTCTTGTTCGAGGTAAACTGTCGAAGCAAAATAGAACGACATTGGGAGCCTTGGTCACAATCGATGTGCACGCAAGGGATGTCGTTGAAGATATGGTGGAGAAAGGTATCATCAACACCTATCATCATTTACAATCCATCTACATACTTAGTGTCGCAGAATTCACTGAGTTCGTCCAGAAAATTGATCTGCACTCTGATTCGGTTTGTTTTATGGAGTTTATTAGCAATGAACAATCTACACAATCTTTTCGACTATTACAAATTTGAGTCTATTTATATGTTTACATTTCGTGACTTACGTGCACTACTACAACATGAATTAATTAAGAGAGAAAATACTTAGGAAGTGTTAAGTATATACACCCTAATTTTTAATTATAATTTTGGCACACATAAAACTCTGCATGGGAGCTTATAAAATCTGGCATGCAATAAAAAATATAAATGAAATATCCTAAATTATACAACACTTAGTTTTTCAAGCATAAATAAAAAAATTATTTTGCAATAAGAAAGGACACTACTCAAGACAGTCGCAACTGTTACTGAAAGCAGAGAATATGTGTATTTTAAAATATGTGCGCTAAATTTGCATTTTTGACAGCATCTATAACAGTTATCGCCTTTTGTCGAGTGTTTTAATTCTATCCGACGTGAGAACGAGCAATTTTTCCTCAGGCATAATTTACAGGAACTCATGAATCAGCGAAATAGGCCGCTACAGATTGAACATTGCTTGCTCCTTTTGATCTCGTAAAGTCTTTTAAAGTTTTATTTGCCAGGTTTAGGCATGCTTCAACAGCATTGTTTCGATTTACATAGTGTAAATATCTCTACTATAACTAACATGATTTGTTGTTATCAAGTTTTAACGGCCTGTTAAGTCCTTGAAGGAACATTCAGCTTATAGACATTCTGAATAAGTCCGAAAAACTTTAATAAAGTGTTTAGTGAGTTGTAGAATTCAAATTTATTGTGGGAATTATTGACCGTTGATCATTTCTTGATGTCACATTTAACCAAGACGCTTAATGCTGCAAATCTCAATGTAGAGTACGTCAAAATAAATCATTGCGTCTCATTTTGGTATGAATTTTCATTTCTAAACACCTTGAAAAATTAAATTTTTTAGAAACTGACAACCAATAGTGTTTTTCTGTATGCAATTTGAATTTAAAATTGAGCAGCTATAATTTATTTTGATCTATAATGGATTCGCTACTGTGTCAATAGTATTTCAAAACTTATAAAAATGCTAAATAAAAATGTCTGGTGTACGCTTTGATCTTGCCAAAAGTAATTCTCTTGCTTTATGGTAATGAAACGGAGTTGTGTAATCAAGCCTAAAAGATGAAAAAAAAAAACAATCGAGCATACGAGTTCGACATTGATTCAAATTCTTTTTTTCTCGTGTTGAAAAAAATATTTACGCCATGAAGATTATGTTTACTTTATGCAGAATTGATCGATCGAAATTTTCGCTTGTTTTCAAAACTTCTATTATTAACTTCTATTTCAAAACTTCTATTACTCCGCTGGCAATAAGCCATATAATGTAAAAAAATGTCTTTCATAGGTGTCTCGCGTGAAAAGGACTTTGATTGGCTGTCTCAGCTTCGCTATTACTGGGAAAATGATAATTGCCTTGTGAAAATTATCAATGCAACGGTCAACTACGGTTACGAATACCTGAGAAATTCTGTAAGGTATAAGATTATTTAGAATATGTCACGCGCAACCAGTTAAAAAAACCCCTGATCTCTTAATAGAAGAAAGTGTTTTTATTTATGTTTTGTTGATTTAACTATGACTGTTGAAAGTGGTTCTTTCACGGTTTGAAGTACCCATGTTTTATTTGTTTATGTACAAACCTCGTTTAAATTCGTCCTAGAACCAAACAAACCCGTGACACTTTATTTCAAAGAAAGTATTACGGGCTACGCCTTCATAAGAATTAGTACTTTCACAGGAATAAGCATCAACAAAGTAATTGTTTTCACTAAGTATTCCGCCTGGACTATTCCTTAAGACATAGATCTTATTCCATAATTTTATTGCGTAGATTGGTCATTACTCCGTTGACTGATCGTTGCTATCGTACGTTGGTTGGAGCATTTCACTTAAATCTTGGTGGAGCACCTGAAGTCCCCGCCAGCATTGGCAAGACGGAGACAACTAAAGTGAGATGCTAACGCTGTATGAAGTAAATGATGAGCGGTGGTTCTCATACATTTGTCTCAGTCGTTCCTTTGAGTCGTCTTAATCGAGTTGCAGCGGTCGCCTGAATAAAGGTCCGTTCACACGATGCGATTTAGCAGATTCGATTTTGTCCGATCCTAAAAAACGAATCATGTAAAGACATATAAAGCGACCCTTCGACAATCGAGTCAAATTGGATGGAAATAGAACTTGAGAAAAGAAAAAAGAAAACTTGAGAAAAGATCAGAGGAAGCCGGCCAGCTTCAGAATTCTCACTCTCCATACTTGGCACGAAAAATTAGATTTGACAAAAAAAAACACGCAAAATATATCGATAAATGTACTGGATAACACAAATGGCTACTTCCACGACTATAAATATCTCCTAAAATATCCGGCAAACAAAAATATCGGACCGCTATAACAAGCATCCAAAAGTCGGAACCAAAACAATTGGATCGGACAAATCGGATCGTATGAATGGGCCTTATAGCGAAGTGCGGCCGTGCATGCATTATTTTACAGATCTGGTCTGATGAGCATGGACTTTCCCACCTGATTTCTATATTTACAAACTTCAGAACAGGGGGGAGCGCTTAAGGAAACCCAAAGGTCTGGTAAAAAATACATAATTAGGCACACGAATAAAATGACTCGAAATGAAATAACTATTCTATAACCAGGCTAAAGAGTGTTAGCCACCGTGTAAATCTCGCAAATCTTTTTAAAAATTGTTTGGATTATTCAAAATAAATCATTGAAGATGGTTTGACCTCTGAGGCAAATTGTGATTTTAATACATTACTTCATGGTTACTGTGTGCGTACGATTTTTATTCTCAACTTTTCCACGAATCATTCAAACGAACCAACCATGAAGTAATCTTTTTATCATACGAGTGTTGAATTTTAGATTATAGTGAAATTTGTTTGCTGAAATGATAGACACAACTCGAACGCTTAAAAACAATCACATAATTTGCATAAGAAAATACAATAACACAAATTAATTGTTCATTGGGATAAACTAGTTTTTCCACCGTTTGTGTCATAACATTATGAATGGCAATTCATCTACGAAGGAATTAGGTTTGTATTTTACGTTGTCTTTTTCTTTCGGAGGGAAGCGTATCGTATATACAATCAGAATGCAAGACAGTTACGACGTTTTTCACAAGTGAAGAAAATCGTATGTCCAATCAGATGCTCGGAAATTTTAGGCATATGATTTTTATTTCACCATTTTGTTGCGCATAAATTTAAATACTCATATGATAAATAAAAAATCGAAAACATTTTCCGAGTTTGTACAGAGTTATGTAAACACGCGTGAAAGTTTGGTAGAAACTCGAAATTGCGTGGGCAAGCACGAGTTTTCCAAGCATTTTTGCATTATTAAGTTATATTAACACGCCTTTTTTGGAGCATTCGACCAGCGCCCGTTTTTTTCAAAGGTTATTTTATAATTTATTACAATGAACAATGAAAGTTCATCAAAACAATTCAATTGGAAAAAGCGCCCCGAAAGTGAATTTAAATCAGGGTTGCCTTAACGTCGTTAATTCGGGGATCCTACATTCGTACTCACAGCTCGTAAAAGACAATTGTAGATAATGCAAGTCTGTGCAGCAGATGATGTATAATATTAATTATATGAGTTATACGAGACGAGATTTAACACTGCATGTTTAAAGCCTGACTAGTTCTTGCAGGTAGATATCATTTCCCTACTTGGTGCTAGGTTGAACTGCGGTCTATAAGACAATCTGCGAAAGGTATTTTCCTAAGACCAGTCCGCCATCGATAAAATTTCCGAAATCGAAATACACTGATTAAATGCGGCAGTAGTGGCTGCACCTCTAATGAAGTGTGCCGTAAAAACATTACAATCAATGTCTGCTAGTTGTAATAGTGTCTTAATCCAACGCCCCAATCTAGAGGAAGCAATGGTTGGTGCGGTCGAAAGAGGGACAGGAATAGTCTATTCTGGAGATTCGATTCCTTCGGTCTCTTATCGGCAGTTCGCTTCGCATACGATCTCAATCATTTTTACCAGACACAACTCGTCATCGGAGAGATACGTTGCGTGAAAGCTGATCTTTGATAAGTCTCCTGGCTTTGATTCCTTAGATAGCCCGGCAGCTGAAAGGATACTCCTTCCGGGTGGTAAGCGCGAAAGCGAAGATCTCACTTAGCCATATTGGATAAGCGATCCGGTGCAGTTAGTCATAGAAAAACTACCAACTTGTAAAACAACATCTTATATCAGATACTCATATCTTCATTCGAACCCAATGATTTAATGAACCTAACATGATAGAAACATTCCAAGTATGAGAATACTTGGGTGCTGGCGATCTTAAATTAAAGATACCTTTTAAAAGTTGTGAGATCAACGTGTGAGACCCCACTTTATATCCATCAATCTCAGGCAACAGGGCTGACAAACTGGATCTGTACACGTTGAGGCTGTGAAACGCTTTCCCTTCCTCAAACTGATCTTTCAGAAACTCTAAAATAAGACTCAATGAGATTGACTTGCCGTTGATCACACCAGCTAACCCACATGTTCCTACGGAGGCATACGTGTTGGTTGTGTTCTTTTGCTAGGAAGCCAGAAAAATATCTCGAGTTGACTCTGAAATGCCTGTGTCATTGTAACGTCTGCAGATAATCTCCACCCAACCAGTTGCAGGTTGGAAAGGGGGTGAGGCATGTTGTCTCTCAGCAATGTTGGTGACGTTGAAAACAACAGAGGGCGATCTATGCACAGATGCAGTAAAAAAGGATCCAAGGTTGTGCTTGCAACACTTGGGCTATAGCCTCGAAGGCTTGCCCAATCTAAAGAAAACACATCTGAATGTATTGCTATGGGATCCGGTTTCCAGCTGACTAACTTGGGAAGTTGATGAGTTAGGCGAGAGGCAAATAAGTCGCTCTTCATCGGCCCCATATTTTCATTATTGCCTGAAACATTGATGGGTCCAGTTTCCAATCACTCGAATCAACTAAATTCCTCTATGCCCAATCCGGTACCCTGGCATTCCAGTACCCTGGCAGGTGTCGAACAGATACCACAATTCTGTTCTGTTCCAGTTGTAGCGCTAGATTTGATAAAGCCTACGAGTGGGTCCCTCCCATCTTGTTTATGTACGCTACTGCGGTAGTGCTTTCCATTAATACTTTCACGTGTGTACAAACCTTGTTTTTTGTAAACGTCTTGATGGCCAGAGATCCTGCCATCAATTCCAAGCAATTGATGTGAAACTTTTTCTACCTGAATGTTTCCTGGCACTTTGTGAACAATGTTGTTCAAGCTTCTTCCTTAAATCACAACATTGTTAACTGCACTGTTTCAGCTCATTTTAATACACCAACAAGGCTTTCAAATGAGAATACTAATTAACTGTTGCTGCCTAAAGCGAGAAAAAAAAACGGCGCGGAGAAGTATTGCATTCCAATACAATGGGATCGCCTTAATAAAGAAATATCTTTAATAAGATTCGAGGACCAAGGTAAACGTCATTTTTAAATTTATACATGAAATACCTTTATACAATTTTAAAATTTTTTCATTCCACACATTGTTTTTTACATACTTCATTGAACTTTGGTTATCTTAACTTTTTCCCATTGTAATTTTAACATTGTTTTATTCCCGTAATTTCAATGCAGTTCAGGCAAATGAAAAAAATTCTTACTATTATTATTACTTATCTGTCCACTCACTTGTTGACATTGCTGTAGGAATACCACCAGGAGCGAAGTCCTTCTCAGTCTAAAAAAGTTTTTCGCGAAAAATATCAGATATAACTGAAGCAATAATCGAAGATCAAACTCATTCAAAAAAGGGTTTATCGTCAAACTGTTCGGTAATTTCCTCTCCCGGATCAAAGTCGTCAAGATCAAGAACAATATCGCAATCATCTTCCTCGTCTTCCTAAGAAATGAAGTACAGGTCAGATATTTTAACAGGTTGTATTTAGAAGACAACGTCCATCCTGACTCTCAAGTGTCCTTTGTCCCACCTTCTTAGTCCGAAATGTCCATTGTAAATACGAGGAAAACTACAAAAAAGGACAAGAGAGCTAATTACTGGTGAGACAGGTGGTTCGTGTCACATGTAATTAGTAGTCCCAGTTGTCCCAGAGTCTTTTATGAGCTTAATCTTATTCATACCTAATTTCACCTGTCCTGTCACCCCTGTCCATTGTAATAACTCTCCTTAATCCTACCTATCGTTTATCCCACCCGCTCTTCATCCCAATTGTCCCTTTACCACACCGATCCTTAATCCCACTTACCCTTTATCCCACTTGTCCTTTATCCCACCTGCCCTTTATCCCACTTGTCCTTTACCACACCTGTCATTAATCCCACCTGTCCTAACACTCGCCTGAACCTAAACCAATTTGTCTATAATCCCGACTTTTTTAATTGCACCTGCCCTTAATCCCACCTGGCCTTTAAGGCTTTAACTTTAATCCCGCCCTTCCTTAACTACGGCCTTCCTCAGTTTCAACTGTTCATGGGGTAAGCCTGTGGATAATCCTACCCGCCACAAAATGCCACAACCTCTACCTTTTTCGTTTTTCCTTTCTTTTCAACATGCTTATCGCACAAACTGTGGACATCTTTGGACCCTACAGAAGAAGAATGTTTGGAGAAGCTCTTAGTTTCCAGCACATTTTGCTCCTCACGTGAGTCGATTCGTCGACGCTTTTCATCAACGGAGATGCCATGGAGTCCACTTGCTGTAGCTTTTTCCTTTCCATCTTCCATTTCTCTATTTTTCGAGATTTCCCGATCAGCTTTTTTCTCTTTTGAAAGAGAGATGTTGGATTTCAGTGCAGCTTTTTCGACATTCGAGTCCGTAATAATTTTTTTCAGTTTACTCAAAGCTTGCTTCTGTTTCGTCGAGTTCGTCATGTTGTCACGAGCTTGGAGAGTGGAACCCATGTTGGTCTCAGACATGTTGGTTATCGTTTCATTTTTTTTGCGAGCACAATTCTCGACAGACGTATTACTAAGTTCTTCGACCGACGATTCTCCTTCGTTTTTCATTGGTTTTCCATAAGAAGGCATTGAATCACTAGTTAGCATTTGATTTTCCGACAAAATATCGTCATTATTGTCACTATTCTCGACTTCATTACCGGATAAAATATTTTGCTCGTCGTCGTCGTCGTCATCAAGCGAAGTGTGGTATTTCGACTTTGGGCAAAGAGAGACATTATGAGAAGACGTTCTGGCAAACATGCCGTCTAAGGTCTTACAACACATCAACACCACAACTGACAAAAATTCACACATCTTTCGACACCTTTTAAAATCACCTTCATGCAAAACTAACTATTCAGTATTCACCCACTTGCTTTAAAATCATCGACACTGCAGATACTACATTTGAACTCAAAATCAAAGAAGCACTTCACATTAACAAAACTAACTCTAATCTCAACGTTCAAGTTTTTCGTTTTAACACTATATTCAGCATTTAAATACTTTCATTATTAATTCTAACCACTATTTCATTGTAATATAATAATTTATTCATAAGTGTATAAATTGTATCACAGTATCATATTACTCATATATATTCATCACATACATAATATTCCTTATAATACTGAAGATGGCATCATGAGATGTTGAAACATGTTTATTTAAAAAAAACTTGTCGTTTTTATTAAATGAGCAATATCAATAGTGCTTTTACGCAGTTACGGCAATCAAACATTGTCTGGCAATATTACCTTTCTGTATTTCAAGCATTTTGTCGTGTAATTACCTATGCTGTATGAAAAAACTGTCTTTAGCTTTCCATAATAAACGACTGACTTGCTGTTACATTTGTCTTGTCTTCGTTACTAATATAATTATTCAAGAAGTGAGTACAGAAATGAGGTTATTAAATAACAAAGGTTAATAATATGGTTAATAACCAAGAATTGCCTTGCGAATCTGGAAACGAGACACCCTGTGCAGTTAAAAAATAGATAAAAAATAGAAATGAAAGAAATGTCCTCGCAAAATATTGATGAAAATTGCGACCGCGAACTAAGTGAATCCCCTTCGGTGGGTTGGATGCGAGCGTTTCAATCAATCAAACTTTGTGCTGATAAAAGAGCGACGATTTCTGGATTGGAACAGCTTGGTGAGGTGTCTTTTGATTCAACAAAATTAGGTACATTATCTACTCCATCCTTTGTTGATGTGTCCTCTGAATTACCAACGCAAACTAGGGACACTAATTATCATGTCAGCAACATCAACGGTACCATTGTCGGCTGCGATTTCCCCCTCTCATTTAGTGCTTGGTCCTGGGTCCTGGTTGGCTTTTGATTCCTTCAAAATTAGTTGGACAAGTCCTCGATTATAAACTCGTTGAGATGTGCTACTTATTGCCAGATAATCTGCTACTAACTGCGGTTGATCCTCCTTCGTTCACTATCGAAAATGGAGCAATAGCCCCGTCAAACTCAACTGTTTCGCGAAAGAAGTCAGAAAAAGTGATTTGTTGTCTTGGGTACAATGCTTTTATGCGTACGTAGCGGTTATAACCGCAACCCACCCAAATCCAATTACGTAATTTTTAATGCAGCCCATTCGTCTTGTGAGACGTGGCTAAAGCCTAGTTCTCATTCATTGTAAAACGTCGACGATAGAGCTTTTGCGACGTCGGCGAGCGCTTACTATTAATGAGAACGCGTTAAAATTTATGTCGCCGATTTTTTGTGACGAACACCGAGCGTCGGCGCTGCCATCGCAAGGAACAAAATGTTTCTTGCGATCATAGCCGATCATTACCGACAACTTTCATAATCTAGTCCAACATGGCTGCTCTTGAAAATGACGAACAATCAGACTTCGATTCAGTGCAAGCATTAAATATTCATGCTGTTAAAGCAAAGCAAAGGACTGTTTTGCTCCTACATGTGGCCATTCGTCGGAGGGCAACACTTGCAAGTTCTTTGCTTTTCCAAGCGCTACAATGCTGAACGACGAGTACAAGAGATGGTTCGACTCATAAGGTATGAACTGATATTCGAAAAGAATTCCTTATTCGGTGAAAATTTGATGAAATACGTGATTTTAAGTGAGATTTACGGACTCTATTCTGGTGAAGAGTTAACATCAGGACATGAGGGAGAATCATCGAATACTGAATGATAGAAGCTTCAGCTAGTTGTCTTTTTAACGGTCGCTTTGTATTTCCCGTAGCCAAAACCTTAAATCTTAGTGCTTTGGAAGGTATAATCCGTCAATTTTGATGATCAAATTTTTATCACTTTTATGAAAGTATGACAGAACAACACACAGCTTCACCTAGCCCAATTGTTTCATTGTAGTGTGGCCACAATTTCTAACATTGTCATAGCATTCACTCATGTTTTGCATGAAATTTTGTTTGACGAGCTAATGACGTCGATTCCATCCCAGAAACAAAAAAACAAGATCTCTGCACCCTCCTCTTTCAGGCAATTTGAATCCTGTCTGCACAGATATTGAGCTTGCTGCACCGGGATTGATGAGTCAGCAAAATGCAACCTTTTTATCATACAGAGGAATGAATTCCTTTAAGGTAATAATTGGTGTTGCACCAAATGGAGTCATTACTAATGTCAGTCGCCTGTATCCAGGTTCTATTTCAGAGAAGGCCATTGTGCAACAGTCTGGACTCCTTAATCACTTGACAGCTGGAGATATGATTCTGGCGGACAAGGGTTTCCTTATCCAGGATGTTGTACCACATGGTGTCTGTGTCAATATTCCACCTTTTCTGAATAATGGAACTTTCACAGAGAGTGAGGTCAAGAAAACAAAAGCCATAGCTAAAGCACAGTTTCATGTCGAAAGAGCCAATGCTAGGCTGAAAGACTTCAAAATTTTAGGTGTCATTCCTTTGTATTTGCACTGCTATGCTGACATTTTGTTTCAGTTATGTGGAACACTTGTAAATTTGCAATTTCCTCTCATCAAAGAGGGATGTGAAGATATGTTTTTTGAGTAGTTTTATGTTTGAAGACTACATTGGACAGTTTTTTAATAATTATTGTTGTTCAAATAGAAAATGAAATAATTTGTAGACTGAGGCTTACTTAGAAGAAAATACAGCTAGAGGGGTGGGGGTGGGTGGAGCATTCTAATATAACAGTAAAGGGATGATTTTACCTCCTAGGGATTACAATATTTATCATCTGGTACAGCCTGGGTTTACATAGGGTGTCAAATTAGATCACTGCGAGAATTCTTTTATCATGTTTAGGAGAACAGAAGTTAAAAGAAGTTTTGACATATGTTTTACAATGGATGTCTTTTTGGGGATAAAAATAAAAGCAAGTACTGCCCACAGTTACCCTTAAGAAGTCTTTCTGAACATTTCCCATGAACATCCCATCACTTTTATATGGGAATTTTCCTTCCCCCCAGGAAAACAACATTAAATGATGTACCATATTTCCATGTCTTTTAAATACCATGTTATCCTTGTGTTTATTAATAAAAATGCAAATATATGTATAGCCTGTTACCACAACTCCCTCACACCAAACTAGTAGTGGTAGGTCAATTTGAGGACTGAAAACCGACGAGTATCACTATTTTTTAAAACAAATCGTTCATTAAAAAGCCTTTTTTTATTTCACTACAAGAGAAAATCACGCCCTCGTGTTCATTTGGGCAACGAAAACAGTGTAAAACTTAATCTTGACATTTGGCATTCACCGTCACTTTATAAACCTTTTCTTTCATTCTTGCGTGTACTTCTACTCGTAAAACACTCTGCTGGTAAGTAAATGCCTCAATGTGATCTGACTTAAGTGGTTTTCCCCCTTTTTTATAGATTTCTTTTCTTCTGAGAAGAAATAAAAAAGCGAAGCGATGGATAATGTCTCGACTACCGTGAAATTGGCACCACATCGGGCAACACAATCAACACAACATTCATCACAACAATCATCACCACATTCAACTAAAATTTATCATTCAAAATGATAAATCGAAAAATCGTCTTTAAAACACGTTTCCCATCAAATAAAACAGTAAAAAACAATTCTTAACTGTTTATTACTATTTTACAGTCCTTAACCATCACAATAAATGTATAAAAGTCAAGAAATTGAAGAAAACACTAAGATTTATATGACAGTGTACTTTCCATTTCTCTTAATTAGCCTATAATTTAAAAACTACACGGTAGAATTTTTAATAAATATAAATATATCAGAATTCCGGTTCTTTAACAAACAAAGGCCTATAAAAAAAAAATACAAGGTAGAATTTTTTTAAACTTGGCCAGAATATAAATAATTATATTTTCTATCACATATCCAAAATCTGGAGGTGGCACAAAAAATGAAAGAAATAATATTCCTTGAGAATGTACTCTGGTATTAACTGTGAAAATGGCACCACATTCGAGAAACAGCTCTATAGCTAAAAAATTACACGGTAGAATTTTTTTAAACTTGGCCATGTTGTAGATATTCTTACTGTCTATAACATATCCAAAATCTGGAGGTGGCACAAAAAAATAAGTTGCAGAAAATCATCGACAAAGTCGGATGACACGAATGCGCGTAATATAATCTTGCATATTTAAGTTAAGAATTCCTGTTCTTTAAGAAAAAAAGCCTTATAAATAAAAAACTACACTGTAGAATTTTTTTAAACTTGGCCATGTTGTAGATATTCTTACTGTGTATAACATATCCAAAATCTGGAGGTGGCACAAAAAACTAAGTTGTAGAAAATCATCGACAAAGTCGCATGACACGAATGCGCGTAATATAATCTTATATAATTAGGTTGAAGCTGAAGTACTAAGAACAATGTCTTCATTTACATCCAAGTTGATGGTTCTTATGTGGCTTGAATAGATGTACGAGTGCACTGTTGAAGCTGATTCTGACAAGCCCTGTTAATAGAGGATTCAGGCAAAATAGGAGCAATGGTTCATCTGGATCCACACAATTACAACACAAACAAGTCAAGCTGGGTTGCTTGATACCTCATCATGATTTTCTTGATGATCAGCTGAATTACTCGGAATGTCTGGATTCACATCCTTGTTGATGGTTCTGATGTTGTTCGAAGTGACACAAGAGTG
Source organism: Xenia sp. Carnegie-2017 (assembly GCF_021976095.1). Lineage (NCBI taxonomy): Eukaryota > Metazoa > Cnidaria > Anthozoa > Malacalcyonacea > Xeniidae > Xenia > Xenia sp. Carnegie-2017. The sequence goes on from NW_025813494.1 coordinate 261,143, forward strand.
TGTTGTTGAAGCTGATGACCCCCTGTTAATAGATGAAGCCTGAAATTTTACTTCTGGTGATTTTATAACGACACAATCAAAGCACATGGAAGTAAAAAATATAATCAACAAACCAATAACAAACCAAGTATTTTGAACCATTTTATGTAGAAAACCTGTAAGGCTTCAATTTACCTTTTGAGTAACGTCATTCCAAATACACGTAAATTTCTTGCGAAGTAGTATTCGAGGAATCATCTGATAAATATCATGTGGTTCTAAATTGAAAAAATCCTCGTCGTCGACTTGATTAGCTTTAAAAATATAAGAAGAAAAACGTCAATGAAATTACGTTATTGCTGTTGGTATTCTCTAAAAGCGCTCGACCAAATCTGCCTGCTAGTAAAACGTAAACAAGGCAAGTCATCTATAAATGTAATTTTGAATTATTTTCTACACTAGATTTATGCACAAGACATTTCAGGATGAGACAATACCTTCAAAATCTTCGACAATTTCATCCAATTTGTTCTTTTACAAAAAAAGAATGTCAGCGACAGATGATTGTTTGTTGATTTCCATTTTGCCCACAATAGAAGAGTTTAAACGCTTAAAATGCACTTCAACAAAGCACAAGAAGTTTAGAAACACGCCACGCGACTACCATTGAGTTCTATAAGACCTGGAGGGGAAACGTCAACAAAATTACTATAAATTATCAGCGCGCGGCCGCGTGGTCAAAAACATGGCGGATTTTGGTTGTCAAAGTCAGCGGAAAGACGCGGGCTCATAAAATGAAATTTTTTTCGCCCACCCGGATTTGACAACCACAATTGCGATTATATAAAATATCAATGCCAAGCACAAAAACTTTAGAAATTTTATCTTTAAAACATGCTGCAAACTTGTTTGGTATACGGATGCTGAAGTAATGCCAGAAAAGGAAACATTTCATGACACCGGTAAGCAACGTAAGATTGTTTACTATTTAAAGTGTTAGGTGTTTTGTTTTAAGTCAATACTTGAAGTGTGATGGTATATATTTTGTGAATGTTTTTACTCCTAAGTTATAATTTAAGTTCTGTTTATCCAGTCTTATTTGTTCTTTACTTAATCGCTTCCTAGACTAGACAAAGCAACCAATTCTTATCGAGATATGCATATCTTAAAACTCCTTGTTTCAACTGAGTTGAAATGGAGGATTTTTTCATGATATTTTTCTGAAAATATGAAGCAAATATTAAGGACAGAGCTGTATTGAAATCAAATGCAGTGCAGGATTAATTAATGAGCTCTTTGGTACATGTCGTACAATAAAAAACACCTGTATTAAACAGCTAGCCTGGACAATTTGACAGATTTGGACAAGCATGATGGTGTGTAAAGGTTTGCTTTATGCTAAAAGTTTTATAAATGCCATCTGGTGTTTCTGTAAATGAATTGTTTGTTACACAGTGTAGTAAACAGGTTAGTACATCAAAATCAAGATAAAAACTACTTTGTTCAATGATGTGCCAAATTTTGCTCCTACCTTGAAATATTTGCTCAAGAAAAGCTTATCATGACAGGCATGAAACATTAAATACAGTACTGCATCATCTGACAAAATCCATACGTTTTTCAATTCCAGGTGATTAAAAATTCACATAAGATGCATTGGTTGCAATGAAGTTGAATGTGGAAGAAGCAAAAATTGATGGCAAAGAACTTTTTATGTCTTTTGAACAATTACGATATCATTTAAAAGAATAAGAGTAGCAATCTAGTAAAAGAAGCGACATCTGTCTTCAACATGAGACTTTTCCAATTATGTATAGTTACTTTGTACAAAATACTATTTTAGATAAACTTGATTTTAAGTCATTCACTGATATTTTACCAAAAGACAAAAATTCAAAGGCATAATGTAAAATTCAAAAATTTGTCAAGTTGTTTGAACCTAGAAAAAATTAGTGTAGGTAACTGTAATTTGTAAGGACACAAAAGAAAAGTAGTGCAAGAAGGTTAGCATTATTGAGAATTAATAAGTTCTTGACATACATTACACAAAGCCATAATATTATAAATAATGTCTGTATAATAACAATTATACAACATGCTAAATATCTTCACCTACATTATAATTATTTAAACAGGTTTGCCTTCATGCAGCAATAAAAGTGTTATGTCAGAGAAACCAATGCACTTTGATTTAAGAAATAGTAGTTTCAATGGGAAATTAATGTAGTTCTGTTCAGTAGTAGATCCATGGTTGTCAATAACAATCCAGTTTCTAATATCTTGGCTCAAAACAGAACCAGCAACATGATTATAGAATTTCTGAATTTCGTTCTTTTGCTCTCCTAGTTCAAGATATTTTCCTCATAAGTTCTCAGTAGATTTATCGGAATATCATAATACTTTATAAGACACCCAGAATCAATCCTACCAAAAAAAACTCAAAAAATTACATACCTACTTATAATATATTTCCAGTCGACTTAAGTCGTCGGGGTAAGCTAACTTTTCTAACTCCTTTTTGGACATTTTAACTAAGATTTACCCATCTATTCAAGAAAGACAGTTGCACCAAGCTGTTCACAAACAGTCAAAAACACAAGTATTGCGCATGGGATTATGCATTAAAGCTTAACAACACATTGACAGTGTAAAGAATGCAGTTTGATATTTATTTCTAATATGGCTAAAGCATTACTTGAAAACATATACGCTATTTTACAGTAGATTTACTTCATTTAAATGTGTGTCTATTTCACAAAAATCTGAAGCATTATTTTCGATATTTTATGCTTACGGTATCGTGGTTGTTTTCGCTGGTTGTCATTACTATGAGCAGTAATAGAGATCCGTTTCGGGAGGGAGCGAATGTTAAAAATTTTTCTCAAAGTGGAAGTTTTGACAACCCAAATCCGCCATTACCGCCATGTTTTTGACCACGGGGTCCAGGCCCTTTGCCCCTCCAGGTCTTTTAGAGCTCAATGGCGACTACATACATCGGCAACAGGCAGTCAGACACGTGCCCCTTTGCGTAATGGGATGTCAAGTGGCCAAATCGACCAATCGCCGCAAGTTCGCATCTAATTGGACAAAGAAATGCACTTAATGACACTTAATATTGATCTGATTTTACTCATTCATTGCTCTAACAAACGATAACGGAGTTGTCACTTGACTAGTGACGCAAGAATATTCGTAAAAATTCAATTAATTATGCCACGATTGTGTTGTCAGGTATGTGCAACGTTTTTTTCAACGTCTGTCGCTGGAATGTTGCATCATTTGGTCGCTGTTCATGAACACGATGCCAGATTGCATATTTCTGCGAAGTGCCGGAATGTAATTCAACCTTCCCTAAGGTAAACTTTTGATTCTTGATACGACACTGATTTGTTTGTTATTTGTTAAAAATATTTACTTACTCAGTGCGCTCACGGATTTGTTGTTTAGGTTAACTCTTACAAAAGTCATCTTAGAAGAAAGCACGCCAATGTTGACTTAAACTCACGTGATCTATGTTGCGTTGAATCAGCGAGTAGCACTCAACAATTTTTGTCCTGATGAGGATGGCCTTGAACTCTTAATTGATGAATTCAACAGGGAAAATAAACATGATAACTCTGTTCAAGCAATGGAACACAAAAATGCTCAATTTCTTCTGAAAACAAAAGAAATCAATCTGCTCACACAAAAATGTGTGGATAACATTGTAGAAGATTCCACTGAACTTGTCCGAGGAACAGTCAAAGCAATTAAACACGGTTTGCAAAATTGCTTAGAAAGCTGGATTAAACTATAATGATGTGCCAGGTCTTGATGAATTATTTGATAAAGGTCATGTATCTCAAATCCATTCAAACATATTTCCACAAAGTATAAACAGAATGCTTATTTTGAGGAGCATTTTGGCTTAGTTGTAAGTTTTATTTCTATGTTTTTGACTTTTTTGAGTTTTTGGATAAAGTTTTTTTGAGATTTTTAACATATTTGAGCCAGCTGCTCTTTAGTGCTTGTTATGCATAATCATTATTTTAATTGTAGCAACCCAGACGAATTAAACTTGGACACAGAGTTGTGAAAAGACGTTCAAGGACTGTGTACAAAGAAGTTGTTGTATAATTTAGGATATTTCATTTATATTTTTTATTGCATGCCAGATTTTATAAGTTCCCATGCAGAGTTTTATGTGTGCTAAAATTATAATTAAAAATTAGGGTGTATATACTTAACACTTCCTAAGTATTTTCTCTCTTAATTAATTCATGTTGTAATAGTGCACGTAAGTCACGAAATGTAGACATATAAATAGACTCAAATTTGTAATAGTCGGAGAGATTGTGTAGATTGTTCATTGCTAATAAACTCCATAAAACAAACCGAATCAGAGTGCAGATCAATTTTCTGGACGAACTCAGTGAATTCTGCGACAAGTGGTCCTTCGAGCCGGATAGTATGGAGGAGTTAGCAAGAAAGAAAAGTACGAGCAGGTCATCGTGGTTACCTGACGAAAGTTGTGGCGTCGGCAGCAGGCTTGAATCGACGCATTCGATGAACGAAGAAGAATGACGCGGAACAGCAACGCGACAAAATCTTGGAGACAGTCGCTATGCTTCAAAAACTGGATGAAGACATCCTTAACTTGATGCTGGGGACGAAGAAGCGTCATAACTTGACATTGTCAGCGAAGTCGAGGAAGCTGGAAGAATAAGTTCTGAAGCAAAGTCGATGGCGAGGAAGCTTCGCCAAAAGATTGACAGCAATTGCGCTGGAAAATAGAATGAACAGTTCGTTAAGGTCTGACGGAGGAGCGTCGGTGACCAATAGAACAGTTTGCGCAAAATTGCCAAAGCTGCACGTTAAACGGTTCAATGGAAATGTTTGCGAATGGCAGGAGTTTTGGGATTCCTTCGAAAGCGCCATTCACGGAAATGGAAGTTTGTCCGACGTTGACAAATTCAATTATCTTCGGGGACTCTTAGGCGAACCAGCGAAGTCATGTATCGCGGGATATTCTTTGACTTCGGCGAACTACAACGCTGCAATAGACGCGTTGAAGGAACGCTATGGGAAGCCAGAATCGGTCCAACGAGCGCACATGCAAAAACTTTTGAACTTAGATAGAGTGAAAGATCCGAGAGATATTACGTCTCTTCGTCACTTGTGTGATAGTGTCTTTAATGATCATTCGGAATATAAATCTTTGTACGAAATAGAAACAAGATTGTTCGCCATCGATATGTATATTTTACTGACATTTTGATTGACATGTTTTTCTTCTATTATGCATTTATAATTACTACTCTGATCTTTCTTACACTCCCCAGGGTTGACATAATAAAATGTTGTCAACAAACAAAACAAAAAAAAACAAAACTATTTTTTGCTAAGAATGTACAGTTATTTAGAACTTGTTTGTATTCTGCAATCTTCGCAATTGTCCTGTTATTCCCGCGCTGCGTTGTGGTCGATCAGTTGGACGAAGGACTTGTTCCTTTTCGCCTTTCTTATCGTTTTCTACTCTTTCGTTAATGTCTTCTTCCTGATGAACCTCAATTGGAATAAGTTGCCTGATAGAACGCCGCAACAAGTGTGAATGACTAGAGTCTCCACGAAGGACTCTGACTTGTGCAGCTCGTGTAATTCCATCGCCACCTTGTAACAATTGTTCAACCTTCGCCACCTTCCAAAGATACGTTTTGTTTGATCGTTGCGAATAATGACGATATCTCCAACTGCTATTTCGGGATTTTGATTACCTCTTGATTTTGAAGTGTATTGCTCTCGTAAGGCTAAAAGATACTCGTTTCTCCATTGAAGAGTAAAACGTTGCAGTAAATTTTGTGATGTTTCGCCTTTCTCGTCAAAGATTGATAAGTGCTCTGAATTTCAAAGTGCTCACTGTTTGGCATGGTCGTTATTCGTCTTCCATACACCAAGTGCGACGGGCTTAGCGGAAGAGATACAGCTTCTTCATCGTCGTACACGTAGGTTAGGGGTCGTGCATTTATTACGCCCTCGATTTCAACCACAATAGTATGCAACTCGTCGTAGGTTAGATTGGTTCTACCAACTACCTTTCGCAACGGACGTTTCACGCTTCGAATCAAACGTTCCCAAAAGCCTCCCACCAAGGGCCTTTTCGACGATAAATTGCCATGTAATCTGATGGTTTGCAAGATAGCGTAACACTTCCTCAGAACGACATAACTTGCGAATTTCTAAGCATGCAGCTCGGAAAGTCTTAGCATTATCGGATATAAGAAGAGCTGGCAGTGCTCGTCGACTAGCGTATCTGCGGAACGCGCGGAGAAAGGCTGGAACGCTTAAGGAAGGTGAGCTCCAGATGAATGGCTCTAGTAGACGCACGTAAACAATAGAATATACACTTTTGTTGGATTATCCGACAAATTATTCCTTTCACAACTCTCTCGTACTAACAAAGGTCCGGCAAAGTCCAAACCTACGTTTGTGAAAGGGGGATCATCCGACACTCTGCTAACAGGAAGATCTGGAGGAGGCGTTCCCCCATAAGGAAGACCTTCGGCTTTACGACAAACGACACATTTCCTGACTATTTTCTTTACTGCTTCTCGACCACGGATTATCCAAAAATGCTCTCTAATGGTTGTTAGTGTATCACGAATCCCGCTGTGCTTCACATTGTGGTGAACCTCGCATATTAATAACTCCACAAATCTTGATTCCTTTGGAAGCAATACAGGATTTTTGCTCTCCAGATTCAGCAATGAATTCTTCAGTCTCCCACGGCACCGCAGCACGTGATCACCGTCGAGAAATAGCCCAAATTGTTTAACGTAAATGGGTATTGAAGAATTCATATTCTTTGACAAAGGAATAGTATTTCCTTTTCAAAGGATAGTTGTTGAATAGACCTTATCCACAGCAGCTGCGCCTTCCTTATTTCGTCTGAGCTTAGTTCTTCTGAGGTTGTGAGTTTGTTTGTTGTTCGCTCGCACCGTGGCATCTTCTTTAATATGTTGATGAATCTCATTACATAAGCAGTTGTTCGAAGAAGTTTCTTCATGGAGCTATAACGAGTAATGTCGATTGCTTTGTTAAGATCTGGCATGGCTCGTTGTTCGATTTCATTCGAAACTAGTGATCTTACGACATTCGGATGCTCTTTCACAATTTCCCTCAGAACTTCGTCACTTTGTGAGAGGTTGCCAACTGGACGTTTTGGCCACTCTTCTTCGCCCTTGCCAAGAATTTGGGTCCATTGAACCATAAGGAAGAATTCGAAAGTAGTTGCCCAGAAATACCTCGTGAGGGTAAATCTGCAGGATTAAGTGATCCAGGACAAAAGTTCCAAGATTCCGTCAACGAAATACTTCGAATCTTGTTCACTCGATGCTGCACGAATGGTTTCCATGCTCGATCGTTTCGTATCCAGTGGAGTGCTGTCATCGAATCAACCCAATAAAAAACTTCCAGACTCCACTTGAGTGCCTTTAACAAAGACTCTACTAACTTCGCTAGTACAGTCGCTGCCACCAGCTCTAAACGGGGAATCGTTTGCTTTTCACTGGTGCGACCTTTGTCTTTGAAGCGATTAATTTCACGTCGATGGTACCATTCTCATAGACTGTTCTTACATAGACAACAGCACCAATTGCACTTTCAGATGCATCACTGAATCCATGAACTTGTGTAGTAAGGTATTTCGGTTGGAGTAGATAATAGCACCTCGGTACACGAACATCATTTAGAAACTTTAACTCTGACAATAAACGTTCCACTGTTCACGTAGATTGCCATGCAGTTCACAGTCCCATCCCAATCTATCCAAGCACATGATTTGAAACAGAATCTTGAGCCTTATCGTAAAAGAGACAAGAATCCAAGGGGATCGAAGATTTTAGATGACCATTTCAACAACGATCGCTTTGTGACAGGTAAAGAATTGGCGTACTCGATTATTTCAGTCAAATTGAATAGAAATGTGTCCTCCACCGTATCCCACACCATTCCTAGTACTTTGACTTGAGTGGGTTCCGTGAGCAGTGACTCTTTGCAATTGTCGACTTTGTAAAGGACTGATCATCTTGAGTAACGCTTGATTTGTCACTAATCAAGCTCAAATTCTTTTACCTTCTAACGCTTCGATAGACTTCACTACGTTACTGGAATTCGAGTTCCATTTTCGCAAGTTGAATCCACCCTTGGCCATCAACTGCTTTGTTCCTTTGTATATTTGCAAAGCGGTTTCATCGGTTTCAGCACCGGACACAAAATCATCGACATACAGAGAATTTTTCAAGTGTTCAACAGTTTCTGGCTCCTGCTTCTCGTGTGTCTTCAAATGATGGTTGATAGTAGCTCCTAGAATTGCTGGCGAAGGTCGTAGACCAAAAACCAATCGACAAAACCTTAGCTTTAATACTTCTGAATGAGGATCCCTAGCATCCCTTAGCCACAAAAAACGAAGCATGTCTCTATCTTCCTTGTCAATTCCAATCATTAAGAATGCCTTCTCAATGTCAGCAACTAGCCCAATCTTGTTTTGTCGAAATTTGACGAGCAAATCAAAGATTTGTGGAATGAGGTTCGGCCCGGTCAGTAAGCAATCGTTTAGTGAAAATTTGCGCAAGTTCGTCGTAGCAGATCCATCATATACAACGCGTAGCTTCGTAGTAACCTTATCCTTTCGTATGACACAATGATGGGAAGATAGTGAATTTTACCACAATCCTTATCAGATGCCGGAACCCTTTCGACTATTCCTGCTGCCAATTGTTCAGTAATACCATTATTGTATTCTTCAAGATTTTGTGGATCCTTTAGCAGTTTTCGATGCAATGATCTCAATCTATTATGACAGAGTTCGTAATCGTCATCAATTTGCACATGATCATTTTTCCACGGCAGACCAACTTCGTAGCGTGTTCCAGTGAATTGAATATTTCGCACAAAATCTTGTTCCTCGGTTGAGTTCTCTGAGTCAAAGGTCAATGCCAACGTTCTCAGTTTCCCAAAACGCTTCAATGATATTGTTAGCTCATCCCTATCGGTTACGACAGTAGAATTATCAAGGCAGTCGGCTGCTAAAATGAGGCTGTTCAGAGTATGTTCGTCTGATTTTTGTGATGACCATCCAGACAAAAGCCATCCCAATTTGCTGCTCATCGCTGTTGGACCATTTTCTCCTCGTACGACATCACCTGTGACTACGTCCCAATAATGATCAGCTCCTATCAAGATGTCGATTGAATCACAGCTACCATTGTTATCGGAAGAATCAAAGTCTGCAAGTTCTAAACCATGGAGATGTGGATAATCGTCTATATTTATCCTTGTAGGAAGTGGTGCACATATTGTTGGAAATGCGATTGCTTTAATCTCTACTACCTCACCTCCACTCTTGTTTGCAATGCTCACCTTGAACACTTCGCAGCTTTCTCGTTTACTCTTGCTTTGGCCAAAGGTATTTAATTGAAGTGTCTCCTTACCAATTGAATTTAACCTTAACCGGCCTTGAAGTGACCTTCGAATGTAAGACCTTTGGCTTCCAGTGTCAAAGAGAATTCGTGCTGGAACCGATTTTGATCCGTTTGATACGAGAGCTCTGGCTGTCTGCAAAAGAACACTTCCCTTGACAGTTCGTGTGACAGCTGTTGTGGTTGGAGAGTTTACACCTTCTGATACTTTCTGTGGATAGGTGTTATCAATTGCTTTTTCATTTTGGACACCCTGACTGTTGGTAGCAGGATAGCTGCAAATAGATTGGTGATGCCTCCCGGAACAATGTCGACATTTTCTTGTGACTATACACTTGTTTGCTTGGTGTCCCTTTTTGACAAATAAAGCAACGGTTGGAGTCCTTAGAATTTTAACTCGGGCTTCCCTTCCTTTACCTCTTCACAAGATGCTGAATAATGTGATCCTTGACAGTATACGCATTTAACCTTGAAGCTATGGGCACCGTCTTTATCATTTTCGTCACTACAAATGTTCCAGCTGTCGATGGCTTGTTGGGCTTATCTTTGTTCTGGGGTTTCTCAATTGAACGCGATGACTCGCTCATTTCACGTGCCTCAACTTCAAACTTTATGGTTTTGAGTAACTCTTCAATTTGCCAAACATCACCAGTAGCTTTTCGTGCTACCTGCAATCTTATTTCACTCGGTAGTTTGGACATAATAATTGGTATGAGCAGACTGCCGTACTGGTTTGCAGATACCCCAAGCGAATCAAGTCCTCGCACTTGAACACTTATTTGATCGAAAACATATCTCAATTGCCCAGTACGATTTTCAGAACATGCAGATATTTGTAGGATTTGATCCATATGTGCGGCAATGACCTGTTGGGTTCGACCAAATCTATCTTGCAGAATCGCAATTGCTGCGTCATAATTTGCGGATGTTAAGGTAAGTCCCTTATCGAACGTGCTGCACTACCCTCAAGCAATGAGAATAGATAATTGAATTTGTTTACCTTAGACATACTCTCGTTGCTGTGAATCGTAGCATTGTATAAGTCCCAAAGGCGTTCCATTCTGTGATCTTTCCACTGAATTTTGGCAATTGAAGTTTGGGAAGCTTTGGCATCATTATCGCTGGTGTTGTTCTGACAGGGGCATTCAAAATCGTAGAATTCGCATTTATCACTTCATTCGTAATCGTATCAATAGCATTCGTGTTCGTATAGACCGTATTCGTGTTCGTATTAACCGCATTCGTATTCGTGTTAACCGCATTCGTATTCGTGTTCACCGCATTCGTGTTCGTATTAACAGCATCCGCGTACGTATTATTCTCATCGTTGCTTATCGTTGTGTTACTCGTGCTTGCTGTTGCTACCACTAAAGGAATCTGTTCGACTTGTGGTGTAGGACTTTGCCTTCTTTTTATAGTTTCTTGACAAATCTCCGGTTTTCTTGCTCCTTCGATTTTACGTCTGGTGCTTAGAATTCTATCCGAGACGGCGGCTGCTTCTTCAATTTCGTGTTCAATATCCGTTACATCGCATATCCCAATGATTTCGTCGTTTATTTCGTCTAAGATCTTCATCTTACACTCAAGTTGTTCAGCGATGACATTACATCGTTCGATGTCTACTTCAGTGGCATCCAGAAGCTCGAGTGCTTCTTTACAAGCCTTGTACAAACGCCACGATAACCGCCTCGTTTGGCGCGAAGTCGTTCAATATTATCCTTCGACATTTCTTGGTTTTCGAATGAAGCTGTTCTAGAATACCGTCGTATACTTACTACCGGCCCCACGTTGGGCGCCATTTAATGATCATTCGGAATATAAATCTTTGTACGAAATAGAAACAAGATTGTTCGCCATCGATATGTATATTTTACTGACATTTTGATTGACATGTTTTCTTCTATTATGCATTTATAATTACTACTCTGATCTTTCTTACAGTGTCGAAGCACATCATCGAGGCTTGGATGCATTGGGAGTGGACAGCGCTACGTATTCATCAATCGTGGTACCTTACGTTTGAACTTGATACCGGAATCGATTCGATTGTTGATCACGAAGCGAAACTTCCATCAGTGGGATATGGACGATATGTTAAGAGCGTTAAAGTGCGAAGTTGAGCTGCGAGAAGAGCATCGAGTTCAGAGAGAGCAACGAGAACGGCATGGTGATCCTGATAAGTCATCAAATGGAGCCAGGCGGAACGATACGAAAACAGCAAGCGCCCTCCTGACAAAATCGGGACCGGTTCGTTGCGCATTCTGCCTGGGATGTCATCGGCATGAAGAATGTGAGAAGATCAAGTCAATTGAGGAACGTAAGAATATTATTAGAAATACGGTCGTTGTTATATTTGTTTGGAAAAGGGCCACAAGGCTCGTGACTGTGACAACAATATTAAATGTAGTATATGTAAGAAGAATCACCACAAGGCTCTGTGTGATTCGGAAAGTAAGCCCCAGGGAACTGTTGGACAAAGGGAGGTTGAGAATGTAGATGCCAATAGTAGTAATACTCTATTTGTAAGTCCTAAGAATAGTTGTGAAAAGCAGGATGCAATGTTGCCTTGCAAACTGCACAAGCAAAACTGGTTGGTAGTAAGTCGGGACGAGTAAGGGTTTGTTGGATTCTGGGAGTCAGAGATCATTTGTTACTGAAAGGACGGCTAAAGCGTTGGGATGTAAAGTCGTTCGTGAAGAAAATCTGAGAATAGGAACGTTTGGGAAAAGGGCTTTAGAGAACGAGTTGAGAAGGGTTGTGCGATTGGAGTTCGTTGTCGGGTGGTGAAGTCGTATCTATCGAGGCATATGTTGTACCAGAAATATCAGTAATTAGTAATCAACATTTGGAGGTGGTTCGAAATAACTTTGAACATTTGAAGGGGTTGTGGTTGTCTGATGTTTGTAAGGTGAATGAGGAATTGGAGGTAAACGTACTCGTGGGTGCGGATTACTTGTGGTCGTTGCAGAAAGGTCGTATTATGCGAGGGAAGCAGGGGGAGCCTGTGGCTATCGAGACGGTGCTTGGATGGGTAGTTTCAGGGCCGGTTGGAAACACGGATAAGAATCAACCCGCCACTGCTCAGGTAAATTTTGCTCGCTAATAAAACTTGTATCAACGTAGAAAACTTTTGGGATTTAGAAAGCCTAGGAATTAAGGACAAAGTAAGTGATGTGCATGAATCGGTCATAAACGATCTTGGTTTTGACGGTACGCGTTATTCAGTGGGGTTGCCCTGGAGGGAGGTCACGATCCTTTACCTACTAACTATGACTTAAGTCTTAAGAGAATGAAGGGACAAATCAGACGACTAGGTAAGAACCCAGAATTACTGAAGGAATATGACACTATCATTAAGGCCCAAGAAGAGTTAGGCATCATAGAGAGGGTAGGAAAAGATAGTGTGATTAATTCTCATGCCAAAATACATTACATGCCTCATCAAGCTGTCGTGCGAAAGGATGCCAAGACGACAAAGGTTAGAGTGGTTTATGACGCAAGCGCTAAAGTACTCAAGTCAAGTGTCTCTTTGAATGATTGTTTGCATATCGGACCTTCACTTAATCCACTTTTGTTTGATATTCTGCTTAGGTTCCGTGAGCAAAGAATAGCGCTAATAGCGGACATAGAGAAGGCCTTCCTAAACATTGAAGTGCACGAAAGGGATCGAGATAGCCTAAGGTTTTTGTGGGTAGATGATGTACTGCGCAACAATTTGAATCTTGTAGTTTACCGTTTTGTAGAGTCGTATTTGGGGTGAATTCGTCACCATTTTGCTTAATTCGACGTTAAGGCATCATATTAGCAAATATTTACAGTGCGATAGGAATTTTCAGAAAAACTGCTAAAAGCTTTTACGTGGACGATCTTGCCAGCGGTGAATCTAGTACAGAGCGAGCGTATCAGCTATATCGTAAGGCCAACGAACGCATGAATGAAGGCGGATTTAAGTTACGCAAATGGCGGACTAATGATAGTGCGTTAAGATCGCAAATTGAAGAAGATGTGCGTGACGTGGAAAGTAGTTGCGTTGATGAGCAAACGTATGCGAAAACCACGCTTGCTCAAGTACAGGGTCAATTTGGTAAAGTATTAGGGTTGGAATGGGATAGCGTCGGGGACGTAATAATATTCGATTTCGAAATTTGAGTGCGAAAGCGGAAAACACGGAACCGACGAAGATGTGTTGAGTCTGTTAGCTTGTATCTTCGATCCATTAGGGCTCTTGAGTCCTACGATTGTTAAAGCTAAAATTCTCTTTCAAGATATTTGTTACAGTGGCGTGGATTGGGACGATACATTGCCTAAAAGTGTGAAAGAAGTGGGAGAAGTGGTTGAGAGATCTAAAGGAGGTAAAGAGTGTTTCAATAGGCAGGTACTCGAGCGGCGTGACTGACACATCTGGCTCAGAATCAAAGCAGAGATATTTTTTGCATGGATTTGGGGATGCGTCAAAGCGAGCTTATTGTGCGGTTGTGTATCTAGTAGTTTTGAACGGTAACGATGTTTGTGTTAAGTTGATTGCCAGCAAAACAAGAGTAGTCCCGATGAAAGAACTTAGTATTCCGCGGTTAGAATTAATGGCAGCTAGAATATTGGCTCATTTAATGTCTGCAGTCAGGAAAGCGTTAGAGTCAGAGTATAATTTTGAGGGCGTTAAGTATTGGACTGATAGTATGACTGTTTTGTATTGGATAGTCAACTCAGGCAATTGGAAGCAATTTGTTCAGCATAGAGTTGACGAAATATTAAGGCTTAGCTCAAAAACAGAGTGGAGTCATTATCCAGGTAAGGAAAACCCCGCAGATTTAGGGTCGCGAGGGGTCTTGATGACTGAGTTAAAGAACGCGGAGGTTTGGTGGTCAGGACCGTCTTGGTTGCGGGGTAGTCCAAGGCATTATCCTATGGTGAAGGAGATAGTTCCCACAGTAGACAGCAAGGTTGAAGAGAAAAGGTCATTTGTTGTTAACCTAATCATAAGCGCAAGGTCATTGTTTGGAATTGGCAATGTCATTAGCATAAGTAAATAAATACACACTTACACGGCTGTTAAGAGTTACTGCGTGGGTGAAGAGATTCGTCTATAATTTGAAACAAAAAGACTAGGATTAGAAATTTTTAGCGAGCGAAATGAATGATGGAGAATGCGAGTGGATAAAGTCAGCCCAGCTAGAGTTACGAGAGCAACCCGAGTTTAAGCAGTTAGAAAGACAGTACGGACTGATAGAAATGAACGGGATACTGCATTGTACGGGAAGATTGGGTGAATCAGATTTGGAGGCAGAAGCTAGAGAGCCGATTGTTTTGCCTAGGAGACAGTATTTCACAGAGCTAGTGATTAGGCAGTGTCATGAATCTGTTATGCATGGGGGAGTTCGGAGCACGTTGGCGCAACTGAGGTCGAAGTATTGGGTACCCAAGGGCAGACAGGAAGTTAAGAGAGTGAGCGGTGGATGTGTAGCTTGTAAACGATGGAACAGTAAGCCGTGTACACAAATAAAGCAAGCAGCGTTACCAGAGTTTAGGGTTAGGAGAGCCGCACCATTTGAAAATTCAGGCGTAGATTTTGCAGGACCTTTGTACGTAAAACAAAGGCAAGTATGAGCAAGGTGTACATTGCGCTGTTCACCTGCTGTGTGACACGCGCGGTTCACTTGAGTTAGTGCACGATTTGAGTGCAGCGACATTTCTGCGCTGTTTAAGAAGATTTTTTGCAAGGTTTGGAACACCGAAACTTATTGTTTCTGACAACGCCAAAACATTTAAAGCCGCAAAAGACGTTGCGCGACTTATTTCAATGCGAAGAAGTAGATAATTGCCTTAGCGCTAAGAACATTGAGTGGCGATTTAACCTAGAGGGCCCCATGGTGGGGAGGGTTTTCGAAAGGATGATAGGGCTAGTGAAAGTCTGTTTAAGGAAAGTTTTGGGCAATGCAAAACTTACTTTCGACGAACTGACAACTGTTCTAGCTGAAGTTGAAGCTAAATTGAATTCTAGACCCTTAACGTATGAGTACGAGGAAGTGAATAGTGAAGTACTTACTCCTGCACATTTAGTCTATGTTAGGCGCATCGTGACATTACCCGATAGCAAGGACTCAAAAATTAATGATTTAGGACAAGATTCGACTAGAACAAACACTAGGACACGATTCAAACATTTAAGTACCATACTGGAGCATTTTTGGAGCAGGTGGGAACGGGAGTATCTCACGAATCTTCGGGAATTTCATTTGGTTGGGATGGCAGACAAACAGTCGGCGATAATTAAGCCAGGGGATGTGGTCATTGTGTTTGAGCAGGGTAAGAAAGTGGAAGACAGGTGTGATTCAGGAATTGATTTGTGGCAAGGATAAGGTCGTTCGTGGTGCAAGGTTTGCGTGATGACAAACGGTCGTCGCCAGGTGTTGAATAGAGCGATTCAGCATTTATATCCAGTTGAGGTTAAAGACGAGTAAGGTTGAAGGGTTGTTAAGGAGGATATAGTTAGCGGATGTAAGGAGAAGACTAAGAGAAAGGCGGCTTTGGACGCCAGGTGGAAGGTTAGGCGATGCTTGACTCCTGAGTGAGTCAAGGGGGGGAGAGTGTTGTATAATTTAGGATATTTCATTTATATTTTTTATTGCATGCCAGATTTTATAAGTTCCCATGCAGAGTTTTATGTGTGCCAAAATTATAATTAAAATTAGGGTGTATATACAACACTTCTAAGTATTTTCTCTCTAATTAATTCATGTTGTAGTAGTGCACGTAAGTCACGAAATGTAAACATATAAATAGACTCAAATTTGTAATAGTCAAGAGATTGTGTAGATTGTTCATTGCTAATAAACTCCATAAAACAAACCGAATCAGAGTGCAGATCAATTTTCTGGACGAACTCAGTGAATTCTGCGACAATCGTTACAAGTCGTTGCGCAGCATAAGCATCACGAGGATAAAGGACCAAACACGCGCAATTATGGATGAGGTAACATCAAATCTCCAAGTTATATTGTGAAGATCAGGTAAAATACAAATTTTTCACCATCCAGGTGGAGATATTATTGAACCTAAAATTATCAATTGCATATTGCTACACCAAAATTAAATCATTTGTGGAAAAAACATAGATGTACAGAATTGAAGTTTTTGTTATTGGTCACAAATACCAAACATTTCTGCAATTGATGAAACGGCTGTACACTTTTCGTTCTATATATACGGAAATATTAACGTCTTTCCCATCATTATACACCTCTAGTAAAAAAATATTGATTAATCCATACGAAATTCAGTGACATGTTCATATAAATGAAAGTATAAGTTTGAATGAATGAATTGCTTAATTCATCTTTCTTAACGGAAGTTACATGATTCAGTTCATCACTTTATCTTCAACGTGAGAAAAATTGCTCCTATTTTCATCAACAACAGGTAACTTTCTTTTCAAAAGGTTTCAAGGTCTCATGGTGTGCAAATATTTATTTTCTTGTTCATCGTCATGATACATTTAATTCACATTTAATTCAAGACCACTAAAAATCTTTCTTGTTGACTTTCGATGTTGTGAATTTGTGATAAATACCTTTTTGGTTATTTGTTCATAACTATTGACTGCAGTTAATGTCTGTAAAACTATTCCCATTGTAACTAGTACACAGAAGACAAAACAAAAGATTTTCATAAAATAAAATATCATTCACAAACAATATAACCCTAAATACAGCGTATGTTCTTTACCGGCGGTGCTCCATTACTTAGTAACTGCTGACTACGATATCAAAGAAAAACATCTTTAGGCCTTTGAATGTAAATGTATTATAAAGTTAAAGTTATTGCTCTTGTTGTTTTAGCATTCAGATTGAAAATGAAATATCAAAACGTTAACAGTTTTATTGTTGCTCCCGAATGATCGAGGTTTTTATATGTCTGGAGCATTGCGATATTAAACAGTTGGGATTCTCCAGTACATTTGTTTATATTTCAAGTATTAAGACGGTAAATTTTCTAAAGGTCCCCGTATTCTTGAGGCTCTCTCTGTGTTGTCGAGCACCCCACTAATCCTGTATTAAAAATGAAACCATATAAACTGTAAATAATTTTTGTTACGATTGGGGCTCCATAGTACATCACTAAAGGTGTTCTTAACTATCCAACTATGGTCATCTCTTAACTAGATGGGTCTCAAGGCATTCCCTAATCAAAAACAAATTTTGAAATTTACGATTTCGGTTCATCAGGAATACGATTTCGTGCTTTTTCAGAGCCTTTTCGTGATCCTGTTCTAAACAATTCGGTATACACAGGAAACAAGTCAGGAAGGCAGGTGTATTGTAAGATAAGTAGAAAATACTTATTCAAAAACAGTATTACCTTACACTATTATCAAAAACAACTAATGAATGAGTCAGAATGACCAGTGTATTTTCCCATCCAAAAATGCCTTCCTTCTGGAAATCATTAAGTATTGGCAGCTCCAAAGGGAGGAAAAGATGCAAAATTCAAATCTTATCAGAAAATGTAAATGTTTGTAAACGCGCCATTGTGACTTTACAACATGGAAAATTTAGAATAAATTTATGATTTTCTTGAAAACAAATTACTGTTCTCATAAATTCTTCTTTTCGTCGGCTATCTCGTACTCCGATTCATTATTTTTGCAAAGATTCATAATTATTATCTTCTATATTCATTTTCGATATGTCCAGTTCTTGATAAGTTTTATCAACTGTGTCATCCTTTGGTCTCAATGATTGATAATTATCTTCTTTATTCATTTTGATAAATCCAATTCTTGATAAGTTGTATCAACAGAATTTATCTAACTTCAGATGGAGATTGAAATTGTTGACAATGTTTACAAAACGAATGTCGACGATATTGAAAAAACAATTAAAATAAAAAAAATTCCAACGATAATTCCAGATGTTAAAGTTATTAAAATAATGTACCATTCTGTTTTGCTGCTGTTTATTCTCTCTTTTGGTCATCACAAAGACGTTGTCTAGAAGAAACATAGAACTTAAAAAATATGGAAAAAATCAAAAGAGTCTATTGTATACAATACTAATAATATACATATGATAACAAGATTGGAGCATTTTGATTGAGCATTTGATGATTGAATTGAACAAACTCTAATAATTCAAAGAAAAGTTCAAAAATAAATTTTGATATTAACATATTATTACATAGAGTTAAACAGTTTGTTACACAAAGTAATACCTCAAAAATTCGTGTAGAAAATGTAACGAAATGAACGTTTGGCGTAGGACCGTTTTGTTTTGATTAAGAAAAATTGAGATTAAGAATACCACACAAATTACAAAAGTTTTTTTTCTTACAATTGACTTTGATTTCCACAGATTTTCATCTTTATAGTTCTTAGAAGGATAACTTTCAGCAATACATCTGTAAGTTCCACCTTGACTCAAAGTTATATTTTCTATCATCAGTTTATTTTCCCTACATTCCAACCTTTGACAGGAATGTTATTTTCATCGAACCATGTTACATTAGAAGGAGGGCTACCTCCTTTTTCTGTACATACACACGAAACATTGTCACCTTCATTCACAACAAGTGAAAGCGGACAGCTCAAAATCACTGTTGGTTTAGCTAAAAACAAAGAAAATTATTTCCTTGCACTCAATTAGTCAACTCACTGAACAGATGGAAAATGTTAACATCTTAATTCTTAAGGATCGGACTTTTGTGTCTTTTCATTTTCATGTGGCTTAATTTGTCATTGTTACACATTTCATTTGCAACACCGTGCACCAAGAGTTAAAATAGTAACATGTAATAATCTGCATTGTAATTATCATATATATTTTAAAGAACGTTATAATATTACGAAAAAAATCTATTAAATATAATAGAAACTAGTCAAAAAATTAAAACAAAAAAATAAAATGAAAACTTACTGACAATATACACTTTGAATTTCCTCCGATGAAAATGCTCATGTGAATAAAAACGAAAGTCATATTCACCAGTATAACGTCTATCAACATTTTTCAAAATTAAAGTGGCAGGTTTAAATACTTGGAATGTCAAATTTGATAATGGAAACACCTTGTTTCGTTATTCTCAATATGAGCAAGTAGTAGCGGTTTAGACAGCCAATAGCGTAGAAGTACATGCGTGAAAAAATGCGCCCTTTAAACTTAACATTCCATGTTATATTTGGAAGATCAGGTAAAATACAAGTCGTTTATCCTCAGTTGAAGAATATAAGACCTGTAATTTAAATTGATTGTTCTTGCATGAGAAATCATTAACGATCCATATCAATTAAAGCAAATAAGAATAAGATTTCCTACCTTTGAAGAGACAAATATACATTGGAAAAGCAACAATAATAAATCTTAACCCTGTCTTCATTTTCCTTCCTAAAACAAACAAGTTTATTACATTTTTGTGGATGTAGATTGTCAGGTTCTTAGAGTCCTGAGAAGAACTGTTTTTGTTGTTGTTGAATTAAAGTAGTCATCTTCAGAGTCAAGTTATGAGTAAATGTCATGTTTGCCGTATTTGTTGTCTGGTTCATACGTCATCGTATTGTGTGTACAGGAAGTGTGTATTAAAGTATTGTCATCGTAAAATGTTACGTGCGTGGTCCCGAAAGAATAACTATTAATTTTTGGTTCTATTTCTACGCGCAACAAAGATAGTGTGAACCAGTTATATTTATCAAACAATTTTATTAATCAACATGTAAATATTAAAAGTAGATAAGTGTCTTAATAATAATATCAATAAGTATGAGTAAAAACTTATCTCCTCTGTCTGAAGTACAACCACTGAGTCTTTATTCTTGAGCGTTCGTGAGTCCAACAATGACTCACAATAGTTTTCAATAGATTAAAGGCACAGAAGCCAAAAATGGTTATAGCTAGAAGCCAGATAGTTGTCTGGTAGATTGTAGCTTGTCAACCTACTTCGGTAGGCTATGCCTCCTAAGTTTATCTCCTCGTAGCTTGTGCTCGTAGGTTGTCCTCGGCGTAGGTTGTACTCCGTGGCGTAAACTACTGATATATATATATATAATATCTAATGGGAAGTATGTGGTTTTGTGACCACATCCCATACGCAATACAGTATATTTTAGCAAGATGTAGTTAACCACAATAACAAAAATGCGGTTGCAGTTCTAAAATATGTTTACGCATGTAAGCGAGCTTCTAGCGCATGCAAGCAAGCTTCTAGATAACGTTCTAATTAATTATATATGAAATTATAATGTGATATAATAATGATATTACATGATAGTAGTTGCTATCATGTAACAGTAAAATAGTAGTATAAAATAATGTGTTTAGTTGTTTGTTAGAGATTATGAGTAAATTTTAGTAAGGTGCTTTTATTTTGATCTGCTCAGTTTTGTTCTAAGTTGGTGTACCAACTATAGTGTACCAACTATACTCACCTGGACGATCTATATCCACAAATATCTAACGATATGCCTGGGTTCAAACCATTCATTTTAAAAATGTTTATGTTTTACTGTGTACTGTTTATAAACAAACTTCTTTTGCAAAATTAAAGAAGTTTGATTTTCAATCATTTTGTTGCTATTGCGCAAACTAGCTATAATCTTCCGATTACTATACTTTGTAGGAAAGTGTTCTTGGGTTAGCGATTACAATAGTCGCTATAATACGACTTTACTACCCCAAGGGATTTTCAGATACAAATGTTCTAACTATGACGCAAACGTACCAAATGAGTTCTTTCAGTTCACTGCAAGAGCATTATCATCGTAGCTTTCAAGTCATATATTTTTCAAATTATTCAACTTGTTACTAAACTTATTCAAATATGTTTAGCTAACCATGCTATTTAATTTGTTTTGGCGTCGTACACAAGATGAAATTGAAAGAACTGTAATATTACGAATTAAATTTACGGACCTAGACTAGCAGAAGACACAAAAGAGTTCATTTATTGTTAGTAATCTCAACTAACTTTGGGTAAAATGACCTTGACGAAGACGAACAACATTTTAGAAGATTTATCTGATAGTAAGCATAAAGTCGTTTCTATTTTCCAAAATCATTTAACGCCTCGCTGCTTCCGAAGTTTCAGGAAAAGAATGTTTTACACCGACAAATTTTTGTAATGTATTAAATTTTGTGGTAAGAGGACAAACCCTTTTTTAAATACATTTCTCCGTCAAGTTTCACACGCGAGTATTTCGCGAAGATCAAACGTGGAGTAAACGTTATTTTAGTTTTGTGTTCTGCATTTTGATTCTAAAGAAAGGACGGCAGAGAAACATAAGAATTGAGGGGCAAAGGTCTTCAATTGTATATGTTCCAACTACTAAAATGTCTTAAAACATTTCTAAATAATAACTTCATCTCAGAAATAAAAAGTCTAAATATCTTTTTGTTTTTTGTCATTTGATAAACGATTACAACAAGAACTTTATAGAAATTAAACACAAATATTCAAAATTGAATATCACTGAACTACTTATCACTGGAAATCTTCATTTGTGAACTGGTCACATATCAGCCTTTATTTGTCATTCAGATGCAAAGGAATTTGCAACAGAAACTAAACTTAATTTGACAATCTATCTTTGTAGTGTTCAAAATGGCCAAACCTTATTTGTCGTATCTGTGGGTGTAGCCAAGTTTTTGCCCTTCTAGTTGAAAAAAGACACTTACACGTTGCACTCATGGCAGTGATAACGAGGATTAGTTACACGCAGTAATACAGAGCCGGTTGTTCAAAGGCGATTAACGCTAACCAGGGGTTAGAGCTAAGCCTGGGTTAAGTAGTTAATCCTTTGTTTTAAATCTCGGTTAATGTGTGTTGATGAAAAGTAGATTAGCTGGGGCAGGTTAACGCTAACTCAGGGTTCATTTTGACCATGGGTTAGTTTGCGTTAACTCGATACTAGATTATCTTAAATCCTTGGTTAAAACAAGGAGTTAACTTTAACCATCCTTGACAGGTGGGCTAAATTACTGAATTCTAGGTTAACCTGTTATTTTCGTAAATAAAACAACTCATGATACATTGCTCTTCATTTCCCTTGGTAATTGCATGTTGCAAAAGACAATAATGTCTACGTAGAAAAAAATACTAAAGAGTTTTGACAGTGAGCCTATGCTATTATTACTTTATTATTATATGAAACGTCACTTCGGCTAAATGGTGGGCTTTGATTGTTTCAAAACATATTTGCCGGTTTATTACACTGATATGTATATTAGACTGGATAACGCATCTCTTGCGAAATTGAAGCCGGAAGTTCGATCATTTTGCTACTTATTTCATAGGGGTATCGGTCCACTTTTGCTTACTTTTTATTACAAAATCACAGTTTCACGTTTTATTCCTTTACAAACTTCTGATTAAGGCAAAATTTTGTGACATGTAGAAGAGAAAACCGGTAGAGTTTTAACCTTGAAGCTCTGTTTTTTTGGCTTTGTAACGACTGAAAAATAAGATGGCAAGTTGTATTGAAATTTGAAAGTTGAAGGTGACGAGAACAATTTCAGCTCTGCGAGGTATTTTTAGAAGATGAATACTTAAAAATTACAAATTTACAACAAAGTAAGAACAAAGGTATTCATATCTTCAACATATTCTTCATATTGAGTTGTTCGCATAGGAACTGGAACTGAAACTTTGCTTCACTTAATGACAACAGAGGTACTTTAATTCGCACATTTTGATGATGTACATCTCGTAGAGTTTGATTATACCGTTTCAACTTACTATTGTTCATCAAAATGTCTTTCTAATTATTACGTCGATTTGTTTTTTTTCTTCACTGATATAATAAAGACGTAATTTGAAATTATTATGATGTTAGCGATATGAATAACAAAGTGTTGTTAAATAAGTAAGTTTGTAGCAACCTTCCATGAACGTCAATGCAGATGAAATTTTGGTAGCAGTAGTAGGATTCTGTATTATTTCAACATTTTTTAAGAAGCAGCATCATTATATAATATCCAGTTTGTTTCAAAACAATGCAGGTCGACCTTGTACTGTCTCAATTTTCTGCCATTCTGTCCTATTCACAAATATTTTGCTCGAATCAAAAGTTTGTAGAACGAATACGCAAAAACTGTGATTTGTAATACAAAAGTATAGTAAAGTGGGACCGATACCCCCACGAAGGTCATAGCATGCACAACTTTCCGGCTTCAATTATCTTACTATATTTGGTACATGGACGCGTTATCCAGTGTAATATACATTATCCAATATTTTCCTGTAATCGACAACTGTCCAAAACGCGTATGTTTACAGACAAATAAAAAAACAAGCTTTGTAATGCAAACACCAAAACGCAAATTAAAAAAAAACAAAAAACCATTTACGAATGTTATTCGAAAGAAAAACACTTGGAAAGCAGTTTAACTATTCAGACGATACAAGGTTTATTTTTTATGGACGAAAACTAGAAAAGTGAAAGCCAACCGGTCAAAAAGAACCAGGACGAGAAAAAAAGCAAGCTTCGTTTCACGTCAAATAATGCCCTATAATAAACCTTTTAATAACCTCGCTTTCTCGGTCTTTATCTTTAACTCAGTCGATTTTGCGACTAAAGTCGCATTAAATTAAAATTCGCCGAATTTAACTGATTCAAACGTCGCATTTTACATGCACATAATTCTTGCCTTTGATTCAGCGCATGTAAAATGCGACGTTTGAACTGGGCTTTATTAAGAATTATCGGACATCTGTGTTTCTGTACAAACTTCGGTCCGATATTTCTCCGTAAAGACCTCGAGCTCGGTTATTAAGGGCTTAATAATATACATGAAAAATTTCTCAATTCTGTTGACTTTTAACTTCAGCGTACGCACATTTCAGCCGGCTAGTTATTAATATTGACCGGCTCGTTTATTTTAATTCCGTCGGATATTTCTTTTCACAACACCATAGCTTCCACACACACCGCTAGAACAAAGTAGCTATCTACTTTCAGAAAGGTTTTTATTTGTATCCAGAAACATCTTTATAACGGTGAGCCTCAATTGCCAAAGAAAATCTACTTTAAAATTACCCCAGCCATTGTAATTGCTTCGTTTACAAAAATGTAACTTTCCCGTCTATAAATGTTTTATTTTGGTTGGTTCTTATATTACTTCTTTGTTTGACTAACCCATTAGAAGTAGTTTTAAAGAGGAATCAACAATTTTAATTCGTTTTTTTGCACTGTTTCGCTTTTTTGCACCGAGTTTTACATTTTTTCACTGGTATTTACAATAAATTGCACTGCTCTTAACCAATCAGAATTGAGAAATTTTCCATGTATATTATTAATAAAATAAGCACACACAAAACTAGCGATGCGCTAATTGGTTTAGAGCTGTGTTTACGCATCACCCGAGGTCAAAACGATCTAAAAGCTCAACCAATAGAATCCGGCGAATCGTAGAAGAGAATTTTACAAATTAATCACATCCAATACATTAGGCAGAATATCAAAACGTTTCGTTTGTCTCGCATTACTATTATTTTTATAAAGAGATCAAAAGATGTTTTTCGTGTTTGCACTCGGAAACATTATGTGAGAGCTCTCGAGCAGGTGCAACCCTCGACCTTCTGTCTCGAAGAAGCACTACGATCTGCTCTCGAAGTGCTCGAAGGTCTCCTCAGTTTGCATAAGCTGTGCAAACATTAAACATCTTTCATTTCTTAAATATTAATCCTTTGCTCAGTTATCTCTCAGCGCTTTAATGAAATGCAGGACACGGATGTATGAGTACTACTTGCAGTAAAATCTGAATCGCTGAATGTATTTTAAAATGAATAACACACATTACATTAATTAAAAGGAAACTATTGCAAAAGTAGGGAGCTTCACCCCAACCAAATTACAGTTTTTTCCTGTAAATGTGCTATGGGAGATTTTCCCCGTTCTGTTATTACTTCAATCTTTTTAAAATATCAGACGAAAGACATGACAAAAACAATACAAGACGGCAAAATATGGCTAGAAAACATCTTCCAGGAGAAGCTAGGTAAAATATAGTGCATCGCATGTCAAAAAACAAAGTCAATCGCTTTGAAATAGTACGCACGTGATTAGGGTGACATAAGGCTCATTTTTCATCTCATATTTTAATTCTTGAGAATATAATTCCAATTTCTGTAATTTAGTAAATATTGCTCTTATCAAATTTTCTCCCTTAACCCATCTAAAGGAAACATTCTAGATACACAACTTTAAAGCACTTCTTAATGGTTATTTCATTTTGTTTTGAATTTAGAACCATTTCGAGGATAACAGTACTATCAGGACTTTGGTCCATTGAGTGGTTCATATGCCATGTCGTTCGTCATTGTCAATTAACCCAAATTTAAAAAACGAAAAGTTCGGCAATTTTTAAACGTCAATCGGGAGAAAATATGCGGAACGTTTATTGTGAGTTGGGGAAATTATTTACTGCTCCCCCAGAAATGATAGCTCCCATACAGTCTATTATTTTTCACCTAGTGGAACAGTTGAGATCAGGTAAATGAAGTGCGTAAAACTTTATTGTCGATTTCAGTTAACTTTTCAAATGGCAGTTTGCCAGTTACTTTCCAATGTTGCCACTACACATTTTCCAAATATGGAATATTCGTTATGAACTTGTCAACTTGAGTTGACAAGTTGTGTGCTAGTACTGAAGTTGTGAACATGAATTACCAGGGGGCGGATCTAGGATTTTCAAACATCAGTCATAAAACGTCGGGCGCTCCGCACCTGGGGGTCTGAGGCATTCTCCCTGAGAAATTTTGAATTTCAGAGTCTTGAAAATGCCATTTTCAGCGTTTTAGAGCAATACAAAATGATTTTGTGGGCATCGTTTTTTGTAAAAAACACATTTTGCTTACGTTTTTTTCAAAAAAATAAAGTGAACAATACTTGAATGTTTTGCCAAATATTTAGGCTCATTATCATGCCAAATATATGGCTCATTAGCATGTCTAGGAACGTAAATTTATTTTACAATAATGCTATTCAAAACAGATATATTCTTTAAAATTTCTACCAAGTTGTCAGGCATAGACCCCTAGAGACCCATTCAAACCTCTATGTAATAAGTTAAGTTAGAAATTTGGTACTACAAGTGACAGTTCATACCATGCAACTCTTTACCCATCTCCACATCAGTGCCAGCAAATTCACCCTTTGAGAAAAACTCAAAATTTTTTTCTGCCAAAGATTAAGCAAAAATTATCAAGTGAAATTTGCAGTTAAGGACAGCTTAATGCCATAAATGTTTATTAGGCATTTCACTAGACTATTATCTTCTGCAAGGTGTGCTATATAGCAATCACTAGTAGCATTGTATTATCAAATACAAACAGAATGTAACCAACATGTTTTAATTATATAATTACATGAATGTTAAAATTGGTTCATGTGTCATGCTTACTGGTTATGATAAATATCTTTTCATATGATCAAAGCTTGTTTAAATGTAAATCTGAAATAATTTAGTTTAGAAATTATAATGATCATCAGAAAAATTACCTAGTGATCATGAAAAATACTTTGCTGTTTTGCCAAATTTCAAGGTTTATCTGCATACATAGGAAGACATTTTTACTTTATAGAAAATGCTTTTCATACATCAATAGCCCTTTGGAATTTATGGCAACAATCTGGTATGAGTCGTAGATTAACACACCTTTACATCTCTACATGAGGTGTTCAGTTAGAAAAGGGGACAATATGTGACATGGGACAACATTTCATGTATGTGAAATACTCAGGTTTAATACCATTCCAGTCAAATTGTCAAAATAAAAGCTTCATGGATCAGAAGACTCAAAATCACAGGTTATAGTAAACAGCTTCTCATGTAATCAATGTTAGTTTTCTCAAATCTTAAACAATATGTAGTATAACTGTCCAATGATTGAATGATCAATGATCATAAACTGAAAAGCCCAAACATTTGTTTATGATAAAGTAAATAATAGTATGGCACCTTATGGCTACAGATTTTTGTCCATTGAAATATATTTGCAGAAATGTAGGATTTCGCTGCCATATAACGGCCACGATTCCCCAAGCATTAAAGAAATCATAGCTAAAGTCCTTCGGCAACAACAATTTTAGAAGCATCAATCTGCTTACCATACGCCATATTAACATAAATCGCATCACACACTCGCATAAATTGACTTTGATATATTACATTCATGCATACACTTCCTTGTCCTTTACTTACGATTTTCGATGTAAATTTCTGCTGATAAAACTCAAAACAATGTTGGCTTTCTTTTGAACATCAATGACTGAAATGTCGCTCGAGATCGTCTTTGCCAAGCATTTATTCATCCATAAATTTTTCCCTCTTGAAAAATTCCAGTTTGGAAAGCAGCATTCATGTCAACATATGAATTTGTAAAGATTTCCATAAATTCCATCTGATTGTAGTTTAGTTTCTATCATGCTTAGAAAATTACTATGAACGATCAAACATTCAATTCAGACAGTGAGCTTGACTATGTTAGTTCAGTTGGCTATCAGTCGAAATCGGTCAAACCAATCACAGTAAGACAAAATTCAAATGAACCAATTGTAAGATAGCAATTGGACTCCTTATAGGTCCGGCCACCTATTATCGGTCGAGATTATTCAGACTGTCCACTGATCTGGCCATTGACCAATAAAATAGCGTTTCTGGCGTTCATAGACTCCTTTATACGTCGAACCAGTCAAGCCACCCCGCTTATCAGTCGGTTATTCCAGGTCAATTAAAATTCAACTGATCTGGTTACCAAGGAGATATTCATTGCATTAGTCATTAGTTTTCAATAATAAATAAAGCTGGATTTTATCACGAAGTAAATGCGATAATAAAGTAAGAATAATTAATGAATTTTTAATTAATATGAATAGGTAATTTTCAATTTCAAACATCAGTCGCGACGGATTTGACATACTCTAGATCCGCCCTCAGTAGGTACTGAAGATGTGAACCAAAGTTGCGAAAGTACTGGCAAACGCGAAGGTCTTTGTACCCTGTAGACATTTTGGCAATGAATCCGTTCAGTAAAGCAAGGAAGAAACTTTACAATATAAAGTAAGAAATGAAATATACTTGAAGGTGGTTAAATAACGAGCTTTGACAAAACACTTCAGAAACAACAAACCACCATGTAAGACTATATCAAATATAATAGACATATGGATGAGCCACTGGTTCTGTACACCTCGCCAGAGCAGACGTGATGTTCGAACCGCGCGTACAGATGACGTTATTGCATACGCTGAATATCTAAAATTAATAAACCATCTATTTACATAAAGATTCAGCAACACCTAGAAAATAACAAAAGTTTGCCTTCCAGCAAACATACCTGGCAGGTCATCCATTAGTAAATTTTGAATAAAGATCTTGGTTACTCTTACAAGATAATAAGTCAAATTCCTCGAGAGAAAGAACGGCCGGACGTTATGGAATTAGAACTTACGTAGCAAATATTTCATTGATTGATTGCAACCGTATGCATTTCTTTGATGAGACGTCTGTAGTTGTTACAGTGGCAACAGACGTCGATGGCACAGTATTCAGGGTACTCCTGCATTTGAAATCCAACAATGCACTTCTAGTGCCATATTTACTGTAAATTTATTGCACATAATGTAAACTGCATGCTATAACATTCTTAGAGGGCCGTCAAACGGATTAGAGTTACTAAATTTCTTTGAAGAAGCTTTGAGATTGACGACATTTTTGGAAACCCTGTCATTAAAGATGATGATGTTATTGCGATGGATAACTGCGGCTTTCATCATAGAATAATGTAGAACCACAATTACGAGGTATGCTACAGGACAGAAATGTGAAATTAATTTATCAACCACCTTATCATCCGTGTTACAACACATAGCGAACAGTGTTTCATCATTGAAAACAATACGCATCGATAACCGAGAAATACACTGAACTGTGCATTTCCGATGCTATAGAAAATGATAGACGAGGGTCTCTCAAGACAGTTTTTAAGTTTTGTGGATATAAATAAACTATTAAAGTGCTCTAAACTCATGAATAATTTTTGTTCATAAAATCTGCTGCAGAAGAAAGCAATTGAAGACCGGCACCACGCTCACCAAAGTATTATTGTTTGTCACTGTCAGGCAGAGAGTAGTAGAGCTTTGTTGAATAAACCTGTCCCTGTTTTGGAGCATAAAACCATTGTTTGCTAACGTAACCATACATTGTGGGGAAAACGACTGCGTTTCATAATGATTATAGGCTGGTGATATTTGCATAGCTATGGGATACGTTCCCCATTTCCGGCATTTCATAACTCTCGTAGACAGACTGTCGATGGGGATTATATGGTCGGCACTAGATCATGGTCATAAGGTACGCGCCCACATATTATTCTTGATATATGTCAGCGGAAGTAACAATTGACGAATATTCATGTATTCCATATACGAATGATTTTTACCGCACTATATGTTTGCGTTTGCGTATGGCAATGAGGCAAATTGGCATAAGAAGGCGATAAAAGATTACAAGATTTCAATTCATTTTTTGGTCAGATATACTTTCTTTGAAATGTCTGCCTTGCAGAAGTAATGGATTGATAGAACTTTACAATATAACAGCACTTCAAAAATTGCAGATTCACTTGAACTAAGGAGAACAATGTAATGTTATAAAGTGAAATGGACTCTATTTGTATTATAAATATGATATTAAGTATTTTCCTGTTATTTGTAGTACTAATAAAAAATTATTATAGATACACATACATGATAAACACACCATCTAGATTCGTATCTTTAAATTTTTCCAAACTTCCTGCATAATAATATAAAGTTTGTAAGTTTAATGTGTTGGACTGTTGTCCATACTTGCTGTAATTTTCTGATTTGAGTTAATGTACAGGTGTGGCAACTTTTTACTTTGTTAAAGTTATTGTCAGGAAATTTTGAAAACTTATTGTCTCCAGCAGTGCCATCCACACAGTGAACTACAGTCTAACAAGTGCTCATTAAATGAAATGGATAGTTTTCAATTGAGCATATTGATTTATCTGAAAACATGGATAGTTGATCATAGTACAGGTGCAGCCAGATTGAATGTTGAGTTGTGGTATCAATTACAGTAGCTAATTCATATGTTCCTGAAAATACTTTACAAAAATTAGTAACAATATATCTTAACATGTAACACTGGGTATTCTCTACATTCATCGCTAGCAAAAATTTTCACATTGAATCTCTGAGCACCAAAATAAATTCTATTATGGAAAAACAGATTGTTCAGAAAATCCTTTGAGCATATGATTCCTTCCATTGTCAAAGATTTTTCGAACAGTTTAAAAACCTCCTGCCTTTTTTATGCTTGTGGCATAGACCAGTGCTGTAGAACATAACTTGCCTTAGATGCAACTCTCTCCGAATAGTGAAATGTAATTGTAAAAGTCATTGCATAATGTCATAGTGTTTGCAAATAATATTACCACTTAACATGAATAAGTTTGTATCAATTTTATGTAAACTAAAATCGACTTTGTCAGGTTGGTGTGCTCTGTGCTCTCAATGACCATCCCATACATCATGAAGAATGCTCGATTTCCATGCATCCAACTCCTAGCATTGATTGCACCATTTCTTGATTTATGGTCATATGAGAAGATACAATGGCATTTGGCTAAATGTTTTCTAGCAACAAAAATTGATACTTTCCTACATAGTAAAATTGCAACATGCCATACGTATATTCTGAGAATCTAAACATAAAAGCACGGGGAAATCATCATGATTGTTGCCAAATGCTACTTCGAAAATGGGTCAAAAAACAACAACAGTTTAGACTTGAAAGGTATTGTATGTAATTCTAAAGAAGAAATGCTGGAAGTATTCGGTGATTATAAAAAAAGAACTCGCAGTGGGTGGTGCTGTCTCAACGAAATAAGTTGATAGGTATAATTATGTAATAATTTTAATGCAGAAAGCAACCACTTGTCCAGGAATATACTAATTTTGGTTATTGAGCATTGGTGAGAAAAAATTACAAAATTTTATATAAATATTAAAGCATGATGTCATGTATGAACCAACTATTCAATGATGACATGAATGTTTACAAAAACCTTCACGAACAAGATGTTTCTATAAATGTCAAGTGATTCTCAACAACATCAAAGGATCATCAGATTGTGGATGAAGATGCGAGTGCACATCTGGTCAAATGCTTTGAAGAACAAAAAATCGAGATGTTTCCCCACATTGAGAATGCAATGCAAGCCTGCCATTCAAAAATTACATCCTGAGAATATAGTAATTGACATTTTCTAAATAACAATAATAATAAATAAATATTAAATTAACATTAAATTAACATTTTCTATTGTGAATCATGGACATAGTATTTATTTTACAACTAACTGGGACATATAACTAAAACTGTCTACAAAATGTAAAGTAATAAATTACCCAATAAATTTTACACAGTTGTGTTGCGAGTTGAGGATAATTTGGTAGTGGTATGTAAATTTGATATTATTATCACTAAATATTTCTTTAGAAATCTGTTGTTTTTACAGTTAGTGAACAAAGAAATAATTGTATAGCAGCAAAATAAACGGGCTGGATACATACACTGTTACGTTCATTGTATATTGTTCATTGCTTCATGGAGTATCGTTATGATGATTTAAAAAATTGTTGAGCATATGACAATATATGTAAAATACAAAGAATACAAAACAATAGATGTGTAAAAAGTAAAACTGCCCAAAACTGAAATCGAAAAGAATTCTTCTCGTCATTTAATATATCGGTTAAATACGAATATGAAACTTTGTTATTCTCAATGGTTATTCTATATTTTAGTGGTTTGTCATAGCTTATTAGGTAATTACCAATGGTAATTACAGATACATGAATATTCGTCAACTGTTACTTACCGCTGACATATTAAGAACAATATGTGGGCGCGTACGTTAGTTGACCATGATCTAGTGCCGACCGGATTATGCATGGGCAATTTGAGGTTGTAAACAGCCGGTCATACCTTGAGAAAACCTTTTCATGAGTGAAATTGAAGTCACTGAAATTATTGTAGAGTTTTCTTGCGCGACGAGTTTTTAGCGCAACAACGCTCCTACTTGAAGCTCTGCTGCTTGATGCAAATGAACTCAGTTCAGAATCACTAGCGACAGTGTTACGTGGTTTTTGCTGTCGTTTACTTTTTTTCGTATGTTTTCTCCTTGAAGAATGCTTTCGTTTAAAGATCTTGCCTTGTGCAGTGTAGTTGGTATTCATTACTATGTTTTGTGTGATTTCTGTCTTTGTTTTTCGTTGGCGTTAGGTTCATGTTAACGTTGGAAATTTATTGCATGGCCACCCGGTTGCATTTGCTCATATTCTTCAATTCACAACACCTACATCACCAATCTCGTCTTGCAAGTTTTCTTGCATTTCGCTAGAGTTATTCGAAGTTGTTCAGCGTCGTTTGTAGTTTCTGCAGGAATTTTATTGTTGAAGACTTGCGCAAAATTCTAATATCGCGAAGAAGTTTGGTCTGTTCATTTATATTCAATCAATTTTCATCGTCCTGGGGTTAATGCATTTTATAAATTGGTGCTCACTCTGGCTTTAATTCTTCTTGGAGTTGCTTAATAGTCTAATGTTTTGTTTTATCTTAAACTTCAATCGATTCATGTCCGCAGAATATTCGGGATGTTTGTCTTTAAGTCCACAATAAGTAGCGGAACATTTTCAAGAATACACGGTTTAGTTTGTGTTTCTGTGACCTCGGTGGTGGCAGTTGCTGCAGATGACCAATCATTAGTAATTCAGGAACATTTAAATTCATTGATTCTAATTGCGTTCATCTCTTCCAAATCTTGTTTGTTGTGATGAATTGAGTCTTCGATTGTCCTTCGCCGATTTTCCAATGAACGTTTAGCGGGTATACTTGTATCCTATTTCAGATAGTTAAACGCAACATTATAAATTTATACATTTATTTTTATTGTGACCTAAAACAATGACGCACGAAAGTATTCAGTTTTGAAATATGTCCTTTACGACCTACCTCGTACGAAGCAGATGGATTTTCATCCACGTCAAGACAACTTTTTGATTGAGATTTTGAAAGTTTTAATAACGGTGACTGCTTCCGCAGCAAATCGAGATGAAATTCTAAAACTTTCCTTGCCCCAAGCGGCAAGTTCGTATTCTTTTAAAGGTGATCAAGATTTTCATTACTTAACAATTTCAGCAACAGTCGTAAAGAAAATTCAAAGCTTTTCAAAAGCTTTTCAAAACTTCAAAGCTTTTTCTATTACTTCAACTTTGTTTCCCAATTTATCCTTAAAACTATTAAGAAACACCTCAATTCATCTGCCATTATCAGTGAGCAATTTATTAAGCTTTCACTTGCCTACAACACAGACCTTTCGCGTTTGCCAGTACTTCGCAACTTTTGGTTCACAACCTTTAGTACCTTTTTAACTAGTTGCAGTTTCAACGATTGCCACATTAAGAATGCAGCTAACAAAAATGGGTTTATAAATTATTGTACAACAAATAATTCGCCCTCGAAATCGCAAAATGCTGTTCCAAGGCTCTGGATTTCAAAATTTTCCGGGGGACTATGCCCCCGGACCCCCCTAGTGGGCTCGCGCCTCCGGCGCGAGATGGATTGGCGGGAGTGACTATTTTTCCTAGCTACGCCACTGAACTTCAGTACTCAAGTACACAACTTGTCAACAAGTTGACAAGTTTATATCGAATATTCCGTAGTTGGAGATGTAGTTGGCAACATTAGAAAGTAACTTGGCAACCACCATTTGAAAAGTTAACTGAAATCGACAATAACACAGGTTCTCGACTTCTGATCGTGACTAAAACACCACACGAGTACATACAGTACATGCAGTATACAGTGACATACGAGTACATACAGTGACATACGACTATATGCTGGTCAACAAATGAGAAAAACACAATTTCTTCAATATATTGATATTTGCGTTTATTTTTCCTTGTATTTGTGTGGACTTTGGGGCAACCATTTGATGGATTTAAATGCTGGAAAGGTATTTTACTTTCATACTTCATTCATTCGTATGTTTCAGTTGAAATTGTTATAGATATTTTGTCGATGCGATTTGCCAGTATTTGAGCACTTTCTGAAACACTTTCACCTAGGAAATACATATTTATGAAAGCGATTAAATATGCAATGTAAGAATAATGCCTTGAAAACGTGCTATATGAAGTCATCTTCAGAGTCAAAATGAATGTATAATCGCTTTCATAAATATGTATTTCCTAGGTGAAAGTGTGTCAAAAGCCTCAAATACTGGCAAATCGCATCGACAAAATATCTATAACAAATTCAACTAAAACATACAAATGAATGTAGTATGAAAGTAAAATACCTTTTCAGCATTTAAATACATCAAAAGGTTGCCCCAAAGTCCACACAAATACAAGGAAAAATAAACGCAAATATCAATGTATTAAAGAAATTGTGTTGTTTCTCATTTGTTGACCAGTATATAGTCGTATTCACTCGTATGTACTCGTATGTCACCTGTATGTACTCGTATGTACTCGTATGTCACTCGTATGTACTCGTATGTACTCGTGTGGTGTTTTAGTCACGATCCTCGACTTCTACTACAATTACAATAGTAAAACATGTTTTCTTTAGGCACAAATTTCATAAGTCACTTAAAATGGTTCGTTGGAAAAGTTTAACAAAGAAACTTGAACATTCAAATCATGTTTGTCGTTTTCCCCTGTTCTGGTTAGTAGGATGTCGAGGAAGGTAAGTTGTTCGTCGTGCTCTTCGCCTTTAGTGAAGGTTATGTTCGTTGTGGTAATGTTTATGGTGTGTAGGATTTGTTCAGTTTTCTTTCTTGACAATGGCAAAGATGTCGTCGACAAATCTTTCCCAAATATTGTAAAACGACCTATTTCACCGTTTCGTCTTTTACTCTTATTCCTTTCTTATGAATCTGCACTTGTATACTTCGCGTGACATACAATTACAACGTACGTACTTCGCTAGTATTCTATCCAAACTTCAAATTGGCCGGAAGTTTGTCTTGTGCATTGTGTATATTCAAAGTTATCACAATTAACTTCATCCGACGGAAAACCAATATGGGTACATGGAAGTCATAACGTTGAACTCGAAATTCATACATCATATCATCATAGTGAATAAAACCAAACGGCTTATTTAACGCTTTGTCTTTGTCGAAGCGTTTAGACTAAAATTGTTTACTTTATGGAATGTCAATTGTCTTATGTTTCAGCATCGTTTCTTACTTTTGATGAAAAAATATGACTTGTACAAACAAAATTTACCTTTATGGAAATATTATTCTTGTGACATCCTTTTACGCAGAATTTTAATATATATAAAGATTCACTTTAATATCGTAAGAAATTATCATCGATTTCCACTCAATGTACTACCCTTCAAAAGCACAAACAAAAACATTTTAACTGAAGAAATGCTCAATGATTTTTCTCACAATTTGAAATTCAAAATCGCCATAATTTTCGTAATGCGAATTCAATGCACGGCGTGATGGCGTCTTCAAGTGGTATGAATATTTACGCCAACACCTTACAGCAAAACAATCTTTTACTTAAGACTTACAACAGCAAGTACACATGTGCATTAACAATAAAACGAAATACGAAATGTAACTTACCCAGATATTTTGGCTTGTTTCTTGTTTCTTGTCTCTTGTATTTTATACGTCGACAACACAATGAAAATGCCTTTATTTAATATTCAATTTTGTGAATATTGAGACAATAAAGTGTGATCTTCTGAAGTGCTCGATCGGTCTTTTAGCAACTAAACGAACAAACTGAACATTTAACAGCAGGGCGTGCGTAATCTAATTCTTAATTGAATACCATAAAGTTCATATGGAAATAAGTACTTGAAGGCAAATTAATTGCAAATCACATGAATACATTTTAAAATGTTTGTTTTACATTTGTCTGTTTGCATTATTGCTGTTTTCTAAAGAAATAAAAGATGATTGTGTTTGCACTGGCTTAGGTAAATCGAGGAGACGTTTATGAGAACTATCAAGCGGGTAAAAGGTGCAACCATCGACAACTCGACCTTCGGTCTCAAGCTTTCACTGATTTTCTCTCAGTTCTCTAAGTCTCCTCAGTTTGTATAAGCCTTTAAATAAAAACATAAATAAGTCAAGAAACTATGAGAGACAGGCAGACTGAGGTCAAGTCAAGGTCTCCAAAAAGTATTCCTAAAATTAAAATGTTGTGTATTGAAATGTTCAAAAGATGAAAGGTCTATTTCTTTGACCATCCTGTGCAAACATATATTTTATATATTTTGAAAAACAAGATGAAGAGCTATGACTTGTATAATGGTAACAATACCATTATCCAGACAGGACACAGTAGTTAGTGGAACTGAGGAAGGTGGGACAAACCTGATAAGGAACTGTTTAGTTACACAACGTGACTGGAGCAGATTGAGCAAATGTTTCGGATCTCGTGGTGTGTGGATAATGTCTTTGTTGACTGTAACAATTAGATAAATCATAAGACCACAAGAGATTTGTTAAGGACTGAATTTAAATTTGTGTATAGGTGTAACACAGGTGTAACATAATAACGTTCATTATCTCTAATACTTCATTAAAAGAAAATTTAAAGCAAATCACTCTTTTATAGCAAACTTTATCTAACCACACAATGCAATTAACATCTCGACCTTCTTAGGATTAATGGAAATGTTTAATTCACTTTATCAATGCTCAATCAAATGCTCCAATCTTGTTATCATATGTATTTTAGTATTTCTATAATTTCGTAAAAGCACTATTGCAAATACACATTTAATATAAACGACAACTTTTTGAAAATAGACATGTTCGACATGTCATGATGCCATCAGTATGAGTGAAATAATAGGTGATACAAGGTTTATAAAAGTAATATGATACATAAATTACAACAATAAAAAGGAAATAAGATAAATTAATGGGGAGCGTCCGTGCGTATTATATACTAAATATTGTATTGAATTTAAAAACTTGAACATTGAGGACAGGGTTAAGTTTGTTAAAGTGGAGTGCTTCTTTGATTTTAAGGGTGAATGAGGTGTCGGCAATGTTGATGATTTTGAAGCAAGAGGGTGAATAGTTGGTTTGCATGAGTCGGTAGATATGAGTTTTTGTCTGTTGTGGTATGTTCCCTCATTCTGGTGGATAAATGGCGCGAAATTTCGCCAATGTATCGGGAATTTTCATTTCCAAATAACAACTCTATACTTCAAACTACCATACATCGGACATTACTCACATACAACGCAGACTTACAAACATTATGAAACGCTTCTGTACAGATATTGACATTCGACTAATTTTCACATCATTCAAAATCAAAACCTTTTCTCATTCAAAGACCAATCCTGATTCAATTAAATCTATGGTGGTATGAATTCCATTGCGCGGGATGTAATTCCCGATACATTGGCAAAACTTCGCGCCATTTATCCACCAGAATGAGGGAACATACCACAACAGACAAAAACTCTCATATCTACCGACTCATGCAAAACCAACTATTCACCCTCTTGTTTCAAAATCATCGACACTGCCGACACCTCATTCACCTTTAAAATCAAAGAAGCACTCCACATTAACAAAACTAAACCTGACCTCAATGTTCAACTTTTTAAATTCAATACAATATTTAGTTTATAATACGCTCGGACGCTCCTCATTAATTTATCTTATTTCCTTTTTATTGTTGTAATTTATGTATCATATTACTTTTATATAAACCTTGTATCACCTATTATTTCACTCATACTGAAGATGGCATCATGACATGTCGAAACATGTCTATTTTCAAAAGTTGTCGTTTATATTAAATGTGTATTGGCAATAGTGCTTTTACGAAATTATAGAAATACTAAAATACATATGATAACAAGATTGAAGCATTTTGATTGAGCATTGGATAAATTGAATTAAACATTTCCATTAACTCTAAGGCGAACTCGAGATGTTAATTGCATTGTGTGGTTAGAGCTAAAGTTTGCTATAAAGAGCGATTTGCTTAAATTTTCTTTTAAAGAAGTATCAGAGATAATGAACGTTATTATGTTACACCTGTGTTACACTATACACAAAATTTAAATTCAGTCCTTAACAAAAATCTCTTGTGGTCTTATGATTTATCTGTTGCCACAGTCAACAAGACATTATCCACACACCACGAGATCCGGAAACATTTGCTCAATCTGCCCAGTCGTTGTGTAACTAAACAGTTCCTCATCAGGTTTGTCCCACCTTCCTCAGTTCCACTAACTACTGTGTCATGTCTGGATAATGGTATTGTTACCATTATACAAGTCATAGCTCTTCTCATCTTGTTTTTCAAAAATATATAAAATGGGATGGTCAAAGAAATAGACCTTTCATCTTTTGAACATTTTACACAACATTTTAATTTTAGGAATACTTTTTGGAGACCTTGACTTGACCTCAGTCCGCCTGTCTCTACATAGTTTTCTGACTTATTTATGTTTTATTTAAAAGGCTTATACAAACTGAGGACTTAGGAGAACTTGAGAGAAAATCAGTGAAAGCTTGAGACCGAAGGTCGAGTTGTCGATGGTTGCACTTTTACCGCTTGATACTTCTCATAAACGTCTCCTCGATTTACCTAAGCCAGTGCAAACACAATCATCTTTTATTTCTTTAGAAACAGCAATAATGCAAACAGACAAATGTAAAACAAACATTTTAAAATGTATTCATGTGATTTGCAATTAATTTTCCTTCAAGTACTTATTTCCATATGAACTTTATGGTATTCAATTAGATTGCGCCCCCCACTTTGGGAGGAGCCTTTTATGCATATTTACCTATGAATATCAGAATTTGTTTGAATTTGATACTGTCACACCTTAAAATAAACTCCTTAGTGCAAACTGCTTAGCAACAGCAATCGAACATTCGAAAGTGAACATGTTTCTTACTTAGTTGAGCTGTTGAATGTTCAGTTTGTTGGTAGACCGATCGAGCACTTCAGAAGATCACACTTTAGCTGTCGTCTCAATATCTAGAAAATTAAATATTAAATACAAGAGACAAAAAGCCAAAGAAACAAGCCAAAATATCTGGGTGAGTCACATTTCGTATTTCGTTTATTGTTAATGCACATGTACTTGCTCTTGTAATCTTAAGAAAAAGATTGTTTTGCTGTAAGGTGCTGGCGTAAATATTCATTACACTTGCAAGACGCCATCACGCCGTGCATTGAATTCGCATTACGAAAATTATGGCGATTTAAATTCTGCGTAAAAGGATGTCACAAGAATAATATTTCCATAAAGGCAAATTTTGTTTGTACAAGTCATATTTTTCATCAAAAGCAGAAACGATGCTGAAACATAAGACAACTGACCTCCGTATAAAGTAAACATTTTAGTTTAAACGCTTCGACAAAGACAAAGCGTTAAATAAGCCGTTCGGTTTTATTCACTATGATGATATGATGTATGAATTTCGAGTTCAACGTTATATGACTTCCATGTACCCATATTGGTTTTCCGTCGGATGAAGTTAATTGTGATAACTCTTTGAATGTCTTCGTGGTGACAAATTTGAATATCGCCTAAAAACAATTGCCATAGCGAATGGACTGAGACCAAATAAAACCACGAAACCCTAGATAAAACCGAAAAAACTAAACAGAGAAAACGAAGAAAACATCAAGAGTTCGGAAAAGAACTATTTTAGCTTTGCATTTAGGCAAACAACTCGTCAGTTGTGAACATTTGTTATCTGTTTGGGTGAATCAACTTGTATATATATGATTGGTTTTGTTGATGACTCATCCAGCATGGGAGATGGGTCATCAAAATAAAGCCAATTTGAAAATGAACTACTTCTTAGTTTCCCTCAGTGAGAAACTAATTTTGTTTAGTTACTTTAAACAGGTCGACTAAACCGGACTGTTTCTGCTTATTGCATGCCTAGGTCGTATGGTCTAAGTATTACCATGGGAATTTATGCAATAAAGGTCACCGAACCTGACTGAGGCTTCCTGAGAGTTAATCCGGCCCTGGTTATATATGTATCATTATGCTATGTCTTTTATTTTCGTTGATCTATGCTCCTGCCTCCAGTAATACTTTGCTTTTCTACTCAAATCAATTTATTTCTTTCAACTTGTGAGTTTCTTTTATCGAATTGATGACCTTCCAAGTTTGTTTAATGTAGTAAAGTGTTGCAATTCGCTGTGAAATGCAAGTCTATCAACAATCGTAATAGAAAATACACTCAAACTGAAACTGTGAACTTATTACTTGATAATGATAGAGTTAGAATCGAAAGTTTTGAAAGAAAAATCATATTCGTTATATTTGTTTCCAAATTAATTAAGAAGAAAGAAACAGATAATTGATTTTATTAAAGAATGCATTTGAAATACTGCATTTACGGATTGAGCATCAAAGTATTCTGTAGATGATGTGGGTGCAGCTTGCTATATGGTGTGGTTGAAATTGAAAATGGTGCTCTTAACTCTAATGAATTCTAAAGCATTACATAATATTTGTATTTTTTAGGAAAATAATGAAGGCAAGTTTAAAATTTTAATCATGGCATTTCAATATTTATTTCATTTTGCAGAGGTACATAACTTTTACAACCATGCATCTATTGTTTTTATAATGGTTTTGACATATTAATATCAATTTCAATTTCAGGAACAATAACATCTCCACCTGATGGTCAAGATTTGTATTTTTACCTGGATCTTCTCACAATATAACTTGGACATTAAATGTTACTGGAAACATTAATTTATGGACTTGGGGTTTATACCTCGTGGTTCATCTTCCCCTCAACAAATTGCAAGATTATTCCTATTAGTGACAGACTCAATATTCACCATCACCTTTAACAGTGGAAGTTTTTAAATCTGGAACTTTGTGGCTGAAGAATGTAAATCAAAGTTACAATGGTGAATTTACATTAGCTATTTCAACTGTTCTTCCTACTCTTCGATCAAGAGTAAATGTTTATATTGCTGGTATGTTTAAATTATTTCAGTCTTTCTTGTGTTGTATGCATTGTTCTGAGTATTTAATGGGGAAACTTGGCCTGAAAATTTTCCAAAAACGTTATTACAGTTACTTGTTGTATTTAGAAATTAAACTGGTGCAGCTCAGTAAGTTAGAATAATATTGCCAACTTAGGAATCTTATTCATATAGCTACATTTAAAACAATCCAAATGGTAAAAATACAACCACAACACTTTAAACAAGGTGATGGCTCTTTGTGGTATTGCATGTCTATAAATTGTAAAATCAACAAATACATAGCTTTAATTTACACAAAAATGTATACATTTAGGTAGTCAGTAATTAGGCCCTCCTCTAGTTTGAATAACTGGATTAATGCGCTTTGGCATAGATGTAGTTAGTCTGGGCACAGTTGTAAAGCTGATTTCAACTCATCAATATTTTTGAAAAGTAAGAATTGTACCGATTTCTTCACAACTGCCCAAAGTTGTGATTGGTGTTGAATATGGTGAATTAATTGGCTATACAAGTTTGGCCAAACTCGTTAGTAATCAATTGGTATGAATATTTTACATTCAGCTCTGCCCAGCTGAATTCGTTTGAAAATA
The DNA here is from genome assembly GCF_021976095.1 of Xenia sp. Carnegie-2017. Lineage (NCBI taxonomy): Eukaryota > Metazoa > Cnidaria > Anthozoa > Malacalcyonacea > Xeniidae > Xenia > Xenia sp. Carnegie-2017. The sequence continues at coordinate 303,226 of NW_025813494.1, forward strand.
CAATATTCAGCAATTATTGAAAGAGGTTGTGTGTAATATGAAGAATTATAAAGGCCTCGGTATATTTAACTGCTGGCAGAAGATCTACCAACTCCCAAAATTAAGTTCTCTTGTGACAGAAAATTAGATTAATTGTAATGAAATGTTCTTCTGATTCATGCAGGTTTTTACTTCTGACTTGTTGAGTGATATATGTTTTGTATATGAGAAAAGAAAGATTTAAAGACTCGTTTTAAAACATACGTAGGCAAATTGATAACTTTATCCAACTCTTTTCTGTCTTCCAGACCTAACGTGTGGCTCCTAAATAAATATGGCAACAAGTAAATGAATTTTGAGTCTAAGCCCAAATTAACACCAAGATGTTATTTATAGTCACAGCAAATTTTCCCATATTTTAAAATGTTGCTCTCCTATGTGTTACCAGATAAATTTGACTGTGCTTATCAAAACGGACTAATGACAACATATATTTAAGTGATGAAAATTTTATGCTTTTAATTTCAGTGAAACCAAATGTTGTACACAATTGTTCAAATCTTCTGGTTGTGAATGAAGGTGATAATGTGTCATGTGTATGTAGAGGTGAAGGAGGTAACCCTCCTGCTAATGTCACATGGTTTGATAAAAATAACAACATATTTGGTGATGATGTTGGAGTTGTAAGTAAGACATTAGTAATCACTAATGTTACAATGAATGATGGTGGAAATTACAGATGTAAAGCACAAAGTTATAATGATCCACGTTTTAGAGATGAAAATCCATTGAAATACAGAAAAGCTGCTTGTAAGTTTCATAATTTTGTTTCAAATTTCATTTTCGACGTTTGCAATTATAAAAACCTATAAAGACAGTAGAATATGAATTTTATTCTTTACAGATCCACCACAACAAACCAATATTACCATCAGTCCAATGTCAGTAAAAGATCATAAAGTGACAATAACCTGTGAATCAGATGGTTATCCTGAACCAACCTACACAATTTATCATAATGGTACTGGTAATATGCGTGTTGTCAGTAATGACAGGACATACATCATTCAATCTGTCAACTTCAATAACGCTGGTTCATATCGTTGTGAAGCAAAGAATAAACATGGAAGTGATTTATCTGATGTTAAAATCTGACTGTCAGCCGAGGTAACTTTAAGAATCTCAGTTTATCTCTTGTTGGACTTTTATTTTCATTATATACGAGCTATTTTGGTGGCAAAAATTGACGGGCTATGGTCATCTTAAAATATTAATGAAGTTCTTTTACTTCGCTGCACTTAAAACAGTCGTATGAAATTATATTAAACACTAGAAGATTGCTACGAATGCAACAGCTTTTCATTTTATTGCCGCACCAACTCAAGACTTTAGTTTCCGTCCGTTTCTTTATGAGATTGAACTATAGGTAGGCAGAAACATAACTTGTAGCGTACACTAAGTTGAGTGAGTACGCACATAACAAGAGAATCACAGCGTTATATCAATATCGCCAAAAAATACAGAAGTTTTCGTCGTTCAGTCGTCGATACAAACTAAAGTTTAAGTTAGGGGCTTAAAGAAAATACTGTTGTTTCTAGTGTGGTGAAGTAAATGTAGGGAGTTCAGTAACATTAACCATATTATTTCTTGCTATATGTATACATTCTTCAGTAAGCGTAAGTAAAAAAAATTTCACCATATCTGTATTTCATTTCAACGGTATTAAAGTTGCCTTAAACGTTAATTGCCTTGAGTTTATTAATTTAAATAGATTACTTGGCGCTTAAACTATTTTCATGTATTTCATGGCACTCTAAATGTGTTTTAACATACTATAAAAAACAGAAATAAAAGAATTTCATTAATGATGTAATTCTAATACGAACCATTTCTGTCAATGTGCTAGACCAACAAAGTTCTTCCAGTTCATTGCCGACAATGTCTTCATCGATGACCATTTTGCCATCAACTAGTTCCGCTCCCACTAATAACGGTAATTTTAACGTTTTCTGTTGTTAATTTCAAGTGGAAATATCATTTTGGAAATGTATCTTTAATGTTTTAAAGCTCTTTAAAATTCAGCAATTTTGTTCCCATTTAGGACGCTAACATACTTTAGTGTTCCTTTTTGCTTATGACAATTGTTTTAGTCTGGCTTTTGGCTATTTTAAATATTTGTTTGACCTAGTAGTTATTAATAACACTGTTGTTTGATAGAATTTATCAAAGTTCGCAAAGATGGCGACGGTGTATCAAACATCGGTCTTATCATTGGTATTGTCGTTGGAATGTTGTTCCTTCTCGCTATTCTAGTTGTCATTTTCTGCTGTTATAAATCAAAGCAAATGAAGTTCAACATAAGAATTTTTAATTAATTTTAATTTCAAACACTGCTGCATAAAACATTCATAAAACATTCATATAAGAATTTTCATGGTTGGAAACGTTGAGTAGATTTCTTTTATTTAAAAGCTGTCGTTTATGTCAAATTATTAACCATCTACTTTGTCTTCTTTTATTTGTAGAAAATGGATACCAGTAAGTGAATTGTTTGTTTTAATTGTGTTTGTATAATTTGTAATGGTGATAGTGTTTTGTCGCATGTATCAGTTATAAGGAAATATCGAACACGACGGGCCATTTGGCGCCGTGGTGAAAATAACGTAAAATAATGTGAGAAGGTCGTGTATAATTAAGTTTAACGTCTCATTGTTCGTGCTGTGAAGAACTTTGAGTAACTGTTTTGTTTACTATTAAGTTTTTCTCAGTTTCGTCCATATCATGTTCAAAATTTAATCATGGTTGTTAATGTTGCAGTGGTGAAAATGGTGTTGAACCTTTACCTGGAGCTAATAATGAACAACCCAATCATTATGAAGAGGTTGGAGAACTTAGTAGAGAAAATCCCTATAAATCTGTTGCTAATAAATATGAAACAGTAAATAATCCATCAACAAGTGATGAAAGTAAACCACCACCAAGTAAAGCAGCACCACATGTGTATGCCTCGATCAATAGAGAAAATAGAGAAGGAAATCCGGTTTTATGTTTGTAAATGATGATCGTCCAGGTTAATGAAGTCCTGAGAAGGACTGTTTTTGATGTTGTTGAGACGTTTGACAACCTTAGCGGTAATTATCTTCAAGTCATTTTGACTCTAAATGACCTATCAATAACTTCTTATCTTTCAATCCTTCTCAAGACATTAACTGGACGATCGTAAACATATTTGTCACACTTTATTGAAATCCGGTTTTATTGTGGATCTTTGTCATTTATTATTTACAAATAGGATTTGTGCATTTATTTTGTTTTGTTGGATTGGTGATGATTTTGAATGCATCATGGAGATTATGGGGTGTTAAAAATTTCTCATATTTGAAAACACCCGCATTTGGAATTTATACTATTCAGCAATACATTGATCCCCAAAGACCTGTAAACGCAATTGAAAACAATACGTACGGTGATTTCCATTGAAACTTGATTTTACATAGGCGATTCTCTCTAGTAAACGCTTTGACTCAAATAGTCGCACCCCACACATTGCCATTGTTAACAGTGGGCTATCGATTGGGCTAAGAAACCGTATATTTAGTCTTGACTTTGTTTTTATTTGTTTTTGTTTTTTTTGGTGATAGAGAAACCGTATATTTAAGAAACCGCATATTTAGTCTTGACTTTGTTTTATTTGTTTTGTTTTTGGTGATAGAGAATGATGTAAACGTCTTTCTATTTAACTCCTTGTGTCAATTGAAGGCCCCCTCCTTTCTAGGCTGCTATTTCATTTATTTAACGTCCTGTGTTTATTAGGTCATTTGATGTATAAAAACCTATAAATATTTTATCATCTTATGTATATATGATAAAATATATCGTTAAACTGATAAGTTTCTCCGATTTTTATATATAATTATATATTGAGCTTTCGACTCGATGCTTCCTGCCTTCAGAATTTATGAAGTTATTAGCTTATTACAATCCGGCGAAACTTTCAATTTTGAACAAAATTATGTCTGATTACAAATTTTGAAGCTGATAAAATATACATATACAATGACAATATATACGTATGTTTTTATTTAGTTACACTCCTCTGTTGAGTCAGACAAAGGGCGTCCTGCACCAACTCCATATGCCATTACTCCAATGAGGAGTAAACCGGCACCTGTCGAGGAAAAGACGACAAGACATACGATGACAAAAGGAGATGAAAAGATGGAATAGTAAGTTTTATCTTTTGGAAAAGATCCACAAAGCTCGACGTCATTAGTTGATGGTTGAAGAAAAAAGTAAAAATAGATTCATTTGTTGAATATTTTTTTAAAAAATTCCGAAAACATGTTTTCTTTTATCTTATTACGGTAGTTTAATTCTTATTATAAATTTCCTTTAGAACTGGCGATCGTCGTTAATAACAACTAGAATTACGTAAAGACTGTTACTACATTTTATAAAGTTTTACTTTGTTCTTCGTTGTATAATCTAGATTTGATCTCTAAACAGTATTAAACCGAACACTTTATGATTGTGTCTGTGTACATAATCTTTAGCCATGAACAAACTTGAATCTTGGCATCTATGCTACAGTTTGTGAATATTTTACTTTCCTTTATAAGCAACAACATTACACACTGACTTTAACACAGCATTTTGAATAGAATAGTTTTAATCGTACTTTTACTTTTATTATTTTAATTATCATGGTTAAACCATTTAAACTTTTATTTACATAGAATTTAAGTGTAGAAATTAGATAGAAAAATCAAAGCAATGTCAAGAATTGGGATGGCAAACTCTTTAAATTACTTCTTTACGATTGAATGATTTCATATGCAAACCTTGTCTTTTGGTAGTAAAGTAGTTAAGAAAGTGCTTCTCTACATATCAGGTATTAAATAAAGTTAGCAACAGTAAGAAATATAAGTATAAATATGTTCAACCGTCTTCTAGTAAGCAAAAACGTTAAAAAACGTTAAGACTGACATTATCCACGGTTCTGGCCTTACTCGATCTCATTTTCCAGATGAATATGTTTGTGATTTTTTAAAGAGCAGCTTTTGCGGATGCAAATATATATTTAGTTGAACATAAAGAAAACGCTGCCTCTGGCCTGCACTTCTCTGATGATTAAACAATTTCTGTTTTTGATGACCTAAACAAGTCCCAACAGCGTCAATTTTTTTTATTAAATGTCCCCACAGTGTTTACACACTTTTATACTTGTCCCAACTGTGTTTACACTTTACGAGTCCCCATTAGGACGTTTTCATAATTACAACACGTCCCAGAATGATGAAAAGTGTAGTCCCAGAATGATGAAAAAAGTGAAGTCCCAGAATGATGTGCTATGCAGGTATGTGTCTTTGTAACAAGTAATAGATTTCAAAGAAACTTGAAATACGTCAGTTTATACATATTCCTCTCTCCCCACCATTAACGATCTTGCCACGTGTCTGTCGTAAAAGAAATTGTGAAATTTATCATGAAAAATGTTTTGCTAATTCTTAGATGTACATACAAATAAGGATTAACCAATAGATCTTATTTTGCTTTGACTTAAAATGATATAATCATTAAGTTTTATCTTTACGCTGTTGACAACTCTTGCATGTTTGTTTGTCAAGGCGGAAAACGTTGATTGCTATTAAAGAAGACATATTCTATAAATGTCACGAAAACGTCTAAAACTTCAACTCCCGTGTCACAAATGAAAGTATCAAGTGTAAAGTAAAGATTGACTTTCATAATTTATTAGTAGCTACTATATAAAAGCACGTCAAATCTTTGTTGCCATTATTTGGAAACAAGATCTTGGAGGAGTTACCTAAAGTGGAAAGTAAGGTCTCTTTTTCTTTGTATTTTAATTAAAACATGTTTTATCAATTTCGCCGCGTTTTGCTTAGTTTGAGCTGAATAGTCTTTTATCAGTCTACTATCTTCAAATTACTGTTTTCAATTACTGATTTCAAATTAGTTGCTATCAAACTCTACTGTTGCTGTACCATTTTGTAGATGGAATCTTCCTCTTTTCAATAGTTGACGCAATTGACTCGCTAAACTTATTGCTTTCCATATCCTATGGCCTTCTTGACAAATGAGGCATTTCATGTTTGATGTTCTCCTTTCTTTAAAGTTTCCATCTCTACCGTTCTCTCGTTTGTACGCTCCAGCTACAAACGAACTAGTTCTCTCAGAGGGACCCTTTTCCCATCTAATCTCTTACCTCCATCTTTCCTTACGACGCCAGAACAGAGATCTCCGAATTCATTGTTCACGAGTTTGGCTCTTTCTTCACAAACAAAGGAGATCTTTAAATTTAGGTCTAGAACCAGATTCGATAATAGAGCCCGCACATTCTGTCCACCTAACTCTCATAAATAGTGGTAGCTTACGATTTAATTCACGTAGGGTGTTCATATGGTCCAGCTCGCTTTCATATTCTGGCCCCATACTAGCAAGGGTTCTGTTTGCCACTTCCAGATGTCGAGTTAACTCCAACAAACTTGGTCCATCTGCTTGCTTCAATAGCGGCAAATTCATCAACTTTAGAACGTGAGCCTTTGCAATTATGCGCGGTTTGCCAAAATTTTCATACAGTGTATATCCAGTAGGATTGTGTATCTCAATAGCATCACGTGCTTTACCAGTGCAATGTTGTATTGGAGTTGAGTGAGTAAGAGATTATCTGGATTGTCCTTTTCTAAGCAAGTCTCAAAATTATGCATGAAAGGCATAATTTATTGCATCACCCTCAAAGTGCATATATTTGATTTTTGGCGAAACTACTTCTCTCAAGGCTTTACTATCTCGTCTCCTCCTCCTTCTTCCTTTAATTGGATCTGTTCGGCTTTTTGTTCAATTAAGTTCGTCATAGAAGCTGATTGTGATTCGCCTTCCGACGATCTTACAGTTTGATCTGGATTAGTTTTAGTTTTCTACGTTGGTACCTCCGACTGTTTTATTTGTGGTTCGGATTGATCTACTTCAACGATTTTCTCAAGTCCCCAACATTCCCTGGCTGGGGTATGCCTATGTTTGTACTAGCGAACTTTGCGGAACATACGCCTTTGCAAACGGTGACAGGTTTTTTGTTAGTTTTGATACCGTTACCGCTGTGGTCTTACCGTGGTCTTCTTCGAGTTCGATCTTTGCTTTTTCGCAGCAAGTGTTAAGGCTCACCAACGCTCCCTTTTCTTCCATTTTGGCTTCCATAGCCTCCTTTTTAAATCTTAATTCTGCCATTTTCCTTTCAAGTTCATGTTGTTTCGCTAACTGATCTCTCTTCAGCTGTGCAGGGCTAACATTTCTTTCCTTCTGGACACTATTGAAGACTTGGAACTATGGCTCCTTGACTTACTTGTTGAGCTTCTACTTGTTAGTAATGAAGGCGAACTAACCTCTTCTCCTCGTTGCTTTGCTTCTAATTTGGCATTCCTTTGCCAAGATCTGACCATTTCGTCCAGATGCACCTTTTGCCATCTGTTCTTTGTAGCTACGATTTGCTATTTCTCTTTCTTCATCTGGACGATTCAAAGATTATTTCGTATGAATGTTTTATGCAGTGCGGTGTTTATCATATCTGATATGATAATTCAAGGTATTTCATTATGAATGTTTTATGCAGTGCGGTGTTTATCATGAGTGATCATATCTCATTTAATTCAAGGTATTGTTCGTGAATGTCAACGAACGCCTTCCAATTATCATCATATTGTTTTTGCGTCTCTTGATTTTTGTCCAATGTTGCACCAAGAATGAATGCCTTCTTGTAACCATCCCTGATTCGAGTCAATAACGTTTATTGTTTCGTTTCGGTCTTCTCTATATTTGATTCCGATATTGGGTATTTAGTTCATTGTCGAACACTGTAAAGCCTACGTGTCTGAAGCCACTCAGATCTCGTTTTCTGTTCGACAATCCGCTCATTTGCAACACTATCGGCCAAGATTTTACTGACATAATCAGACTCCCAACTGTCAATCATTCCATATAATAATCCCAAAGGTTTTGTTGCGATGTCCCGTCCCGATTAAGCAAGTATATTCAGATAGCCGTTTCCTTCGAGCAATTAAATACATCGTCTGTAACGAGCGAACATAAATGAAAAACACCGTCCCTGACGCGAGAATATAGTTGAGATACAGATGAGATTCACCGTCCCTGACAAGCGAATATAGATGAAATACACGAATATAGATGAGATTCACCGTCCCTGACAAGCGAATATACATGAAATACACGAATATAGATGAGATCACCGTCCCCTGACAAGCGAATATAGATGAAATACACCGTCCCTGACGCGCGAATATATTGTTTACCAATTAACAATCGCGGTGTTTAGGTCCTTAACTGTTACTATCAAGTCGTCATACAACTTTGGATTAAGCAATTTAATGAAACAAACCAAATTACAATTTACTACCAAATTACTATCTTCAAATTACTGTTTTCGAATTACTGTTTTCAAATACTTTAAGGACCGTTTGGTCCCACGTACAATTCAACTACAACCAAATTGTGTTTTACTCTTATTAGACAACAACACCCTTTAAAAGGTGAAGGTAAGTTAAGACATCATTAGAACAGAGAAATTAGAGAGAGAAGAAAGAGAATTGAAGATTAAAATGAATTTTCAAGGTAAGATAGTGTACAACATTGCAATAAAAATACTTTAAAACTACGTTATCTTGTATTAGATATAAATGTTATTTTGATATTCATAGTCTAAAAGACTCTTAAAACAAGTTTTCATCAGGATGAAATAGAATTACATTACTTTATTTAGCAAAATCCACATAACATAAATCACCAAACGTTGTGATTATTTTAAAAGCTACAATTAGTCCATGTGACTATAAAATATCGCATAAAATATAGAAATAGAAAATATATTTTCAATGGCACAACACGTGTTACAAAACGATATTACATTACATGTACAATTGTACATTTTATCCTCAACACGTTAAACAATTAGGGAAACCCCAAACACTTACGAAAAATAGTAAAATAATTAACAGTTAGGAGAATGGGGAAGTCCCTCTAAACATTATCCATCCTCGTCCTGAATTTGTTCATGATTTGGATGTATGAGCTATTTTATAGCAATTACCATGAGAAATCATTTTATTTTAGTTAAACTTATCATATTCTTATCACGCTATTGTTTTAGAGGCTTTACGTAAAGGTGAAAAGTATCATTTACATCTTAACAACATTAAATATAATTGGACTAAAGGGGCAATATTTAGCAACAACGAAAGATTGTTTATATACAAAAATCTCCTCGAAACAGCAAAATTAGCTCACAAAATGTGCTGTAAAGCTGTAAAAAGCTTGGTTAGTATGTGTTATCATTTTAAACAAAAACAAATCGTCATCACTCTAGATTAGATTTATGGATGACTTTAAATTATTCATTCCATGGATTATCTTCAAACTTCCATATTCTATTACCTGGAGTTATCGTGGTTGCGAAAATACTCAATGGTTTCCGTAAACATTTCTGAAACGATAACACTGGTCGAATTCTTGTACTTTCTATGCTCCAGTATTGGTGGGGGTGGTATAGTTAAATAAAAAATGTACCGTTTTCAAATGACTTCTCTGAATTTCAAGGGTTCAAAAGGAGGAAAGCCAGTGTGTTCAATTTCCATTACACCATTAAACCTTACAGTAAGTCAAACACATTAGAAAAATGTTAAACATTACACATAGTAAGCACTTAGGCAAGTTTAAGCAATATTTTTACCGTACTTCGAAGAAATATAATAAAGTAAGTCTTCTCGTGTTTATAGGAAATAGATAAGTTAAACCAAAGAAAACAAAAATTTATCATATTTTACAAAATGTTAAATGAATTAAATGTGGACATACAGAAGCAACCTGAAAAGATTCCACTGTCGTTTGATGAAGTGAAACACCTCAAATCAAAAATCAAAGACATTGTTAAAACTGCGATGTATATGGTAGGTATAAAACGAATTCGATAATAGTGTAATATTAAATTATTGATACATATCTGCTGACTTATGTAAAAACCACATAAATTCTTTCATTTTTTAAACAGTTTAGAACAGATACACTATTTTTTAGACAATGCATATGCCAAACAGCGTTAAAGAAAAACCTAAAAGAAAAATGTAAAATTTAACCTCACATACAATCAATCAAGAAGAGCGCGATAAATTATTTCAGTGTCTACAAATTGAATTGTTCTATTCGATTAATTTCTACGATAGTATGGTAAAGATCTTGACAAAGAATAGATCTATTTTGGTATGAGTAGTGTTAGTAAGGAACTGTAATACTTAGCTAGATTATAATACAGTTAGATATATACATATAACACAGAATAAATAACTATGAAACTATTAAATGGTTTTGTATATCATTAGACAATCTTGACTCAATCACACGTGCACAGCAATTGTAGGCTAAGTTTCAATTTGATCTACCTATATGTGTCATCACCAATGTGCAAGCTCATACATGTCAAGAACAGTATGACATTCATACATGTTTTTTGTGCAGTGTAATCATTGTATGGTTAAATATTATGTACACAACATTCATAGCTAAATTTCTACTATCAAACATAGGTGCAATGCTTACTTTCATAGTCATTTAGTCTGCACAAATATAAGTTGAAACGTGAGTATGCTCTTCCTATTGTTCTTTGTACTTTCCACTGAAAATGGACTTTCTGTCCCAGGAGATAAAGCACCTGATCAAAATCTGGATATAAAAGAATACAATCAAAATGACCAATTTCTCTCAGATGCTTGTTGTGTGCCAATTGTTTTGCAATTTCCTTGTCTTAAACAGCAAGATGAGAATAATTTTTTCGCACTTCTTCAATTAGAAGAGAACTTCCTCAATTTTCAATTTTCTACCGTCACCATCAACCTCTGCAACTCCTACATTGATCTATAAAAATAAGAATTAATAAATAAGAAATGGACAGATTTAAGGTTTGAAAGTACAATTAAAACTGTGTAATTAGACATTAAAACATTATGACATATATCTGATGTAAAGCACTCCCTTTACAAGTTCATCTTTGTCCATTTTCTTTTGACATGTGAATACACGTTCATTTTTTCGTTTTTGAATGGAGTTAATCTCTTCTTCTTGAGCCTTCTTTCCATAAGCTCACAGAACCTTAGAGGCTCCTTAGTGCTAGTAGAACCATGCTATAAGATGAACTGTGAGATAAACTTTCAAATCGTCGGCAGTGGAGGAGTTTCTTGCTCTGCATTTTTAGTCATTTCTGCTCCGCAGTTTCCACAGAAATTGGCTTGTTTATGGTTAATGACTGTGCTACATGTCACTCAAAACATCTAAAAATTTGTCTATTGACAACTATGTTTTAGCGAAAAAAATAAACAAAACCCTCTCGGATCTCGTACAACGCAAATTTGATTAAATTTCACAAGTCCGAAGACAAAATATTAAGAATTTAATGAATTTGCATCATGAATCGTGTGGTGAGATTCTTACCACAGAATAAAATATGCAGAAGAGTCACCGTGTCGGAACTTCTGATGTTTATGTCCTCGCGCCATAGCGGCGTTCCGTTCCGGTCATAATTATATAAGTTGATCAAACGAAAAACAATCGCTCATAAATATAGAACTTTCAAAGTTGAAGTTCGCAAAACTAAAACAAAATGCCCAATGTCAATAGCAAACATCGATGCATACAGTCGAACCGCTCAAAATAAATCGAAGTGCAAAAATATAAGTCGAAGAGCGGAAGTCACTGAGATATTATGGATATGGTCTATGGTCATACAAAACCATTCAAACCTACTTAATAAGATATAACTATGACTCATATCAAAATGGCGGACAACTTAAATGAAATAGTTGGCGTGTTGTGTCATCTCTTCAAATTTACCGGACTGCTTCCAGCAATACCCCAAGCAGAAGCGATGATAGTATTCTAGTAGCAGGTCCTTTGGCTCAGTTGAAGAAGAAATCGGCCAAATTTCAAATTCCTCGTGTGTCGTCGGGAATTGCTAATAGGATTCTTAGTTCCAGAAGAAGTGAAAGAGAGGTCGGTTTATCCTTACACTACAAAACAAAAGGGAAATACAAAGCCAAACCTGCAGAGTTGGTTATAAAAAGACGTGTGTCTTCTACCTAATCCAGATTGGGATCAAGTCCCTCGGCGACAAGTAAAGGAAGACCTCGTGAAAGAAGTTTATTGTTGACGCATGGAGTCTTGATAAATCGTGGTCAGAAGATCAATTACGAGCGGAATTACACAGTATTTTCAAAGCATATTACAGGACAAACACGTAAGCTATTAAGTATGTAGTATTCAATTTGTATCTTTGCAGTGGTTGATGGGTTAAATACTTAAATACAATTAATTTTTCCAAGCTTTGAGTTTGTAAAGTCTGTGGAAATGGCATCGCTTAATTAAACTGCCACAAGGGCAAGAAGCAAATTTATGCCAAAATAATACGACACATTAGTGGGACTGGACCAATTTATATCCGCTCTCTAGTAAAGATTGACAGTGATGAGGTACTGCAACTCTTTATTATATGCCTTAAGATTACACACTCCACATTATGACTGTAGATTAATTGCTAGTTCAGTTAAGCTCTAGCGATTACAAAATCATGCATTATGATGAGTTTTATTCAGGATGATGACATTGTTGAATTGATGATAATGTGAATAATTTTGTCAGAAGTGATATGAGATGTTATGTATCACGCAATTTGGTCAATCAAAGGCAAAGCAGTGAGCAATATGTTACTGTTATTCCCCTACACTCGTCGCTCCCAATTGCTTGTGAGACAGGTGAAACTTCCGATGGCATAAGTTCTTTAAATCTCTGTGCATGAAAAGCAGAAACTAGATGAAATGTTCTAAATTGTCCTGCTGAAGTGTTTGCACAAGCTGTAAATTGTACAACACTTGATCTGGCTGTGAACTATGTTATAAGTCATATACCTTCCAAGTCAGGTAATTATTTCCAGGTAGTTAAGAAAGTTTACATAGTCAACAAATTTGGATAAAGTAATGTAAATTTTCACATTTTTTTCAGATGAACAACAATTTGATGGATCTAAAATTGAGGAGGATGCATGTTTAGACCTATACTCTACAACCCATCCCTGGGACTCCTACACGCTTGACAGTCACTAAATCACTATACAAAGGTACTAGCAGGTGACTTTAGCCACCTGCTAGTTTAGTAGTAATTATGTAAATTGCAGATCATTAGCATCACTTTTAAAATTCTCGTTTGCTTGATATTCAGAGACAAAAGCAAAGTTAAGAGACCGAGTTGGTGATTCCGTTTTTACTAGAAGATATAAAGTAAATGGTTTGAACCTGGAGTATCGTTACATGTTTGTAAATGTAAAGATGTCCAAGTTGGTATAGTCTGAGAAAGTCAAAACAGTCTTCTAGGACTATACCATCTGAACGATCTACATTAAACTATAAAATGAAAGTTAGCCCAATCTGTCTTCAAAATTTTGTTTTGTCTTGAAAATCACGAAGAGAAGATGTTTATATTCGGAATCCGTTTCATTTTGTTCTATCTGAAGTTGCCTGCTTGTCCTGGTCATTAACATCATATTTTATTTAGAAATCAATTGTTTTTACAGTGAGTGAATACCAAATATTTACATGAAGGACCAAATTTGTAGTTGTAGGCTGGCTACGTCACTGTCTCTATATCGTACGATGACTTTAACTATAAACATTCAAAGGCTGGCTACGTCACTGTGCTACATCGTACTATGATGACTTTTAACTATAAACATTCAAAGGCTGGCTACGTCACTGTCTTTACATCGTACGATGACTTTAACTATAAACATTCAAGGCTGGCTACGTCACTGTCTCTACATCGTACGATGACTTTTAACTATAAACATTCAAAGGATGGCTACGTCACTGTCTTTACATCGTACGATAACTTTTAACTATAAACATTCAAAGACTGGCTACGTCACTGTCTCTCTACATCGTACGATAACTTTTAACTATAAACACTCAAAGGCTGGCTACGTCACTGTCTTTATATCGTACGATGACTTTTAACTATAAACATTCTAAGGCTGGCTACGTCACTGTCTCACATCGTACGATGACTTTTACCTATAAACACTCAAAGGCTGGCTACGTCACTGTCTTTACATCGTACGATGACTTTTAACTATAAACATTCAAAGGCTGGCTACGTCACTGTTTCTACATCGTACTATGACTTTTAACTATAAACATTCAAAGGCTGGCTACGTCACTGTCTTTACATCGTACTAAGACTTTTAACTATAAACATTCAAAGGCTGGCTACGTCACTGTTTCTACATCGTACTATGACTTTTAACTATAAACATTCAAAGGCTGGCTACGTCACTGTCTTTACATCGTACTAAGACTTTTAACTATAAACATTCAAGGCTGGCTACGTCACTGTTTCTACATCGTACTATGACTTTTAACTATAAACATTCAAAGGCTGGCTACGTCACTGTCTTTACATCGTACGATGTTTTAACTATAAACATTCAAAGGCTGGCTACGTCACTGTTTCTACATCGTACTATGACTTTTAACTATAAACATTCAAAGGCTGGCTACGTCACTGTCTTTACATCGTACTAAGACTTTTAACTATAAACATTCAAAGGCTGGCTACGTCACTGTTTCTACATCGTACTATGACTTTTAACTATAAACATTCAAAGGCTGGCTACGTCACTGTCTTTACATCGTACTAAGACTTTTAACTATAAACATTCAAAGGCTGGCTACGTCACTGTTTCTACATCGTACTATGACTTTTAACTATAAACATTCAAAGGCTGGCTACGTCACTGTCTTTACATCGTACGATGACTTTTAACCATAAACATTCATACCTTTTAATGAATGACAAGCGTCTCTACTCAGGTCGGTTATCAAAGAGTTCTCAATCTAGATGACGAAAGCAAAATGTACGTGACGACTATCGCGATGAAGCCTACAATATTTGGTAAGTTTGTTACAACCTCATATATGAGGCGCCGTTCGTTGCAAAAATCAAAAATGTTATTCTCATGTATTGAATTGCTCTCATCATACATTGAATTCGTTATCCACATGATTCATAGACTGAAATCCTTTCATTCCATATTAAAAAGCCATAGACTTTTGATTTTCTAAATTTTCACTTTGTTTTGTAAAATCTCACTTTGTTTTTGTATAAATTTCACTTTGTGTGTCTCTATATCGTTGATGACTTTTAACTATAAACATTCAAAGGCTGGCTACGTCACTGTTTCTACATCGTTACTATGACTTTTAACTATAAACATTCAAAGGCTTGCTACGTCACTGTCTTTACATCGTACGATGACTTTTAACTATAAACATTCAAAGGCTGGCTTCGTCACTGTTTCACATCGTACTATGACTTTTAACTATAAACATTCAAAGTCTGGCTACGTCACTGTCTTTACATCGTACGATGACTTTTAACTATAAACATTCAAAGGCTGGCTACGTCACTGTCTTTACATCGTACGATGACTTTTAACTATAAACATTCAAAGGCTGGCTACGTCACTGTCTTTACATCGTACGATGACTTTTAACTATAAACATTCAAAGGCTGGCTACGTCACTGTTTTACATCGTACTATGACTTTTAACTATAAACATTCAAAGGCTGGCTACATTTTCATCTTTACATCGTACGATGACTTTTAACTATAAACATTCAAAAGGCTAGTCATATTCATTCTACATCGTACGATGACTTTTAACTATAAACATTCAAAGGCTGGCTACGTCACTGTCTTTACATCGTACGATGACTTTTAACTATAAACATTCAAAGGCTGGCTACGTCACTGTCTTTACATCGTACGATGACTTTTAACTATAAACATTCAAAGGCTGGCTACGACACTCTCTTTACATCGTACTATGACTTTTAACTATAAACATTCATACCTTTAATGAATGACAAGCGTCTCTACTCAGGTCGGTTATCAAAGACTTCTCAATCTAGATGACGAAAGCAAAATGTACCACGTGACGACTATCGCGATGAAGCCTACAATATTTGGTAAGTTTGTGCAACTCTATATGAGGCGCCGTTCGTTGCAAAATCAAAATGTTATTCTCATGTATTGAATTGCTCTCATCATACATTGAATTCGTTATCCACATGATTCATAGACTGAAATCCTTTCATTCCATATTAAAAAGCCATAGACTTTTGATTTTGCTAAATTTTCACTTTGTTTTTGTAAAAATCTCACTTTGTTTTTGTATAAATTTCACTTTGTGTGTCTCTATATCATACGATGACTTTTAACTATAAACATTCAAAGGCTGGCTACGTCACTGTCTCTACATCGTACGATGACTTTTACCTATAAACACTCAAAGGCTGGCTACGTCACTGTTTCTACATCGTACTATTACTTTTAACTATAAACATTCAAAGGCTGGCTACGTCACTGTCTTTTACATCGTACGATGACTTTTAACTATAAACATTCAAAGGCTGGCTACGTCACTGTTTCTACATCGTACTATGACTTTTAACTATAAACATTCAAAGGCTGGCTACGTCACTGTCTTTACATCGGATGACTTTTAACTATAAACATTCAAAGGCTGGCTACGTCACTGTTTCTACATCGTACTATGACTTTTAACTATAAACATTCAAAGGCTGGCCACGTCACTGTCTTTATATCGTACAATGACTTTTAACTATAAACATTCAAAGGCTGGCCACGTCACTGTCTTTATATCGTACGATGACTTTTAACTATAAACATTCAAAGGCTGGCTTCGTCACTGTCTTTACATCGTACGATGACTTTTAACTATAAACATTCAAAGGCTGGCTACGTCACTGTCTTTACATCGTACTATGACTTTAACTATAAACATTCAAAGGCTGGCTACGTCACTGTCTTTTACATCGTACGATGACTTTTAACTATAAACATTCAAAGGCTGGCTACGTCACTGTCTTTACATCGTACGATGACTTTTAACTATAAACATTCAAAGGCTGGCCACGTCACTGTCTTTACATCGTACTAACTATAAACATTCAAAGGCTGGCTACGTCACTGTCTTTACATCGTACGATGACTTTTAACTATAAACATTCAAAGACTGGCTACGTCACTGTCTTTACATCGTACTATGACTTTTAACTATAAACATTCAAAGGCTGGCTACGTCACTGTCTTTGTCGTACGATGACTTTTAACTATAAACATTCAAAGACTGGCTACGTCACTGTCTTTACATCGTACGATGACTTTTAACTATAAACATTCAAAGACTGGCTACGTCACTCTCTTTACATCGTACTATGACTTTTAACTATAAACATTCAAAGACTGGCTACGTCACTCTCTTTACATCGTACTATGACTTTTAACTATAAACATTCAAAGGCTGGCTACGTCACTGTTTTCTACATCGTACTATGACTTTTAACTATAAACATTCAAAGGCTGGCTACGTCACTGTCTTTACATCGTACGATGACTTTTAACTATAAACATTCAAAGGCTGGCTACGTCACTGTCTTTACATCGTACTATGACTTTTAACTATAAACATTCAAAGGCTGGCTACGTCACTGTCTTTACATCGTACGATGACTTTTAATCTATAAACATTCAAAGACTGGCTACGTCACTCTCTTTACATCGTACTATGACTTTTAACTATAAACATTCAAAGGCTGGCTACGTCACTCTTTACATCGTACTGACTTTTAACTATAAACATTCAAAGGCTGGCTACGTCACTCTTTACATCGTACTATGACTTTTAACTATAAACATTCAAAGGCTGGCTACGTCACTCTCTTTACATCGTACGATGACTTTTAACTATAAACATTCAAAGGCTGGCTACGTCACTGTCTTTACATCGTACGATGACTTTTAACTATAAACATTCAAGGCTGGCTACGTCACTGTCTTTACATCGTACGATGACTTTTAACTATAAACATTCAAAGACTGGCTACGTCACTCTCTTTACATCGTACTATGACTTTAACTATAAACATTCAAAGGCTGGCTACGTCACTCTCTTTACATCGTACGATGACTTTCTAAAACATTCAAAGGCTGGCTACGTCACTGTCTTTACATCGTACTATGACTTTGCTATAAACATTCAAAGGCTGGCTACGTCACTGTCTTTACATCGTACTATGAGTTTTAACTATAAACATTCAAAGGCTGGCTACGTCACTGTACCACTGTACCACTGTACCGTACATGTCTACTGGTACCGTACATAGGTACATGTTCTGTAGAAAATTGTTGCATGTTCCGTAGAAAATTAAAAACATTGCGCGCGCATATACTTTATATTCTAAGATACATGAAGTTTAATGTCATTTGATCAAACATGGCGACTTGTCGACTGTGCAATGTAAACATTTTTATGCCATGCAACTTCTGTCCTTATTGCGGCTGTAGAGTTACAGGTATGATGACGATTGATTGTATAATTTGAAAGAAAATATCACTCAGACAATTTCTCTATTCTTTTGTAGCAAAGGAATTTTATATGTATTTTGTATATGTATAATGTATTGCCAAAATTGTGGTACTAAAATATTACAAGGGGGAAGTTTTTGTCATAATTGTGGCCATTCGGTTGCAAAAAAAGGTAATTCAAGATAATATTTAATTCAAAATGCTTATTTTGTAAATTAATTGAAAATATTTTATAAAACTATTAATTGATATCCCAGTCTCTGTAAATTAAAATGAATAGACTTTGGAATAAAGAATTTTTCAACTTTATAAAAAAGATTAAAGAATAAGAAATGAATTCATGTAAAATTAACTCTTTTATTAACGTTATATTCCCTTGTGCAGTGTAATAACATTATCCAGTCTTATAACAACTCTGGCACATCTAACAATCAAAGCCCTCCAGCAAGTGGCTCAACTTCCATCATTTTTAATGACAGTATGCCTCGTGACTTACGTCCTATGACCCTTCATGAATTTCGAAAACAAAAAGAACAAGATAGATGCTCTAAATTCTCAATTTCTAAAACAAAAAAGAGGAGCATTTCAACAGCAAATAAAAAAGCTAGGTTAGCACAAGAAGTGAAAGTGCAAGTTGGTGTGGTTAGAGAAAGTGTTGAAGATGGTAGATTGAAAAAAATCAAAGGAAGAACTAGTCCTGTATTATTTAATGAAGACGACAATGCCAAGGTATTGCTCGAAAAGGCAGTTGAGAAGCATGCAAGGCACTTTAAACAATTTGACAGAGATGATACTTATGTTATTCTCTATCAAGATATGACTCTTGTTAAAGATTTACCAGGTAGTAACACACCTTTCACCCTTGGAGAATACAAACGAGACCTACTAAAACCTTATTGTAAAATTTACTTCTGGTTATGTCCGGAAGATGATTTTGAACATTGTTCTTGTTACAATGAAGACAATCATTCAGACGAAGAGCTTTTGTTTGTTCCATTTAATTGTAATGTTGACAATAGCAACTTAGGAACTCAAGAGTTACCATCACCAAAACATGCAACTACTTCGGAGTCAACAACGTCTTTGACAGCACCAAACATCCCATGTTCATCTCAACCTAAATTGTCATTGCAACAGACGTCAGGCAGCATTGAAAAATACTTGGTCACAACTCACCAGTGTCCAACATGTTTGATGCATTTTCCTCGCAATGAAATTGAAGTTCATGCCGATCTTTGTGCTGAGACATATATAGATACTGTTGGTGAATGTGAATCTGATGACCAAGACTGTGAAATTCAGATTGTGGAGGGAAACTTATTCAGTGAAAAAGCTAAAAGTGTGACTGATAAGTTGGAAACTGTGCAACAAGTTGTTGAAGATTTAAAGAGCAATTTAAAGATGACATTAGTCAACAGAATAACTATTCGAAGGCGTTATGCATTTAAAGACTATATGGATGCACGACTGAAGAAGTATTTTAAGTCAGAAGGTATTCTGAAAGTGTCATTTGCCGGAGAACCAGCCATAGATACAGGTGGCCCAAGACGTGAATTTTTTACAGGTAAGATTAACTAAATGTTAAGTAAATAACAGTAACAGTTTTGAAATAGTATACAAGTGTTTTAATGTCTAAAGATATTGAATAAATAGGTACAACACTTGCAATGATAGAAAATTAATTTATTGGAGTATTGTAATAACATTTTTTTGCACAGAATGCCTCAACTATATACAGAGGAAGCTGTTCAACGAAACAGGATTTCCAGTAGTGAATGTACAAGCCTTGGCCAATGAAGAATTCAAAGTTGCAGGAGAAATTATTGCTGCGTCAATTGTTCAAGGAGGACCAGCTCCCTGTTTGTTTTCTTCACAAGTGTACAATTACATAGTGCATGGAATATCGTACATGCACACAACTGGTGTGAACAGTTAAAGGATGACACAATTAAAATAACTGTTGAAAAGGTAATCTTTGAAAATTGCTTATAACCTGCATCTCGTTTGTGTATTAAAGTGAATATTTCTGAATAAGAAATTTTCAGATCAAGTCGTGCAGATGATGATTGGTTGCATTTCTGGAAGAAGACTTGACGATGAATGTTTTGCAAGTAATTGGTTATTGTGGTATTCCATCTAAGGAGTCAAGAGAAACAAGCGACAAGATAATTAGGTAAATTCCATAATGTAAAGATGGCAGCTAGGCAAATTAATATTTTTTATTTCATATTTCAGGTCTCTTGATAAGTGTGTGTCAAAACTCTAGCCATTATTGACCAATTAATATCTGGTCTTGTGGGGTTTTGACTGAGTTAACAAAACAGAAATGTTATGGAACCATTATTTACCATTAATGGAGCACAAAAGTTTTCAGTGACAGCTGATCATATTCTAGATCACATTTTGATAGAATGCAGTCCTGAAGGGAGCAACCAAAAGTTATTAGAAATCATTATTCACAAGTTTTTTTGTGATTATATTCAAGCTCTTGAAGCTAAAACAGGTATACATAGTGATTAATGAGCATTGCATGGACCAGGGAACATACCAGGGAGGATATTGATTGCTAAAGCTGCTGAAGTTTGTTGCAAGTAGTGGATATAAAATGTAATTTTTCAGTAATGTAATCAAGGCATTTATATATTTTGCAATCTTGAGATGCTCTTATTGTTCCAATAGTTCTTTAAGTCTGGAAAATTTTCCTGAATAATTTTAAAGGAGTTGATTGATTCACTTATCCAATGATTTGCTTCATTCTACTTTTTGTATTGTTTTTCAAGGAGCTACAAATTCTTTGTCTGCATTGTACAAATTTATAACTGGATTTGAAACAGTGACCCCACTTGGCATGGAAAAAACCATCACTGTGAAATTCAAGCATGGATGCAAAGCTGGTTGTAGATGCAGACCAACAGCCTCTACCTGTGCTACAAGCTTAACACTCCCAGTTCATATTGATGATTTAAAGCAATTTGAAGATTTAATGGATGCTACACTTGCAGAAAGTTCTGGTTTTGCTTCATTTAAAGAATACAGTATCAATTATATATTTCAAGGACATTTCTCTCTTAAAACGTTTTTAATGTTAAGACAACTTAAAATTTTTGTTAGATAACACAAACATTATTTTGCATTAGCAGTGCAAATAATTCTGATGCTTCCTGATAGTTTTCAGGATATTGTAATCTTTGCAACTCAACCAAGTAATGGAAATAATCTTGAAAAGTATTATCATACAACAATTCATTATGGCAGCATTGCATCTCAGCTATTTGCAATTTCTCTTCAGTAACTCACTTGGCAATCAAAAGCCCCATACTCCTCGGGCATTGCATATAAAACATTTGGAACTCCAGCAACAGTTTCATGGCGAGATTGCCGAATATAGTGAGTATTCCAATAAACCTGACAATCATTAAATGAATTTTGCAAGACACCATTAAAACAAAACCACAAACATTCTTTAGTGAAATCATCATTTAAATTTAACTGTTTTTCCTCACAAAGATCTTTGAAAAATTGAACCCACCAACTTGAACATGTTTTTCTAAAATGTGACCACCAATTCTCAATTCTTTGGTTTGATGGAGATGTACCAAATGCATGAGCTTGACTACCACAAAATGGTGCATTGTCAAGTGATCGAAAGTAGCATTGAGCTGCTGCAATGATCCCATTCTCTGTTCCACAGTCACTACGAGTCTGCAAAGGACATGCCTTATTTTTTCTTACTGCCTCAAAATAAAATTTAGCCACACTCTCTGGTAAATTATTTGACCGTGTAACTTCTAACCAAAGAACTTTCCTGCTGAAACCATCTATTGCACCATGCACAGGGAATCCAAATGGCTTCAGCTTATCATATCCTACATGTGGAAATAAAAAGTAGATAACAATGAACGCAATGATGATAACAGATAGAAAGTTAATGAAAACCGAAACGATAAAAATTGTTACTTACCATCAATGTGCCAGCACTGATTAGGTCCATATGATAAATAGTTACGCCTTTTTAGTTTTTTTTGCTTTCTCAAAGCACATGCCTCTGGATCTAGTTCCTTTAAAATACATTCCACCAGTTTTCGGGGTACATGTATGTGATGCTTTAATTTAAGTATGTGCCACATCTTCCGATAACCAGCCAAGCATCCAGGACCTTGCATCTCATTCCAAATAATTTCGCGCACAAGGTCCTCCGGAACTGTTTGCCTTCTGGTTAAATTGTAAGATTTAAGTCTGCGCTTTAGAGTCCGTAAATCCATTTCAATACCATTCTCATTCTTTAGTAGGCTAATTATGATATTATATTTATATCCATAATTAAAATAGTTCTCTATAATGTCTCTTTCGGCTACAAAAGAATAGAGAAATTGTCTGAGTGGTATTTTCTTTCAAATTATACAATCAATCGTCATCATACCTGTAACTCTACAGCCGCAATAAGGACAGAAGTTGCATGGCATAAAATGTTTACATTGCACAGTCGACAAGCCGCCATGTTTGATCAAACGTTAAACTTATGTATCTTAGAATATAAAGTATATGCGCGCGCAATGTTTTAATTTTCTACGGAACATGCAACAATTTTCTACAGAACATGTAACATTTTCTACGGAACATGTAACATTTTTTCTGGAACATGCAACAATTTTTCTGGAACATGCAACAATTTTCTACGGAACATTCAACAATTTTCTACGGAACATGCAACAATTTTCTACGGAACATGTAATATTTTTCTACGGAACGACTACTTTTTGTAAGGCAAACTGTCTTTTATTATTGAATCAATTAATTTACAAAATGAAAGCACGATTTTCTATAGAATGAACGTGTCCCTAATGGAGCCACCGTACCTATGTCTTGTTTGCGTCCATCCATGCTTTCAGGAACAGAAAAGAGGTTCAACCAATGTTGGTTTTGTTGAGGTTGTTGACTAGAATTTTGTAACATATTTTGGATATTCAACCCAGGAGAATTTGAAACGTTTGTGGTTTGCATGCTGAAGCAGATTGTCAATATCGATCGTGACTAAAACACCGCACGAGTACATACGAGTACATACGAGTAACAAACGAGTACATACGAGTGACATACGAGTACATACGAGTAACATACAAGTACATACGAGTAACATACGAGTACATACGAGTACATACGAGTAACAAACAATGATCTAGTACCAATGATCTTGGGTATAAGTCATTGGTAACAAACAAGTAACATACGAGTACATACAGTACATACGAGTACATACGAGTAACAAACGAGTACATACGAGTGACATACAGTACATACAGTAACATACAAATTACATACGAGTAACATACGAGTACATACGAGTGACATACGACTATTTTCTGGTCAACAAATGAGAAACAACACAATTTCTTCAATACATTGATATTTGCGTTTATTTTTCCTTGTATTTGTGTGGACTTTGAACTATTTGATGGATTAAATGCTGAAAAGGTATTTTACTTTCATACTACATTCATTTGTATGTTTCAGTTGAATTTGTTATACATATTTGTCGATGTGTTTGAGTATTTGTTGCTTTTGACACTCAAATAATAGCGAGGAGCTGTTTGAGCGCTTTTGAAAATTAGTTTCTGTGTCCCTATTATGATCCAGGTAAGGGCTTATTTATTCACAGCTCGAGAACGTAAAATGTAAAATGTAAAATGTAAAATGTTTTAACTTTTTGGTAGGAAGCTGTTATACATTCTTTTATTTTACCAGATGTGTAAAACTACATTTCTACAGGTTTTGACTGTTGATGAAAGCGCAGGAATGTCAATTATCGATGTTGGTGTTCTCACTGGATTTAGTGTGAAGCAAGATAGCCTGATCGAAGTAAATATATTTCTTTTGTGTTTAAGAATTCGGTTTTTAGGAACTACACAAATCAGTTGCACGAGAATGAAAATGTGGTCTTAATTTCATGGATAGTTCAATTTTATCTGTAGCTTGGCGACCATTAAAATATTTTCAAACAAACAGAAAAATAAAAAACAGTATCCAGATTTCGTGCAATTGAAGTGTTTGTATCGAGCTAGTACTTATAATTGGAGTATCTTCTTTTCTTCTATATCTTTAGAGAAAATATGTATGAAGTTCTACGGTCCTAAAGTTGACAGTCGTCTTCATGACTTCATTTAAGTAATTTTCGTCTCATCAACAACGTTTATTTAACTTTACATATTCCTGTATTTTGTTTAGGCGTCGCGATGTCACACAAAGAAAGTTAACGACTTACAACAAGAAGAAGTGGATTTACAGAAACCTTTATTCACATTAAATACATTCAATACAAACCAGGTGAGACTTTGCTCACTGACATCATAAGTTATACAATTTTGTTTTAATATGCGTGTTGTTGCGTATAAGAAATGAAATGTTTGTCTTGTTTCAGATTATTTCGATCCTCGCCATAAGTAGAACTTGCGTTGCGTCAGGCTGGCCTCCACAACTCCGATTATGCAAGACAAGTCATGGCAAATGTTAAACCACTTCATTCATCAAGACCTGATCAACATTCAACAGTTTTTGAGTAGTAAACATTTAGCAGATCAATTAAATTTTTTAGAGTTTTGAAAATATTTTATGTATCTAAGGATGCTGGATTTCAATGATCATCATTTATTTAATCCCAACATGCCACCCTGCTGAAATATAATTTTCTAAAAATGAATACTTACATTGCATGGGCGTGGAAAAGTGGCTTTCTGACTTCAAGCAAATTATATGTTCCATTTAACATGATTGCAATCGTTCGAGATAGTCGCTATTAAAGCATTAAACTGGATTTACTCTGAGCATCTCCTTCTATCTCGGTATCGACCCTTTCACGTCGTTCTCCGTCAGTATTGTACTTTTTACGGAGGGAGCGCAGTTAGGGGCGCAGTGCCTATTCCTGTAGGGGCGCAGCGCTCATTTAGTTCAGCAACTTTAGTTTAAGACCTAAAGGCCCTGGATTGTTGGGGGCGCCCCATCGGTCAAGGCCAAGCAGTCCCAAATTTAGCATATGTCATAATTTATTGAAAACATACATCAATGAAAATCAATGCAAAATGCAAAAATCAATAAACATTGGCACCAAAAATTTGCATAGCATTACCAAAATGCTGGCTACGATTGTCGCCGTAGTGATGTTATTGTTATTCTACGAACGATGAAGAATAAATACAGATTCAATTACATATGTCGACATTTTCATAAAGCAAATTCATATATTAGAAAGAAGTACAAAATACACGCAACGTGGAGATGCTGGAAAGAGTATTCAGCAATTTTAGACCAACTGCAGTGGCGATTCATAACCATCCTAGAGTGATGATCCTCACAGTGGCGTAGCTAGGAAAAATAGTCACTCTCGCCAATCCATCTCGCGCCGGAGCTATTATAGGGGGTCGGGGCATGGTTCCCCGGAAAATTTTAAATCCAGAGCCTTGGAAACAGCATTTCCTGCGATTTCGAGGCGAATTATTTGTTGTCCACAATAATTTATAAAACCCATTTTTGTTAGCTGCATCTTAATGTGGCAATCGTTGAAACTGCAACTAGTTAAAAGGTACTAAGGTTGCTCAGAGAAACGTTACGGAGACAATTGTCCCCTAAAACATAATTTACTCATCACTGCCCTCATAAACAGAAGAAATTTGTATTAGCACAAAAATAATATAGTATACGACACTTCTAAAGTGCATAGAGAGAGATTTTTCTTAGCATTAGCGTGTTGTTTTAAACTTGTTTAGATTGGGGCAAGTAGACAGGGATAGCTTTATTCTTTAAAGTTATGCTTAATTTTCTCAATGAAGTACCATGTATTATACGAACAAATATCAAAACACATACTATACTCATCATTTATAAAGAAAGGCCAGCCTCCTGGGTTTTTCTACAAATTTTCAACCACCTCGTTATGCAACACCTCTGATTCCTCTTTCTTTTCAATGATATCTTTGTGAATAGATATTCTACACAAAGAGCTAAGCCGACCTTGACCCATTCTATTTCTTAAATAGCTTTTACCCTTTTAAGCAAGAAAACGACCTCTCTACTGAAGCACTTGCCACTGCCAACACACCATTCAATTTTAACAAATTTACCACTTGACCTAAACTCGACTGGAGATTAAATTTGAAGATGTATTTAAGAACCTCATTACTGCACTCTTTGTGAAAGTCCTTGTCGTTGTAAATGAAGGAAAGTTGACTCTCCAAAGTTTGGATGTCAAAAAGAGGACTATACTTATGTTTAAGAAGATTGATCTTCTCCTGTCGAACAATGCCCTTCCATGTAGTAAATAGTTTAGGATTTACAAGGTCTAAAAACTCGAACTGATTAATACCTTGACATGCCTTTAATGGAATCAATAATCTCAAAATAAAGCTGTTTGTAATTGTATCTACTATCTGCTCTGGTTGCAAATAACAAATCTTGAGATTTTGCTGTATTACGATTACGAACCACCTAATAAAAGCGTAAATATGAACGAATAAAACATAATATTACAAATTGCTCGTGAAATAATGTATATCTTATGTCCAAATAGAATATTTATTATTTTTTTGGGAAATTTCTACTCCCGCCGGGCGGGAGTAGCGGGACCGCTAGCTACGCCACTGATCCTCACAAATTTGGCCATCGAACTTAGCATGTGTTTATCGAAGATAATACTTTAGTTCTGCAATTTTGCTTACGAAAAGTAGCTTCGTAGGCATAAGCATCAAATCTGTTCCCTTGTTACTTCAATCAGGGGCGGATCCAGCTTCTGGGCTGACAGTAGCCCTGTGCCGTAGCGAGCGCCTTCGGCGCGAGCCAACGGTAGGGGGGTCTGGGGGCATGCTCCCCCAGAAAATTTTGAAATCTAGACTCTCGGAAAAGCGAATTCCGGCATTTTTAATGTAGAAAATAACAATATTTTAGTCATAATCTCATCTAAAAAAATTTCTAATATCGCCATTTTTTTAATTCTGTTCGGATAGAAGAATAAAAATTTTACTTACCTTGTGGTGTCTGATGTAAAATCAACGCAGTTTCCGTACCTTTCTATAATCACAGGATTGTTGCCGCAGGAGTGAGAGAAAGATGAAGCATGTTATTTTTGCAGTGAATAACCAAAAGACAGTTCACTGCAAAAAAATAATTTCCCATTTTTGCTGCCCCATCAAATGCTCTTTTTCGAAAAGCAACAAGGATGCCTTTTGTAACAGCCATAAAGATGGCAAGACTAATAAAAGCAATGCTCAAAGGTTGTCTTCTTCCAACAACAGCAAAGATGTTTATCTAACAATGGTAAAGATGGTAAGATTAATAAAAGCAATGTTCAAAGGTGATCTTCTTCCAACAACAGCAAAGATGTTTATCCAACAATGGTAAAGATGGCAAGATTAATAAAAGCAATGTTCAAAGGTTATCTTCTTCCAACAACAGCAAAGATGTTTATCCAACAATGGTAAAGATGGCAAGATTAATAAAAGCAATGTTCAAAGGTTATCTTCTTCCAACAACAGCAAAGATGTTTATCCAACAATGGTAAAGATGGCAAGATTAATAAAAGCAATGTTCAAAGGTGATCTTCTTCCAACAACAGCAAAGATGTTTATCCAACAATGGTAAAGATGGCAAGATTAATAAAAGCAATGTTCAAAGGTGGTCCTCTAAAAACAAAGTAACAAAATGATTCTTGGTGGATGGGATTTTTCGATCTACCAAATAAGAAGGTGGCATCGCAGCACAACGAAAGATATGGACATAGTCAATTGCACTCCCATCAACAAAATCTCTTGGATATATTGTACAATTGAACATTTTAGCCAACGAATCCCAATTTCCTTTCACTTCAGCATCATTAGTAATTGGGTAGTATGACTGAATAGCACACTGGATTACTGTGGACAAAGCAAACATACACATCAAGGTTGAAAAGGTGTAGTTATTCGCTGTTTCCACTGCTTCTTGTAAAACTGCTGCAATTTCATTCGCATTTTCTAAAGAGGTTAGAGGCTTGATCATTTGAAATTTATTGTTGATCATTTGAAATTTGAAACCTTGATTTGTAAAACAAAGAGGGAATTTATGTTTCAGTACCTGGAGCTTTGATTGTACATAATGACTTGTTGGTATTGTCCATGCCTGGTATTCTTGGTTCTGAGAAATGTTAAAATGTTATCACTAGTGATGCACCATTATACATATTTTAACGATATACCAATTAGCAGATATTAAAATGCCGATATTGTGCCGATACCGATATTTTTCGCCATTTTACGAAACTTAAGCATTATAAAGTTTGCCAATTTGTGCTCACCATTGACTGTTCATTTCATAAAAAAATATAAAATTCAAAGCGGTTATTTACACTGCAGCCATATTTCACAACACAACCCAATTGTCAATGGAAATTGACATCATGTGGAACTAAAAAGTTTAAAGTAGTATTAATTTAACAAAAATTGTTAAGGTAATATATATTTAGTATTGTTAACAGTGCTGCCACCACTCGTAGGGGAAATCCTCTACAGTAGCGGGATTTAGTGGTTTGTAGGTGGTAGGGGAAGCCTACGGGGAAAACTTTAAATTGTAAGGGTATTGTAGGGAGAAAAAAAATCATTTAAAAATGAGCCTCATTTTTGCCCAAAATACTCTTTTCTTCCTGTGTTCTCACCATTTAGCAAGTGATTGTAACAGAATCTTTCTTCTGGCATAATTGAAATCAATATTGAAATTAAATGAAACGTGAAAGCCAGAAAGACGCAGATGACGATTAAATATCGTGGCCAGAGATTTGCTAGGAGGAAAGCGCATTTTCATAATGAACATAATAGCCCAACATAAGACTTTTAAAAAAGCCATCACGGCAATAAATCAGAAATAAAGATAAAAGGTTTTTTAATAATTACTTTTCGTCTTTAACTTAAGAAATCTTGAGATTAAATGGTATAAATTTTTACTTGAGGCTTTACATAAGCATATATTTACAGGGTAGTAAACAGGGATATACCGGGCGGGAAGCGAATTCTTAATATAAATATTAAAGTCCAGCAAAGTGCTTTTAAAAGAGCCATTCAATACAAAAATAACGTATAAAAAAGAAATATTTATTTAGAAGCGTAAAGTTTTGTCTTGACTCTCAAGACATCACCAGACATGAAATTACAAGTAATTAGGGATTTATATAAAATAGTTATTTATATAATATTAAATTACATGGTGGGATGAAAAACGTGACCCCCAATAGCAAAGCCAGCACGTTTTTCACTGCTACAATGTAAATATTTTTGTGTTCAATCACTGGAAGACAATAAAATGAACCAATTTTGTAAAGACATCGAAAATTTAAATTGTGGGAGTAAAAGATCGGGCTAATTTCGTCACTGATTACCTCCATCATAATTTCTCTAAGGATTGCATTTTTTCATGATGGCAGTCCTTCACAAGATTAGAAGGGCGAAGGCCTCCTTGTCAGCCTTACTCTCAATCAATCCTTTGTAAATCCCTTGCCACAGTATTCATATCATAAATGTTTCTTACAAACATGGATCTTACCGTGCTGTTTCAAGTTATTCTTCTTATTAAATCTTTTACCACAATGTTGACATTGATAAGGTTTCTCTCCTGTATGTATCCTAAGGTGTTGATTCAAATTACAATTCTGTGAAAATGTTTTACCACAATGTTGACATTGATAAGGTTTCTCTCCTGTATGTATCCTGAGGTGTTTTTTCAAATCACAATTCTGTGAAAATGTTTTACCACAATGTTCACATTGATAAGGTTTCTCTCCTGTATGTATCCTAATGTGTTTATTCAAATGACAATTCTGTGAAAATGTTTTACCACAATGTTGACATTGACAAGGTTTCTCTCCTGTATGTATCCTAAGGTGTTGATTCAAATGACAATTCTGTGAAAATGTTTTACCACAATGTTGACATTGATAAGGTTTCTCTCCTGTATGTATAATACCATGACGTTTTAAGTGACCAAGCTGTGTAAATCTTTTACCACAATGTTCACATTTGTAAGGCTTCTCTCCAGTTTGAACACTCACATGTCGTTTTAATCGTGGATTTTTTCCGCATTCATTTTTCATGTGAGCATTTAGATAGTCTTCACTACTGTACTTTCGACCACAACGTGGACATTCCCAGGGATTCGTACAAACAAGCATTGGACATCGTTTTAAATGTTTCTCTAAATAGTCGGGATAGGTATACATCCTTCCACAGTGTCTACAGCTGTAACCTCCAACTAAAAAGAAAAGTTAGAATTAGATCACAAGATAAAGAACTGAATGATTATACATAACTAAGGCACTTCGCATACGTAAACTGACTAACCTTCAAACTGATGATTGTCATTATCTTCCTCATCAAACAACGATATTCCCAACTGTTCAGCATACTCATCTCCATACCAAACAAGGAATTCTTTATCGGCTTCAATCTCTTTATAAACTCGGTAGTAAATTTCTCCATTATATTGATATGCAATTATATTTTGTTCTTCTTCAAATCTTGCACAATTCACAAATCTCATCCAATTACCTTGAGCAAGGTCCTTACCATCAATGCAATATACAACCTTTCCTCCTTGTACAATCTGTAAACACGGACAGATAAATAATTATGACAAAGCATGTATGTTTAATATCTGCATGGTGAAAGTAGAACGGGCAGAAAATATTTTAATAAAAAGAAATTACTCATTTATTTAAATATGTTCACCTCCCACATATACGAAGGATCTCTTCCATCCTCTGCGTCTTTAAGCGAAAGTACCTCTCCTCTGTATGGTCCAAAACGAGTGTTCATTTTAACTTTTTTCTTTGTAAAAACACCCCTGCCGGCGTTGGGGATTGTAGCGGTTTTTATGTACAAATCTTTTGGAAGTGTCTTCATAGCATTTGATGTTCCCTTCCATTGATGTACTTCAAAGAAATGAAATTTGTTCGAAAAAAGTTCTCCATCGTTAAAACAACTGCATTGTTCACAATTTTAAAGCAAACATCAAATCACAGTAATGAAATGATATTTAAATATTCATGACTGTACACTAACAAAAGTAAAGTACTTACAAATGTTAAGATCATCGTCAGGTACATCTTCCTTTGTATAAATCTTTATGGATGACTTTCTTAATGATCGTCTTAAAGAAGTCTTTTTCAGAGCTTTGCAGTTATATTTGATGGACTTTCTTTTAATGATGGATTTAGTTTTTTTGTCATTTACATCGTTGACCTTGGGTTTTGATGTTGACGAATTACCGATTGTTTTAGAAGAAACCTGTAAAAACGTTTGATTGAAATTTATCCAAAAAATGTGAAAATATTTACTTAGAGCTCATCCTTTCCTTTTATCCATTTTCTAAAACATACCTGTTTGTTTTCAAATTTCTTCATGACTTCAGTTTTTAATGTTGTTTTAAAAACTATAAATTAAAGTTAACTATAATTATTATGTCCTAATAATTATAATATAAATAAGAGCTTGCAAGCGTTGGTTCGGCATTCGGAAAAGTTAGAAGTCGTATCGCAGGAGGCGATAGCGTTTGAATAAGTTTCAAGTTTAAGATTGACCGTAATCTCAACGTTTCAATAACAAATTTGTGTCGCAAAGAACCAACGTTTGGAACTCCGTATCACAAATCGTGCACAAACCACTGTAAATATCTTATCAAGTGTTAAATACAATTGTCAAAATACAGTCCCATCGTTCGAGTGAAGTCTCGAGAGCAGTGAACCAGCACTTCGTACAGGTTGTGCTAAAGTATACATAAGATTTGTACTTTTCAAAAATTTATGCGGGCAGGAAATTTAGACAAAAAAGTAGTTGCTAATTTAGATTATAAGTAACTATGCAAACTGGGCTTTAAAATGGTACTATGACGAAAATTTTGCCTCTCGTTTTTTTTTCATAGATTAATAGTGTATGTAAAAAAATCTCTTCTGGCGAAATTTTAGCGCAATGTATTTCATGCTGCTCGAGTTACGTAGCGATAAAACTTGAACTTTAAGAGCCGCCATTAAAATGCGCCATATTTGAATTTTCAAGAAGGAAGGTGCTTGTGACGTCATAGTCTTAACTCGCGGCTGTTTACAATATAACACTATATACGAATAGAGATTTAAAAGGTTGTATAACTCAATTTTTTTAACATGCCTTCAACACGCTGTGTCGTGCAAGATTGCAGTAATAAGTCTAATAGAAGTACAGGCATTTCATTACATAAAAGCCCAAACGACGAGTCTTTGAGAAGAATTTGGGTTAAATTTGTTCAGACGAAGCGCGCAAACTTTAATCCGAGTTCGATTCAGATCAAAGTAACACACTAAGAATGACATCTTACCATGAAGTAACATCAACACGGGCATCAAAACGATCTTGCAGCATGTCTTCAACCCGCCGTTCTTCTGCGACTGTAGCTTCGTACTCAGCAATTTCATCGGGCGAAGCAAGAGGTTCAATATTATCGACAAATGGCAAATTTCCGAATTAGATTCGTTCAAATTTGCCGTCATGAATTCCGATGAAGAAATCGATGCGTTTGTCTCGATCGAAGACTCAGAGAGCAAGCTAGATCTCGATGAATTTGACATTTTTTTGCTCTATTTATGTATTACTTTGTATACTTTCCAATGTGCGCTTCTTGCTGTGTTAAGACTAT
The DNA here is from genome assembly GCF_021976095.1 of Xenia sp. Carnegie-2017. Classification (NCBI taxonomy): domain Eukaryota; kingdom Metazoa; phylum Cnidaria; class Anthozoa; order Malacalcyonacea; family Xeniidae; genus Xenia; species Xenia sp. Carnegie-2017. The sequence goes on from NW_025813494.1 coordinate 336,392, forward strand.
GACGTCACAAACTTTGCTGATTGCAAATATTCAAAATGGCCGATTTTAATGGCGGACATGAAAATTAGACATTTCAAATGTTCATAACTCCCTCGTTATATTATTATTTTTGCTTACATTTTACGAAAGCAATAATTGATATGTGTTTAAGCTATTGAATGCTAAAATCGATGATTTTTTAATGTTAAGTTTTCGTCATAGAACCACTTTAACGACAGTATTATAACACTAAACGCACAGAAAAAAAACAAAAGATCAACAAATGTTTTAGTGACGACAACTCAAAAACTACATATTCACGGTTGTAGAGCTTACTGTAGAAATTAAACGACTGAAAGTTTCATAGATTCAGAAAATAAATCGACAAGTCAAGGCAAACTGAACAATTATATCGTTTCAATGATAAGTTTGATAAAAGGCTATATAGCTCAAACTAAGCAAAAACGCGGCGAAATTGATAAAACATGTTTTAATTGAAATACAAAGAAAAAGAGACCTTACTTTCTACTTTCAGTAACTCCTCCAAGATCTTTGTCCCAAATAATGGCAACAAAGATTCGACATGCTTTTATATAATAGATACACGAGTAATTAAAAAAGTCAATATTTACTTTACACTTGATACTTTCATTTGTGAGACAGGGAGTTGAAGTTTCAGACGTTTTCGTGACTTTTATAGAATATTTCTTCTTTAATAGCAATCAACGTCTTTCGCTTTGACAAACAAACATACAGGAGCTGTCAACAGCGTAAGATAAAACTTAGTAAAGATAAAACTTAATAATTATATCATTTTTTAAGTTGGCAAAAATAAGATCTATTTTCTGGTTTATCCTTACTTGCATGCACATCTAAGAATTAGTAAAGCATTTTTCATGATGAATTGCGTTATGTTTCAGCTTAGTCGAAAAAAAATTGGCAATACTTCTTCTTAGAAACGCCCCAATTTCAAACATCTCAACTTTTTTTTATCTTAAGTTGTGTATAGGCAAGAATAGTTTTGCTAAATATCAGTTAATTCGAATAGATTCCATCACAAAGAACTTGTAGAGCAACAGCGCCAAAAGGCACGATAAACTTTGCTAATTAAGCTCAGATATGATATCTATAATGTGGGTGACTAGCGGGCATTAGGCGACCAGCCAAATTGTTATTTTACTTAAAATCAAAAGAATCATGATTTTTAGCGCACGTGAAATACTACAAAGAGTTAAATTTTCAACTTACACCACCCAAAATTTAAGATTTTAAAACTTTCCTAGTTTTTTCTAAAAATAATAGAGGTTCTTCATATTTTATAAGGAATTAACAGCTGGGAGGTAAAATTCGACATATTAGGCTATTATGAACATGAGCTTGTAAAAGTTCATTTGGCGTTTATAGAATATTTTCTTTGTAGACACATTACAGTTATCGGATACGAAAATTATTTGACTTTGACGAACAGCTAAATAATTACATATTTTTACTTTAATTGCGTTGATAAGATAGAACTAGGAATTAAGATTTAAGAATATCACCTATCATGACAAAACAATGTAACACTTGAAAAGTTAAGGCGGTGTTGTGTTTCATTGATTCAATTCTGGGTATTTTTAAAAATGGAGCATAATTGAGCAATCCGAAAGAGGAAATTAGTTTGGTGGGAGGGGGATCAAAAAGTTAAGAAAGATGCAAGTGAAATTTTTATAAACATATATTTCAGTGTGTTTGGAAGTATTGCATGCAATTTTTACATAATAACGAGTCACAATGTTTCTTGCAGCGTATTTTACGAACGTGAAATTTAATTTTGCTTGTATTTGTCTGGACTCTGGTGCAACCATTGATGGATTTAAATACTGAAAAGGTATTTTATTCGCACATCCATTTGTATGTTTCAGTTAAAATTGGTGTCAGTTGTGCGCAATGTCTTAATCTATTAAACGGTTTAAAGGACACATGCAACATAAAATTCGGATTGTTATTTTTGTACTTTCCATGAAGGTATAGCTCCAACTAATAGTTCACCAAAGTTTGAGACTCAAAGGAATAAATATTTTTGAAGATACTGACGTTTAAAGTTGATGCTTTACTGATAACGTATTGAAAATGCCCGACGAGCTAGCGACAGCTACCGATGTCGTTGTGACGTAATAGTTGACATTCGCTAAACGCGGTCAATTGCGCGCTTCGTTCAAAATATATTGGTAACTTCTTAACAACACGACAATTTAGCATTGAAAATATGATTTATTGTGCCGCGTTTAATTGTAAAAGCGGTTCTTCTAAGAACCACCAAACGCAGAAAAAGGTTTCTTTTTTTCGTTTCCCGAAAACAAGCGCATGCGAGATATTTGGATTGAAAAAATCCGACGCAAAAATTGGAAGCAACAAAGAGCTCAAAATTGTGCTCGCAACATTTCGAGAGTTCGTGCTTCGTGCAAAATTTTGAAGTGATGCAATCAGTAGGATGGACAGCAGGACGGCTTCGCCTTAAGGAGGATGCTGTACCCACGATTTTTTAATACTCTGTGGAACCCACAAGTGTAGCATCTAAAAGGAAGCAGCCAACAAATGTTAGAACTGCATTTGAGAAGAGACGAAGGCAAGAGGTGAATATTATAGTTATAGTTAGCAATATTTGTTTACATTTATCAAAAACTAAGCTATATAGCATTACCAAATTGAAGACAATTTTATAATTTTAGATTATTGACGACGTTCTTGCAGAAAATGACGACTTTCTTGTAGACGACGACCACGATGTGTCGACATCGGCTCGAAATGTTTGCACAAACAAATGTTTACCTCAAAGGAAGTTTGTCTAAGATGAATGATGCCAAAATATATGTAGACAGCGAAACACAAACATATACAGTGGTAACTAATTCAGACTAATGTCGTTTGATCTTTTCTTTGTTATTTTAACTCATAAAAAATTCCTTAACGTACCTTAGAAGCGCAATGTGAAATGCCAAGCAGCCATAACAATCCGTCCGCAAAAACACGTAAGGTCAAGAACCACTCAAACAAAAGTGCAAAATATGACAAGTAGAGGTATAGACTTTCCATTCCGGCCGTTTTGATTTTTGTGAAAAATTCAGCAATACGATAATTTTATGCTAAGGTACGGAGGTTGAGTTCATTTCAACATAAAATCGCAGCACACAGACGACGTCATGTGATATTGAACATTTTGAGGATAGCGCTGTATGGTCTGATACAGAAAGCACGTCGACGATGAGCAATAGCAACAATGGATCAGACTCTCAATGTTGAAATGAGTTAAGCGAAAATGAAGAATCCGACAATGACAATGCAACGTTACTTAGTACCAACTATCCAGTCACCTGACTATTCTTTACATTGCTTTTCTCTGTTATGTTTCTCAGAACGTTACGTTTATCTCTCTCTGATTCTGATGGTAATTTTTATGTTATAGGGAAGACGTTCAAAATGAGAGAAAATACATAGTGTTTGATAGTTGCCTGAGACAGTTAGTGAGTCAATGCCCATGTTGTGGTGAAAGCTGTTCCATTGTGACGAAAACGACTAGTAGTATGGTTAACGTACTAGCAAAATGTCATTGTGGTTATGTTCGAGACTAGAATAGCCAACCTCTGCATGAGCGAATGCCTTTGGGTAACTTCGTCTTTGCTGCCAGCATTTTGTTTAGTGGTAGTAGCCCCAGCAAAGTTCTTCAATTCCTTCGTCACTCAGGCATACAATTTCTGTCAGAGCGCACATATAGCAATATTCAAACAGCGTATTTGATACCCAGTGTTTCAAATGTTTGGCATATGAACCAAAAGCATCTTCTAGAATCAATCAGAGAAAGGAACATTAACCTTGGAGGAGATGGAAGATGTGATTCGCCTGGATATTGTGCCAAGTATGGGTCATATAGCTGTATGGATTTGGAATCTAACAACATTTTAGACACACAACTTGTTCAGGTAACAATTCTTCAACAACTGTACATAAAACATGGTTAGAATACTCACATAATTATGTTACATAGTCCAATGAAGTGACAAACTTTGGAGCTATGGAACTTGAGGGATTAAAGAGATGTCTGGAAAAGCTTGATGAAAGTGGGATGAAGGTGAAGTCAATGACCACAGACAGACATGCTCAAATCAAATCCTACATGTCAAAACAAAGACCAAAAATCGAGCACTACTTTGATGTAGGGCATGTAGCAAAAGGTATAGATTGTCATAACAAACCAACCTTTTACACATTTCATCAATAATCAAATTCCAACAGGAATCAAAAAGAAAATTTTGGCAGCATCAAAAAAAAGTGGTTGCAAATTATTGTCGGATTGGGCCCAATCAATTTCCAACATACCATGCATGTATGTAATCAATTTACGCACCAAGACAAGCGTTAAGTTTCAATTTCTGACTGGATAACTGCGAAAAAATGAAGAAATGTGGTTGAAATCAGCATATACAAAAAGTTACTCGACTTTGGGCTAAAATAAATTTTCTTAATTTCAGCTAAACAACCTCACAGACCTTGCTAACGAATGGATCAAGATGAAAATTCTGAATTGGCCGTTTATTTAATTTCGTCGATATCTTACTGTTAAATGGATTTTTTTTATGAAATTATAAGAACAATGCGCATGATAATCATTTTCAATTCTACAATCTTTCAATTTTTACAGAATGAAATATATTTTTATTTTTGGGTGAGTTAGACCACAGTAGCATGTGTTAAAATCATACTTGCTTTAAACTTACTCATACTACTAGATTTTGAGAGCAATCAGCAATTTCCTTGCCTCTCGGTGAAAATAATCAATGTATTGTGGAACACAGTTTTATAACTGTCATTATATGAAATGCCTGATTTTGTGTCACCGTTTGAAGTTTCACTATCAAATATTAGTTCTACCTCAGTCACAAGTTATAATATCTGTCATAAATATTAGAGAATTGCTTCTGCACAAAATATGCAGATACAAAGTTATGGAGAAAAATATAACCATCTCTAACATTGTCACAGATATTACGAGTGGCGTAACAAAGTGTTGATGAGTTTGAAATGCATTTGTCAAAACAAGTGCATGGTAACGACCAACTGTATCTTTCAGCACAGATTTTGAAATAAATATTATGCTTAGTAACAATTTAATAGAAAAATCATCTGCGCGTGCACTCGAGCATGCACAGTCCACTCGACTAATTGTCCATAGTCATAGCAACGACTAACTGGTCAAATAGCTCACTTAGTCGCAAATTATCAAAGAAATCATCTGAGCATGCGTGGTAATGATGTCAATCATACGACAACTTTCGTAATACTTCATATAGTAGGTGTCAACTGGCGTGGGAGCTTGGTGCGATTAAGTATGCCAACACAGTCTCAAGTTTAAATAGATGAATAGCATCAATTGACAAAACGGCTTAAATAGATAATAATCATCAATCCAAGGGAAACTCCGTAACTATCCAAATTCAATACGTTTTGCGCACCCGCGAAAAGTTAACATGGCGGAAAAACGACCAAAACGTAAGAATTCACCATATTATAGATATTGCTGTTCAAAAGGAATGGAATCATTGTGTATTAAATTAGGCAAATTTTAACTACAATTAAGCTATTATTTATTCTACCTTGATATACAGCGTGTAAAAGAAGAAATCCGAGACTCTGGAGAAAGTTCTGAATGATGGTTTAGCCTTGTTGGCGAAAGAAAAGGATCAAAATGTCGGGGAAAAAGCCTTCTCATTTTCGCTTAGTGCAAGTTGGTTTTAAGAGGTTGACACACACGCCTTACCGCTGCCGTCAAGGATCAATTAAGCAAAATGGTAATGTTAATATTTAGTATTTATATTAAAATTTACTATCTTCAGTAGTATGTTGAGATTGTTCTTGTTTGCAATTTTATGCTAAATAATATGTAGTATGCGTGTGTAACTACATCATGCTATGAAATTTTGTACTTGAAATATTGACTGTACAATTTTGCTGCTTTAAATCATATATGGCTCAAACAATTTTGTCCAGTGTCCTTAGCAGATTTGACTATTTAGTTTCTTATGGGTAAGCAGAAAGACAACTGAGTAAACTGTCATTACATTACCATGCATGGTTGTACCTAAAACTGTTACAGGTCAATGTTGTTTAAGTTAGGTACTGTATAAGAAATTGCATTGTAAATTTATATTAGATAACCAGCAGTATGATAGCTCTGTGGCTGATGACTTTCAAGTAAATGATGAGCACAAGCAAACAGACGTTGATATTGGTAAGCATCAATGTATGTGTATAATACTAAGTTAAATGTAATAGATTTGTCTAATGATTGCTCATGCTTGAAATGCTTTTAGTAAAAGTAATAATTGCATTTGAAATCAATAATTGCAATAATTTGTTGAAATGCATGTATGTAGCTCTATCCACTTTGATATTGAGCACCTTTATTTGAAATTGTCTTAGATCATATACCGTCTCATTTAATCAGAAATTGTCCACAACAAGCTCACTCAGCTAACAATTTTTAATTTCTTTACTGGTTAAATATTTTATAATATAAGTCATTATTGTTTTGTAGAGCTAGAGAATCTTATATTTGAATGCAGAGGACTTTTGGCTTCAGAGAAAGAGGATGCCAAGAAATGGTCTGATCGCATGGAAGAGCTTCATTCTCTTTGGGAAAATAATAGATCTACCATATTGAAACCTTGATCCAATGTGAATCAGTTGATAAAGGCACACCATGCTTCAATTGGGGAATCTCCAGGCTTGATAAAGTGTCATCAGTGTGGTAGTAACTGGCCAGTCTGTGTTGAATGTGATAGGAAAATTCATGAAAGAAAGCCATTCCATGATAGACATGGGTGGATGGGTAATCATTTCAGACCACTTCAGCCATCACATTCATTGGATAAAATGGACAAATAATTGAAGTTGGTATGTCATGTAAATATGGTAAAAGTATGTTAAATGTCATATGCACTATGCTAACTGATGTCAAAATCAACCTACATATGTAGCTACTTATAGGTATATAATTTGGGGTGATATAATTCTATTATTTATACAAAAAAAGGTTTTATCTCCCAGTCTAATGATGAAAATTTATTATATTTGTTTCTTAGATTGCTATGTTTCTTTGCATCCTGTCCAAAAGTTTTGTCATGGCTGCTCTAGAAAATCAACCTTTCACTCCGTGCCCAGTAAGGACATGATGACTATTTGTACAACACAAGGTAATGTACAAAGTATTTTATACTTGCAATGTTGAACATGCAAAATTTTGTGTTTGCTCCAATAAAATGTAATCTTATTGAACCGACAACTGTTGACATTAATCTTTAAACATTTTTTATTTCCTTCTTCATCAGTGTTGTGAAGGACTACTATATAATTTACTCATTAATTTACTGTAGTATTCTTCTTACATACTGTAATAGTTACATGTATACAGTAAACTGCCATCCTATGTACATAATGTCTTTTTAGTTATCATGTTTATTAATCTTTTTCTATTGTTAGGTCGCTTTGACATAAACAGTACATCATTCAAGTGTGTTTCTTGTTCAGCATTCTTGATGCCGACACTTGCAGATATTCTTGGTAATGGCTACTGGCCAGCAAATCCAAAGTCTTTAAATGTGTTATTTTCACAGGATTTACTTCTGCTGTGGAACACAATGCAAAAGAGAATGCCAGGTTGTTCTGAGTCCAGTTTTATTAGATCATTGGAAGACATAAGTGTTTCAAAAGGAAGGGTGCGTACATAAATACTTTGTGTGTATGCCACATTACTAAGTGTAAACTCTCAGCATTGTACATAGTTTTTTTTGTGTAAAGCAATTACCATTGTCACTAGTGTTATGGAAAACATCCAAATTCATGAAAAAATGTATATGTATGTGTGGCAAAAGTCTACAATTTTTTTCTATGTGATTTCTACTTTCTTTCAATTTTTAGTTTGGATCAATAAATCCACGAACGTTCACAAAAGCCTTTCGAGAATGGAAATATTTTAATTATGAGGTGGAAAAAGCCCAGGAAAAGAGTGGATGTTTTGTCCTAGTTGCTCATCCAACCAACACTCCTGTCATGTAGATGGCAACATGAAGTTATACCGATATAAACATTCAGGAAGGTATTATGTCAAACTCTGTAATTTTTACACATTCTAAGGAGCCTTTCATAATGTAAACTCTTGTTTTCTCTCTTTTATAGAGAACAAAGTCAGTCTTACTATGGAGATCTTTTTATTTCTTCGAATGAACATGTTTCAGAGCATATTAGAAAGGTTTATTCCACTCCCCAAGTTCGGGTAATTTGGAGGTCATGCTTTGCACTGATGTTGAAATGTTTTGTACAGTTCAGTACAATACACCATTACATGAGTAAAGTTCTTTTCATTATAACTCAATACTTATTGATAATGATATTTATTCATTATTATTGGTTTTGCATTTTGGCTATTGTATTCATTGTAATAAATAATAAAATCGACAGTTTAGCCTTTTCTGAATCAATATATAAATGTTCGTTTTTCCACGATCATGGTTCGAATTTGAATCTTGTGTTACAGAACTTTTCTGATGACGGGAAATGTGGTGAAAGTAATTGGCGAGCTGCTGGAAATAAAGGAAAACGAAAGAGTCGTCTAGACGAAACAGGACTGGAAATTGCAGGTTGCCGGCATGCAATTGCTCAGTGGGCTGTAAACATGTTTCGCGGAGAGATTTATGGCTACTCTAATTACATCCATGTTCACAAAATGATTCCAAACAATGTTAAATACATTTGGCAAGATATCATATGTAAATATTGGAAGTGGGCAGTGAAGGCATCAAAGTCGGATGAGTCAAATGCTCACGAAATAAAACCTGCTTTATCTGTGATGCATGCCAAAGCACATAATTGGACATGCCAGGTACACTGGTATCATGTGTTTTTATAATGAATGCTGGCTGTGTACTTATACGTATATCGATGTTCACTCTCAGTATTGTCTACTCAGACATTAATGAATTTCTTATAAACAAGAATTTCCAAACTCGTCTTATTTTAAGGTATTGTGGGAGGACGGTGGCAAAAGGTTCTGCATATTCCACAGGAGAGGAAGTTGAGCAGATTAATAGTTACCTTTCGAGACTGGCCAACACTACAAAGTACATGTTACCCGAGTGTAAGTGTTACTTAAAATAAGTTTATAAAATATGTTTAATTATATTGTAGACTTTATTTGTTGGATAGAACGATTATCCATATAACGTAGCTATCGTCCACGTTGGTCTCAAGTTACTGGAACATTTTTTATGGTTTTCAATTGATGTGTCATGCTATGTATGTGCTTTTTTGACAATTTTAGCAAGAGAAGAACTCATAACTGAACATGCTCTTGCGTGGAATAAACGGAAAATATGTGATCTGTCCAGCTCCCTCTGCAAGAGATATGCAAAGGTTGCTTCTCAAAAAGTATTTTATACATGCGGCCAAATAACGCTACTAACAGCCGTCATCCTGATAAGTTATTTTCTTTTTAGTATATAGAAGCTCAAGAAAATACAAGGAAAGAACTTGATGAAATGGTTTCTGGCGTAAATCTCTCTCCGAACCACGTTGATTTCTTGCAGTGGAAGAGTGAAGTTCAAAGTATTGCAAAAGGTAACCGGGTTTTACTTGCTGGCATAATTTAATACGACTGTGCAGTATATCATTTTTTTTCTGTTTCTGTAGAAATGGAAAGCTCCTTCTTCACGTATTTAGCCGAAGAAGAGGAATTGTACGTTTTGAGCTCCTCTTTAACCGATACCTCTTTATTGACATCAAATGTAAACATCTCGTGTGTTGAGACTGAAGACTATCTTTCTGCCCTGTCAAAAAAGATAATTCAAAGATACTCCACCGTTGAGGATAAACGTATAAGTGTCGGCATCAAGAATGCTGAACAAGAAACACACTTGAATGATGTACTGTTTATGTCAAAGCGACCTAACAATAGAAAAAGATTAATAAACATGATAACTAAAAAGACATTATGTACATAGGATGGCAGTTTACTGTATACATGTAACTATTACAGTATGTAAGAAGAATACTACAGTAAATTAATGAGTAAATTATATAGTAGTCCTTCACAACACTGATGAAGAAGGAAATAAAAAATGTTTAAAGATTAATGTCAACAGTTGTCGGTTCAATAAGATTACATTTTATTGGAGCAAACACAAAATTTTGCATGTTCAACATTGCAAGTATAAAATACTTTGTACATTACCTTGTGTTGTACAAATAGTCATCATGTCCTTACTGGGCACGGAGTGAAAGGTTGATTTTCTAGAGCAGCCATGACAAAACTTTTGGACAGGATGCAAAGAAACATAGCAATCTAAGAAACAAATATAATAAATTTTCATCATTAGACTGGGAGATAAAACCTTTTTTTGTATAAATAATAGAATTATATCACCCCAAATTATATACCTATAAGTAGCTACATATGTAGGTTGATTTTGACATCAGTTAGCATAGTGCATATGACATTTAACATACTTTTACCATATTTACATGACATACCAACTTCAATTATTTGTCCATTTTATCCAATGAATGTGATGGCTGAAGTGGTCTGAAATGATTACCCATCCACCCATGTCTATCATGGAATGGCTTTCTTTCATGAATTTTCCTATCACATTCAACACAGACTGGCCAGTTACTACCACACTGATGACACTTTATCAAGCCTGGAGATTCCCTACAATTGAAGCATGGTGTGCCTTTATCAACTGATTCACATTGGATCAAGGTTTCAATATGGTAGATCTATTATTTTCCCAAAGAGAATGAAGCTCTTCCATGCGATCAGACCATTTCTTGGCATCCTCTTTCTCTGAAGCCAAAAGTCCTCTGCATTCAAATATAAGATTCTCTAGCTCTACAAACAATAATGACTTATATTATAAAATATTTAACCAGTAAAGAAATTAAAATTGTTAGCTGAGTGAGCTTGTTGTGGACAATTTCTGATTAAATGAGACGGTATATGATCTAAGACAATTTCAAATAAAGGTGCTCAATATCAAAGTGGATAGAGCTACATACATGCATTTCAACAAATTATTGCAATTATTGATTTCAAATGCAATTATTACTTTTACCAAAAGCATTTCAAGCATGAGCAATCATTAGACAAATCTATTACATTTAACTTAATATTATACACATACATTGATGCTTACCAATATCAACGTCTGTTTGCTTGTGCTCATCATTTACTTGAAAGTCATCAGCCACAGAGCTATCATACTGCTGGTTATCTAATATAAATTTACAATGCAATTTCTTATACAGTACCTAACTTAAACAACATTGACCTGTAACAGTTTTAGGTACAACCATGCATGGTAATGTAATGACAGTTTACTCAGTTGTCTTTCTGCTTACCCATAAGAAACTAAATAGTCAAATCTGCTAAGGACACTGGACAAAATTGTTTGAGCCATATATGATTTAAAGCAGCAAAATTGTACAGTCAATATTTCAAGTACAAAATTTCATAGCATGATGTAGTTACACACGCATACTACATATTATTTAGCATAAAATTGCAAACAAGAACAACAATCTCAACATACTACTGAAGATAGTAAATTTTAATATAAATACTAAATATCAACATTACCATTTTGCTAATTGATCCTTGACGGCAGCGGTAAGGCGTGTGGGTCAACCTCTTACAACCAACTTGCACTATGCAAAATGAGAAGCTTTTCCCCGACATTTTGATCCTTTTTCTTTCGCCAACAAGGCTAAACCATCATTCAGAACTTTCTCCAGAGTCTCGGATTTCTTCTTTTACACGCTGTATATCAAGGTAGAATAAATAATAACTTAATTGTAGTTAAAATTTGCCTAATTTAATACACAATGATACAATGATTCCATTCCTTTTGAACAGCAATATCTATAATATGGTGAATTCTTACGTTTTCATCTGATGCGCGATATATTTTTTGCTACTTTGGCTAGCAATATTGTGATACATCACACAACATCACACTATCACACTCGAATGACGTAATGTCCGCAGAGTCGCATTCGTCTTTCTCCCGAAAATACTCGATGAAAACTCCTCACTGACAATTTACACCCGTTTCGCTCATTCTAAATGGGTATTACTCAGAGTTCTAAATTTTAAAATGCGGAAGATAGCCAATTTAGATTGCTTTCTGTGCTATCTAAAGCCCGAGACACACTGTCGCTGTCGCTTGGTCGTTACGGTGAAACGACAGAGCGACGAAGCGACACGAAAAATGATGACAGACACACTGTCGCTAGCGCAACAGGCAAAGCGACTTGATTTTAAGCACGTACCAGTCCCCTAGAGAATTTTAGCGGAAATACGAATTTGGCGGTTCATTTCAGTATGGCGTCGAACCAGAACTTACGAGATATATTAATAGCAATTGTTTTAAACGAGTTGGACGAGGAAGAAAACAAACAAAACCGACGGGTAGTTCGTAAGAGGCGCTGCTGGGTGAGAGATATCAACCGACGACAACGCGAACAAGGTGACTTTGGAAACTTAGTTCAAGAATTGAGGAATGACGAAGAACAATTCTTTATTTACTTCAGAATGAATCAAATGACCTTTGATTTCCTTTTGAGCTTAGTTGGTCCTTCATTAAGAAGGCAAAATACTCATTTGCGTCAGTCAGTTTCACCAGGAGAAAGGCTAGCCATCACTTTGCGTAGACTGGCAACAGGAGATTCGCCTCAGTCAGTGGCCTTTGCATATCGTCGTGGTTTAAGTACAGTTCGCAGCATAATATACGATACATGTGAGGTTTTGTGGTCTGTACTTATGCCAATGTATTTAAAAGCACCATCGAGTGCATTAGAATGGCAGGGTATTGAGCAAGGGTGAGTTTCTATCTCATTATCATGTTGATTTATTGCACGGAGTGAGTTCCTGAGCTTGAAACAAAGTTTCTTTACTGTTTGTGACCTAGTTTTTCAATTGAAATCGATTCTCTACTGTCTGGAATTTTCCAAATTGTATTGGTGCTTTGGATGGGAAACATATTGCAATTCAGGCTCCTAGAAACTCTGGCTCAGCATTCTTCAATTACAAAAAGTTTCATTCCATTGTGCTGATGGCAATGTGTGATGCCCATTATCAGTTTGTGTATGTTGATGTTGGAGAATCTGGCGGTGGAGTGACTCTGGAGTCTTGAAAATACAACATTTGGATCAGCATTCCTAAATGGTATGCACATGTAATTGATCTTAAAATGCAAAACATATATATTTTGTATATATACATAAAGTGCAATTTTTTAAAGGAAAAGTCCAGTTACCAGACCCCAGACCTCTGATAAATGATGGCAAGAAGATGCCATATTGCATTGTTGGGGATGAGGCTTTTCCATTGAAGACATGGATTATGCGACCATATCCTGGTAAATCTTTGGACTGTGTAGCAAAAAAAGTATTCAATTACAGATTATCAAGAGCTAGAAGGACAATTGAAAATACATTTGGTAAACTCAAATAAAAACATTGTTGTATATATCAATACTTCATAATTTGATTATGTCAATATCTGTAGGCATCATGGTTTCCAAGTGGAGAATCTTGAAAACTGCTATTGTTGCTGAGCCAAACAACATGGTCAAATTGACTAAAGCTATATGTGTTCTTCACAACTTTCTGCGAAAGCAATCTGCAGCAAGTTACACACCTCCTGGCTCCACAGATACAGTGGATGAAAATGGCCAAATAAATGAAGGGAGTTGGAGAGCTGAGATGGAAAAAGCTACTCTTCAACCCATTGCTCAGAGCTCTAGAAACCAAACAAAAGCAGCTCTTAGAGTAAGAGAAGATTTTGCATGTTATTTTATGTCATCTGAAGGAGAGTTATCTTGGCAAGTGGATTATGTCCTTCGTACATCATAACATAAATAGAATATTTGGAAAAGAGTCGGTTTATTTTGTTAGTTTTTTTTTTATTTGAAAATAATGATTGTAACAGAAACACTTAAAAAACCTCAAACTAATTTTCTGGAAACTCCAGCTTAAAAAGAACATCCTGAATCTCCTTCTTGGCTTTAGCCCTAGCATATGGAGTAGGTAGCTTCCTAATTTGCTCAGCAACACTCTTTCCGAAAAAGTCATATTCATCTTGACTCTCTGGCTCTTCAACTTGTTTTTTGTGAAGAGTTTCTAGATACCCAATCAACTTTGTTTGATATGGTGACATGTCTTCAGCCTTCCTCTCCTTGCATCGTACAATTTCAGATGTGCTGGACAAATTTGTTGATTGGCTTGATGAACTGTCAGCAAGCACACTCTCAGCTATCTCCTCAGAGTCTTCCTGGATTTGAGAAGACGTAAGTTGGTCTTCCACAGGGATAACAACATTCGAGATTGTCCTATGAATAAAATGATCAATTACTCATAGAAATAGCTTATTTTGCCTACATTGTTATTAGAAAGTCATAGTGTAATTTCAAAATTACATACTGGCGTCGTTTTGCGAAATCATCCAGCCAGGTCAAAATAGACCAAAACTCCCAGTTTGGTGTTGAGGAAGCAGGAGCACCAGATTTGATAGCTGCATCATGCTTCTTTTTGCATCGCCTATATGTGTCTCGCAAATTTTTCATTTTATCTTTTAGTTCGTTTGCTTAATAAGAGAAAAATAAATATTTATTTGACTGGGTCAGACGATACTGACAAAAAATATTGTGAGATAAGAAAACATGTTTTGCGAAATGACTATTTACCTGAGAAATCAAAACCGATTGCACGCATTTCTTCGGCTATCTTTTTCCAGATATTTGCCTTCAATTTTTCATCTTTATAGTCTTTTAAAGACATGTCGTAAAGAGCAGGATACGCGCGAAAAGAATTTATAAGTGCTTCTTCTAGTGACGCCATTTTGAAAATTTGTCCTAGCGACACAGCGATTTCATGTGCTCCAGCGAATTCGCTGGCTGTGTTGAAACCATTGAGCTCTAAAAGACCTGGAGGGGCAAAGGGGCCTGGACCCCGTGGTCAAAAACATGGCGGTAATGGCGGATTTTGGTTGTCAAAACTTCCACTTTGAGAAAAATTTTTAACATTCGCTCCCTCCCGAATGCGGATCTCTATTCCTGCGTATATAAAAACAACCAGCGAAAACAACCACGATACTGTAAGCATAAAATATTGAAAATAATGCTTCAGGTTTTTGTGAAATAGACACACACATTTAAATGAGGTAAATCTACTGTAAAATAACGTATATTTTGTCAAGTAATGCTTTAGCTATATTAGAAATAAATATCAAACGGCATTCTTTAAACTGTCAATGTGTTGTTAAGCAATGCATAATCCCATGCGCATTACTTGTGTTTTTGACTGTTTGTTAACAGCTTGGTGCAACTGTCTTTCTTGAATAGATGGGTAAATCTTAGTTAAAATGTCCAAAAGGAGTTAGAAAAGTTAGCTTACCCCTACGACTTAAGTCGACTGGAAATATATTATAAGTAGGTATGTAATTTTTGAGTTTTTTTGGTAGAATTGATTCTGGGTGTCTTATAAAGTATTATGATATTCTGATAAATCTACTGAGAACTTATGAAGAAAATATCTTGAACTAGGAGAGCAAAAGAACGAAATTCAGAAATTCTATAATCATGTTGCTGGTTCTGTTTTGAGCCAAGATATTAGAAACTGGATTGTCATTGACAACCATGGATCTACTACTGAACAGAACTACATTAATTTCCCATTGAAAATACGATTTCATAAATTAAAGTGCATTGGTTTCTCTGACATAACACTTTTCTTATTGCTGCATGAAGGCAAATCTGTTTAAATAATTATAATGTAGGTGAAGATATTTAGCATGTTGTATAATTGTTATTGTACAGTCATTATTTATAATATTATGGCCTTGTGTAATGTATGTCAAGAAGAACTTATTAATTCTCAAAAATGCTAACCTTCTTGCACTACTTTTCTCTTGTGTCCTTACAAATTGCAGTTACCTATACTAATTTTTTCTAGGTTCAAACAACTTGACAAACTTTTGAATTGTACATTATGCCTTTAAATTTTTGTTTCCATCTTTTGATAAAAATATCAGTGAATGACTTAAAAATCAAGTTTATATAAAACAGTATTTTGTACAAAGAAACTATACATAGTTGGAAAAGTCTCATGTTGAAAACAGATGTCGCTTCTTTTACTAGATTGCTACTCTTATTCTTTTAAATGATATCATAATTCTTCAAGACATAAAAAGTTTTTTGCCATCAATTTTTGCTTGTTCCACATTCAACTTCATTGCAATCAATGCATCTTATGTGAATTTTTAATCACCTGGAATTGAAAAATGTATGGATTTTGTCAGATGATGCAGTACTATATTTAAGGTTACATGTCATCATAATAAGCTTATCTTGAGCAAATATTTCAAGGTAGGAGCATAATTTGGCACATTATTGAACAAAGTAGTTTTATCTTATTTTTATGTACTAACCTGTTTACTACAACAAACAATTCATTTACAGAAACACCAGATGGCATTTATAAAACTTTTAGCAAAAGCAAACCTTAACACACCATCATCAAGATTGTCCATAATCTGTCAAATTGTCCAGGCTAGCTGTTTAATACAGGTATTTTTATTGTACGACATGTACCAAAGAGCATTAATCCTGCACTGCATTTGATTTCAATACAGCTCTGTCTTAATATTTGCTTCATATTTTCAGAAAAATATCATGAAAAATCCTCCATTTCAACTCAGTTGAAACAAGGAGTTTTAAGATATGCATATCTCGATAAGAACTGGTTGCTTTGCCTCGTCTAGCAATCGATTAAGTAAAGAACAAATAAGACTGGATAAACATAACTTAAATTATAACTTAGGAGTAAAACATTCACAAAATATATGCCATCACACTTCAAGTATTGACTTAAAACAAAACACTGAACACTTTAAATAGTAAACAATCTTACGTTGCTTACCGGTGTCATGAAATGTTTCCTTTCTGGCATTACTTCAGCATCCGTATACCAAACAGGTTTGCAGCATGTTTTAAAGATAAAATTTCTAAAGTTTTGTGCTTGGCATTGATATTTTATATAATCGCAATTGTGGTTGTCAAATCCGGGTGGGCGAAAAATTTCATTTTATGAGCCCGCGTCTCCGCTGACTTTGACAACCAAAATCCGCCATGTTTTTGACCACGCGGCCGCGCGCTGATAATTTATAGTAATTTTGATGACGTTTCCCCTCCAGGTCTTATAGAACTCAATGGTTGAAACGACACAGCGACACGGCTTTGTAACCGCGCAATCCCGTCGCTGCGCGGTAACGACATAGCGACAGCGACAGTGTGTCTCAGCCATTGAGCTCTATAAGACCTGAAGGGGCAAAGGGGCCTGGGCCTCGTGGTCAAAAACATGGCGGTAATGGCGGATTTTGGTTGTCAAAACTTCCACTTTGAGAAATTTTAACATTCGCTCCCTCCCGAATCGGATCTCTATTCCTGTGTATTAATGACAACCAGCGAAATCAACCACGATATCGTAAGCATCAAATATTGAAAATAATGCTTCAGGTTTTTGTGAAATAGACACACACATTTAAAAGAGGTAAATCTACTGTAAAATAGCGTATATGTTTTCAAGTAATGCTTTAGCTATATTAGAAATAAATATCAAACGGCATTCTTTACACTGTCAATGTGTCGTTAAGCTTTAATGCATAATCCCATGCGCAATACTTGTGTTTTTGACTATTTGTAAACAGCTTGGTGGAACTGTCTTTCTTGAATAGATGGGTAAATCTTAGTTAAAATGTCCAAAAAGGAGTTAGAAAAAGTTAGCTTACCCCTACGACTTAAGTCGACTGGAAATATATTATAAGTAGGTATGTAATTTTTTTGAGTTTTTTTTGGTAGGATTGATTCTGGGTGTCTTATAAAGTATTATGATATTCTGATAAATCTACTGAGAACTTATGAGGAAAATATCTTGAACTAGAAGAGCAAAAGAACGAAATTCAGAAATTCTATAATCATGTTGCTGGTTCTGTTTTGAGCCAAGATATTAGAAATTGGATTGTTATTGACAACCATGGATCTACTACTGAACAGAACTACATTAATTTCCCATTTAAAATACTATTTCTTAAATCAAAGTGCATTGGTTTCTCTGACATAACACTTTTCTTATTGCTGCATGAAGGCAAACCTGTTAAGATAATTGTAATGTAGGTGAAGATATTTAGCAGGTTGTATAATTGTTATTATACAGACATTATTTATGATATTATGGCCTTGTGTAATGTATGTCAAGAACTTATTAATTCTCAAAAATGCTAACCTTCTTGCACTACTTTTCTTTTGTTTCCTTACAAATTACAGTTACTTATACTAATTTTTTCTAGGTTCAAACAACTTGACAAATTTTTGAATTTTACATTATGCCGTTGAATTTTTCTTTTTGTCTTTTGGTAAAAATATGAGTGAATGACTTAAAAATCAAGTTTATCTAAAATAATATTTTGTACAAAGTAACTATACATATAATTGGAAAAGTCTCATGTTGAAGGCAGATGTGGCTTCTTTTACTAGATTGCTACTCTTATTCTTTTAAATGATATCGTAATTCTTCAAAAGACATAAAAAGTTCTTTGCCATCAATTTTTGCTTCTTCCACATTCAACTTCATTGCAACCAATGCATCTTATGTGAATTTTTAATCACCTGGAATTGAAAAACGTATGGATTTTGTCAGATGATGCAGTACTGTATTTAATGTTTCATGCATGTCATGATAAGCTTTTCTTGAGCAAATATTTCAAGGTAGGAACAAAATTTGGCACATTATTGAACAAAGTAGTTTTTCTTGATTTTGATGTACTAACCTGTTTACTACACTGTGTAACAAACAATTCATTTACAGAAACACCAGATGGCATTTATAAAACTTTTAGCATAAAGCAAACCTTTACACACCATCATCATGCTTGTCCAAATCTGTCAAATTGTCCAGGCTAGCTGTTTAATACAGGTAATTTTTATTGTACAACATGTACCAAAGAGCTCATTAATTAATCCTGCTGCATTTGATTTCAATACAGCTCTGTCCTTAATATTTGCTTCATATTTTCAGAAAATATCATGAAAAAATCCTCCATTTCAACTCAGTTGAAACAAGGAGTTTTAAGATATGCATATCTCGATAAGAACTGGTTGCTTTGCCTCGTCTAGCAAGCGATTAAGTAAAGAACAAATAAGACTGGATAAACATAACTTAAATTATAACTTAGGAGTAAAACATTCACAAAATATGCCATCACATCAAGTATTGACTTAAAACAAAACACTGAACACTTTAAATAGTAAACAATCTTACGTTGCTTACCGGTGTCATGAAATGTTTCCTTTTCTGGCATTACTTCAGCATCCGTATACCAAACAAGTTTGCAGCATGTTTTAAAGATAAAATTTCTAAAGTTTTTGTGCTTGGCATTGATATTTTATATAATCGCAATTGTGGTTGTCAAATCCGGGTGGGCGAAAAAATTTCATAAGTGAGCCCGCGTCTTTTGCTGACTTTGACAACCAAAATCCGCCATGTTTTTGACCACGCGGCCGCGCGCTGATAATTTATAGTAATTTTGTTGACGTTTCCCCTCCAGGTCTTATAGAACTCAATGGTCTCAGCCTTTAGAGATCACTGTGTGAGATAATTAGTTCTCAGACTTCTGTAAACAACGCAGATCATTTAAAGTTGTCATAAAAGAACTAATAAACTATTATGAATTTCTTTTCGTCAAAGAAAAAACACTGTTTTGTTGTAACTTATTTACCTAAAATTACTATGTAGAACACTAAAACTTACAAGAATGCCAGAAAAGGTTTGTAAACATTCATACGCATCGTGAAATGACTCAAATACATCATTGTTCCTATAATGTATTTATGTAGCGGGTAATTTGAAATTATTTCTTTACAAGATAACTTCTTGTGAACTTATACATGAAACTAGGTCATGAACTTAAATCATGAAATTGAAGTATATTTTAGTTGTCATAATGATAAAATGCTATGAAACACCATCACTTTTGCTAAATATTTTGTATAATAAATGTATGTGTCATAGGTGCATCATGTCTTGAATTTATGGCAAAATGCTTGATGTAAAATTTCATGTCTGCCTTCTTTTGTCATATCCCGAGACTTGTGTATGCTGAATTTGTACACAACCTGTTTTTACCAATATACCTGCACTTAATGTTTGTTATAGAGGAGGACATCAGTTGTTCATCCGATCACTGATTTTCCTACTTGTGATAAGGTGTTGTATTTTTTTCATGTTATTTTCTTAAAGAAATAAATATGTATTTAGATCTCAGTTGCTATGATAGAACATTGTCATTTCGGGTGCTTACTTTTGGTTTGCTAAATAACAGGTTAATAATTATATAGTAAATAGATATTCATAAGGAAGATAGGGGCTGTATTTAATTCAGGAATCGACATTTAAATGATTTAATTATCCAATGAGAATCAGATTTAGTTTTTGTATTTACTTGATTAAGGAAGCAAAATGCTACTGGTTAGGACACCCTTTTATCTTCCCTCCATTCAATGAAGAGCTTTTCTTTCAGTGCCCGAAAAATGAACCAACATTTTTTGATCCAGACTGTGAAGGTTGTATGGAGATTTTGTCAAAGTATGTACAATGCTGACAACATTTTTTACAACAACTTTTCATTTCTACACTTAAAAGACATTTTATACTAACCTTCGTTGTGCATCTCCTTGAAGTGTTCTCGCTGAAAATAATTCTTCACTTCCTAAACAGTACACAACTTTGAAATGGAGGAATTTATGTGTGATAATTCTTTAAAAAATTTACCAGTAAAATATTTACCCAGTGCTCATAAAAATGGTAAACGATGTCGCTATTTTCTTTATGATTACATTACTCCCACGTAGGAAATCTAAAACTACCGTTGTAGAACCGTAATTTATGATTCCCATTGAGCTTTTACCACGAATTTCAGGGAGGACACATCCATATCCGAAATATTCGCTATCGTGAGACAATGGGTACCGCAAGTGCAAAAAAATTTGGAAAAATTTGTTCACGAGGTTGGATGAATACATATTTCTGTGATCTTAGATACGTTAATCACGCTTTAAATACTCCATTTTCTAAAGAATAAGCGATAGAGAGATAAGATGGGGAAGATTAAATAACCCAAGATGATGACGTAATGTATTTACCATTCAGATAACACGACGTGGTGGAGGTATCAATGACCGCGATGGTTTAACTGACATGACGTTACTTCATTATGCTTGTAAATCTGGATCTGGTGAGATAAATTACTTTAGCATACCTGTGTATGCTTAATGTACTTTAGAAACGTTTTTTTCTTACAGTGGGTATTGGTGATGTTGATAATGCAACTGCTTTGGTTACTGAACTCATTTCTCAGGTAACTGGAACGCTATTAATGACATCCACGACATTGCCAATTGTTTCATCTATTCATCGATACAACACATTTTTTTTAAAGTTTTCTTCTAGTATCGGAGTTACGTTATAAAATAATGGATTTACTATAGGGAGCAGATCCTTCTATAAGATGTCGATGGACGGACATGCTTCCCATACATTATTCTGCTTTCTTTAACTGTGCGCCCGTGATCAGAGTACTGTTAAAAGCCAGCGGTGGTAGAGGTGGGGATATTAAAAATTTATATATTTGTATGAATGTGATGGTGGATCGTTTTTGCCTTCTCAGATATTGACGCCACTAGTTCTGGGTTTGATAATGGAACAATACTTCATATAGCCGCGAGCAATCTGTGTTTGGACTCTGCCAAGTGTTTGGTAAGTCGCTAGGTTTTCATTTAATTCGATTTTAAAATCATCTTGGAGTAATGTAAAGATTTCATGTCAGTCATGATGTACTGTTAACTCTTCAAATAGCTGCAACATGGCGCCAATGCATTTGTCAAAGATGATCAGAATAGAACAGCATTAAATACAATCCCAGAAGGTAAACTCATCTGTTGTGTTATGTATGTTGCTTACCTCACCAACCTATCAGATTGAGTGTGATAACACATTTACGTGTTTGATGAGTGTAGTAACAAGGTATTGAAATCACCTTTTAGCAAATACTTTTGAGCGTTCTTCGCCATCGTTAGTTATTGCCAACAAACTAAGAAGATTACTAAATGAGGCCGAGACAAGTGGTAGTGAATCAGGGATGGAGTCAGCTACAGTAAGTTTCTTAGAACAACATTTCTTAGTTCTCACATCGCGTGATTTCAACTGCGTTTTATATATTTCTCAATCGTTGCCAGGATTCATCTGTAAATATGTCGGATATAATTGGATTGAAAATTGGTGATCACGTTATAGTTGGTGGCACTAAGGTTTGTTAACACAATTCTTGTGAGGAAATCACAAGTCACAGTTTTGTTAAAAGTTCACATCACAGGTTTTCATCAAAGTTCAGACGTCACAGGTTTTCATCAAGGTTCATACGTCACAGGTTTTCATCAAGGTTCATACGTCAAAGGTTTTCATCAAGGTTTATACGTCGCAGGTTTTCATCAGGGTTCATACGTCAAAGGTTTTCATCAAGGTTCATACGTCAAGGTTTTCATCAAAGTTCAGACGTCAAAGGTTTTCATCAAGGTTCAGACGTCAAAGTTTTCATCAAGGTTCAGACGTCAAAGGTTTTCATCAAGGTTCAGACGTCAAAGGTTTTCATCAAGGTTCAGACGTCAAAGGTTTTCATCAAGGTTCAGACGTCGAAGGTTTTCATCAAGGTTCATACGTCAAAGGTTTTCATCAAAGTTCAGACGTCAAAGGTTTTCATCAAGGTTCAGACGTCAAAGGTTTTCATCAAGGTTCAGACGTCAAAGGTTTTCATCAAGGTTCAGACGTCAAAGGTTTTCATCAAGGTTCAGACGTCAAAGGTTTTCATCAAGGTTCAGACGTCGAAGGTTTTCATCAAGGTTCAGACGTCAAAGGTTTTCATCAAGGTTCAGACGTCGCAGGTTTTCATCAGGGTTCATACGTCAAAGGTTTTCATCAAGGTTCATACGTCAAAGGTTTTCATCAAAGTTCAGACGTCAAAGGTTTTCATCAAGGTTCAGACGTCAAAGGTTTTCATCAAAGTTCAGACGTCAAAGGTTTTCATCAGGGTTCATACGTCACAGGTTTTCATCAAGGTTCATACGTCGATGGTTTTCATTAAAGTTCAGACGTCAAAGGTTTTCATCAGGGTTCAGACGTCACAATTTTTTCAAGGTTCACACATCACAGGTTTTCATCAAGGTTCAGACGTCAAAGGTTTTCATCAAGGTTCATACGTCACAGGTTTTAGTTTTTTATTTTAGATGGGTATATTACGATACTGTGGCAGTACAGATTTCGCTAAAGGTCAGTGGGCTGGAGTTGAACTCAACGATCCAGTTGGAAAGAACGATGGATCAGTAGGCGGGAAAAACTACTTTCACTGTAAACCAAAACACGGTATAAAGTAGAATATTTATGTTTGTCATTCGTATGGTTAATTGAACATGATAAATGTTGTCTTTTAGGATTATTTTGTCCTGTTTCTAAAATCTCCATACCGAAACCACATAATCATGCGATAAAAACACGACCTAACTCTGTTAAACTTAACACGAACCTCACACGTATCGTACCTTCCAAACGTTCGACAAGTGGTTCGTTACCAGGCTCTCGTTCTTCTTCCCGGTCACCTTCACCTCAACCTACACAGAAAACAGAGGAAAACACGAACATCAAGGTGTTCACATAATGGTGTAGAAATTCATTTTTCACGGTTTTTATGTTTCTCCATAAAATATTTCTTTATGGTTTATAATTAGGTCGGGGATAGACTTGTTATGTTGAATGATAACAGGAGAAGAGGTATCACTAGATATGTTGGTGAAACACAGTTTTCATCCGGGTAAGTTGTGGTAGGAATGACCGTTGTAACTAGACAATTTATAATAAATAATGTTTGTATCTTTAGTCTTTGGATAGGAGTAGAGTTGGACACAAGTATGGGCAAAAACGATGGTTCAGTAAACGGCATTCGATATTTTGTTGTAAACCCAATCATGGCATCTTTCTCATCCCTCCAAATTCGTGATGTATGTTGTAAAGATGTTGTTCATGATAAGTAAATGTCTGAAATGAATTTCTTACCATATTTTTCATAATAGCGAGAAAGATGTACAAGAACGACCGTCATTAGCAAAATCAAAGGAGATTAGTATCTCAGATGATGCAATCAACCAACCTCAACAGACTGTTAACGACGATAGTGGGATAAACAGAGATAAAACGAAAAGTAGATTAAGTTTATTGAATAGACGTCTATCCAACTCGGTTCCTGATCTCACTCAGAAACGCCATAAACAGTACGTATATTATTGTCCTTTAATGCGATTGACAATTGTCTTTACCCAAACCACAAAATTACTAAGTTCCAAATATTGTCAACTACATATATTGCTGCAACGTCACATACGTTGAAATTCCTTTGAAACAAAGTCGCACGGCTCTTTACGTATGTAAACACAATATGTGAAAAGGAAATGGTTGTAAAATCTTACCTCCATCGTATGTAAACACAATATGTGAAAGGGAAATGGTTGTAAAATCTTACCTCCATCGTATGTAAACACAATATGTGAAAGGGAAATGGTTGTAAAATCTTACCTCCATCGTATGTAAACACAATATGTGAAAGGGAAATGGTTGTAAAATCTTACCTCCATCGTATGTAAACACAATATGTGAAAGGGAAATGGTTGTAAAATCTTACCTCCATCGTATAAACACAATATGTGAAAGGGAAATGGTTGTAAAATCTTACCTCCATCGTATGTAAACACAATATGTGAAAGGGAAATGGTTGTAAAATCTTACCTCCATCGTATGTAAACACAATATGTAAAGGGAAATGGTTGTAAAATCTTACCTCCATCGTATGTAAACACAATATGTGAAAGGGAAATGGTTGTAAAATCTTACCTCCATCGTATCACAATATGTGAAAAATGGTTGTAAAATCTTACCTCCATCGTATGTAAACACAATATGTAAAGGAAATGGTTGTAAAGTCTTACCTCCATCGTATTTTTACAGATTACATTCCCGTCGGGAAAGTGGTATACCTAGATTCAAACGTACGGCTACCAAGAAGAACAATTCAGACAGTGAAAACGTCAGTAAAAATTCATCATAGCGAGAAGAGTTTTCGTGAACAGTTTTTACTCTCGACAATATGTCTCTTCATGATAGATTTCTTAAGTGACATCTTCAACTCTTTATGAAATCATTTTATTGAGTATAAGACATCAAAATCTTGTTTCCAAAACCATGTTATAATATTGAATGATATTAGGGCTTTGAAATCGAGACTTTCGATAGAAGAAGATTGATTTCAGTAAAGATTTTTACATGTAATGATCAAAGCTAAACGAGAGTGCGACCTGTATATTTCACCCTAAATCATGTCATTAGATTAAATAACTTAATGTATACTTTACTGTACAGTTTGTGTTTTTCTTAGATGAACCATTGGATAATAAATACCACCAATATACACAATTATCATCCCATGTTCATAGTTGTTCTTCAATCTCTCCTCAACCACAAGATTATTTTCTTGAAGGTGTGCCTACCTTAGACCTTCTAAACCACGGCTTGCTTTCTTCAGCTGCTACCGCTGACATGAAGTTCGACAGACGATGTTCAAGATCTTGCACGTTACATTCAGCTTCGACCAATGATAATTTAGTCTGCGCTAACTCTAGTTCCAGTTCTTTCATGCGCTGGTCAGCGTCCACTATCTTTACACTTGACTTAAACTTCTTACCTGACAATGTATCGTCGTTGTCCGTGAATATTTCTGAACAGTTCGTACACGAACTGATTCTTTTCTAAAATTAAGGATGTTATACCATGAAAGTAAACAGTTTATCGTAGTTTTCTACGTTTAAAATTATTACGTAGTTTTCTACGTTTAAAATTATTACGTAGTTTTCTACGTTTAAAATTATTACGTAGTTTTCTACGTTTAAAATTATTACGTAGTTTTCAACGTTTAAAATTATTACGTAGTTTTCTACCTTTAAAATTATTACGTAGTTTTCTACGTTTAAAATTATTACGTAGTTTTCTACGTTTAAAATTATACTTAGGTACGTATAACTACGTAATTAATAATTTACCAAGATTTCTCGCAGTTCTTGCTCTAAATTTGACTTCAGTTCTTCGCTGCGCTCGTCCAGATTTGAGCATATCTACAATGGAAACACATGTAAAGAATTATTTACAACCATTTGACAAGTCTATATCATAGACATCATTAAAGACGATTAAAACGAAGAATAACATCCTAAATACGTAAACATGAACAAGTAAATACGGCTAGACTAAAAAAATTCATGACGGGCGAGATTTGTGTTAAGAAATAAAAAGATGTTCACTTTGTTTGCACAGGGTTATGCAAACCGAGGAGACCTCTGGGAGAACTCGAGAGCAGATCAGTGCAAGTTCAAGTCCGAAGGTCGAGGGTTGCACCTGCTCGAGAGTTCTTACAAACATCATCGAGGTTTGCATAAGCCATTGCAAACACCA
This sequence comes from Xenia sp. Carnegie-2017, assembly GCF_021976095.1. NCBI lineage: Eukaryota > Metazoa > Cnidaria > Anthozoa > Malacalcyonacea > Xeniidae > Xenia > Xenia sp. Carnegie-2017. Next base: position 363,056 of record NW_025813494.1, read on the forward strand.
AAAACATCTTTTATTCCTTTTATAAAAGAACATCAATGCGAAACAGACAAATGTAAAACAAACGTTATTCTTCCTCTAAAATATGTTGATGATTGATTGGGAACAATTTACCTTCTTGTACTCCTCAATAACAGACTCATATCGTAATTTTGTAGCCACACTTTCATCGTCATTCTTACGCAATAAATCCTTCACCTACATTTATAAAAATAACGAGCATTTACACAAATTACATAAACAAAATGCAAAACATTTCATTGCTTACACGAATGTTCTCTGCACGAAGTTTCTCGTTTTCGTCTTCAAGTTCTGGAATTTTCTTTTGCAAAATTTCCATTTCTCGAAGATAATCGTCCGCACGTTCTTCAGCCTTTAAATCCATGAGAAAACCATGTAGTGGTCACATGACAACATTGCATAGTTGAATTCTTTATCGTAAAGGAATAGTACCAGCAAACTGACGATAAAAACGATAAAATTTTGAATTACCTTATCCAACTTTTCTCGAAGCGAAATCTTATTTGAAACAAGCTCATGTGCAAGAGAATCGTTTTCATGTTCAAGTCTGATATTCGCAAGCATCAGCTGTTTATTCTCACGCTAAAAGAATTTAGACAAAAGAAAGCTGAATGATAACTTTTGTTGAAAAGGTACATGTTTATAACTACACGAGAAAAAACCTTCAGTCTCTCCACTGGGTTCTCATTTTCTTTCTCTCTTTCTTTCTTCAATTCATACAATTCTTCGTACCTTTTCAACTTTTTTACAACACTCTGTAAGAATAATTCAATACACCAAAAAAGGTAAAAACATACGACGCATGCGCAAGAGGTGAGAAGGTAGTTAAAAGTTTGAGGAGCGCTTACTTTGTAGGAAAGAGTCACATTTATAAAGATACTTTGTTCATCCTCGCTGATAAATCTCTTGGGAAGTGACACGCGAAAGTACTTCAACATTCCTTCAAAACTGAGCTGTAGCAAGTCTTTCTTGGCAACCTTGAAGTTGAAAAGGAAGATTTTGTAAATTACTTAGGACATTATTGTCACGGAAAAATTTAGGAATAAATAAGAAAGTTCAATAAACTTCTTCAATACCTTCAATAGAGCCGTCGCAATTTGATAAATGCACTGTTGACCCTGATGATAAACAAACAAGTTAGTCATGCTATACACATGCTATACACATGCTATACACAACCATGGCAAAGTTTTACAACTAACCTCACTCAGATATAAGTCGATGACACGGTAAACCAAGGAAAGAGGAAATTTAGCAGTAAACAGTGTTAAAAACCATTGTGAACCGAACATATGAGGTTCTATTTTATTCTCAACAAAATGACTGTAAAGATCAGGTAAAAATTCCTACAACATATCAAAGAAGGTGGATCGTGTTAATCACGTGATTGATGACGTATTGGAAAACAATGAAACGAGGGTTGGCAAACCTCGACAATTCTTTCCAAAACAAAGAATCTCTCGTTAAGTTTTTCAAAACCATCAAGAAATAATTCTCGATGACCGTAATTGTACATAATCTTGACAAAAACACCAAACGCTTGCTCCTCCGGAAGCTAATGTCAGACATACGTAGCAAGTGAGTGTTGACGGTAAAAGATTTTACGACATGTCAAAATACTTACATGAAGTAAAAGTACAGCAGCAAGATATGACATTCCTTGACAATAACCTACTTCGTCATCATATACAGAATATGCCTAAAATCATAAAAGTTTTGTACAAAGTTTTCTATCTTCTTCTTATAAGCTGTAAATACGTAACCAAAATAAACTATGTTTTTTTGCATACCCGACAAATTTTCTCAAGGTTTTCTTGACCTTCACCTTCACTTGATCGAAAATACTCGTGCCCAGGAAACGTGCGATGAATATCCCACTTTATAACTTTTTCAGTCGGCGATTCCTGTGATCACATGATCAATTACATCCCAACACATGATCAATTACATCACAACACGTGTTCAATTACATCACAACACATGATCAACTACGTCAGAAAGCCTCCAAAGAAATACAAACCCTTCGTATAAGATCTTTATAACTCTCAATAAGATCATTTGTGTCATCCAGACACACCAACATCTGCCAAACTTTGGCTCTCAGTGGCTCAGGAACACCCTGACATTAAATACAATGTAAACATACTAAAAACTGTATGTATATGATGAGGTTACAACAAGTGAGCATTAGATCGTGATGAATTACCTGTTTTCGTATAAGTTTTTTTAAGTGCTTCGGACGATTTTCAACATCTCTCCATTTTGTCATTATTTCAGACCAATTATCTAATTCTTCAGATGAACATTCACGAAGAACTTCACCAGATCCTGACATTAATGGTTTATCAGTAGCATCGTTATCATCGTCTACGTCATCATCTTTATGAACGTAAATGAATCGTCATTAAACACACGATCTTATTAAACAAAGAATAAAACAGGAGGGATTTAGGGAAGAGTTGCGAAGGGCTGCAAGTTTCCAAACTGAATACTAAAACAAAAAAAAATTAAGGAAAAATAAATTTGATTTTTTATAGGTGGGCATACTTCCAAAAATCTCCCAATTATAAAATTCTTACCAAATTTAACAAAAATTTTAGACATGCAAGGTCAACAAGTAGCCACTAAAATTTAATCCAAACTAGAGCACACCTCCCTAACCCCAACAAACACACACACAATAAACCATTGTGGATTAATCCCTGGAATAAACACTGATAATTTTGTTCAGTCTGTAAGAATAAAATGTGAAAAAACATAAAATTTCATAATAATTTAACATAATTATACCTGGATGAGATGTTAATATTTCTTTGATCTCGTGGTGTTGTGTTGAGCATTTAAGACTCAAAACTTCATAAGATTTCTCACTTTCCTTATCATCTTTTGCCTGCAGACAAATGTGGCAATCACTGTAGTAGTATGTACAAAAACAAAACTTGGTATTTGTGAATGTAAAACTTTGAAAAGAGTGTGCATCATAAAACAAACCATTTTAAGTTCAAGAGTATACTGTTCTTTAATCTTTGGACGACTTGGATTCCAGAACCTTTCATTGGATGGAAAGACTTTAATGCCAAGCTCTTTAAGAAAGCGGACAGGTTTACTGATGCCTGATACCACAAAATCAACAGCTACAGTCATGTGTACAACAAAATCTATAAAAATCAAACAAAACAATGTTTCATCATCTAGAGGAGATATATCCTAACAATAACTTTTACAATTACATACTTTTCTTTGTCTCGGTGTTCAACACTAAAGTATCCTCTCTTTCTGGGTCCCAGATTCCCGAAACAAGATATGTACGGCCATTGTCAGTGCTTTCCATGGAAACCTAAACAAAAATATAAATAGATCCATACTTTTAACAGAAATCGATAGACAAAACACCAAAAATTCTCTATTCTAACTTTTTCCAGTAAGTTCATGTCAGACTGAGTTACGTTTCGACCAGGACAAATTAAAACACCAAAACACCTGCCAAATATAAAGAAATCATAAACTTAAATTAATGAAACAATCATTACAATCTAAAAAAAAATCTAACCTTTCCATTATTAGTAATCGATTAGACAACTGGTTTAGCTGAATGTGAATTTGTTTGTGAACACAACGGCGGAGCTTAAAACAAGTTTTATCTCGAGGTACAGAAAAATATGATCCTTTACCATCATCTTCCAGAATGTCAAAGACAAGATCAAATTTATAGACCAATCCAGATGGTAACTATGAAAAAGAAATTACAACAAAATTAAAACAATGAATATCATAAGAAGACAATTTTTTCAGTTCAACTTTTTACCTTTTTCTTGTTGTTAAAAGATTGTGCAAATCTTGCTAGAATATTTGCTGGCTATAACGGAGATAAAGTAAATGGTTTGAACCCGGGAGTATTGTCGCATGTTTGTAAATGTAGATTGTCCAGGTTGGTATAGTCCTGAGAAGGACTGTTTTTGTTGTTGTTGACTGACATTTCGACAACCTTAGCTGTAGTCATCTTCAGAGTCAGCAACAACAAAAACAGTCCTTCTCAGGACTATACCAACCTGGATGATCTACATTTACAAACATATAATGGACTGAATTGTTAAGAATGAAACTATTTGCCATGAATGACATTATGTACCTGGGTAGACTCTTGACATAATTTCCTTCTCTCTGGCCTCCCACTGACAAACAATTTCAGGATCGTACTTCACTAACAAACAAGTCAAGTTAAAGATTTTCATATTAAAAACGAAACAAAATCTTTCTCGTGTATCAACCACTTATGTAGGGTTATAACTTTGAAATAGTTTCAAAATGAAACGTTTTGGTCAATATCATGAATTAAAAAAGATATTATCGCGCTAAACGTACAGATCTTGTCTCTCTTTAACACTCCGAATATATCAACTTCACCAAGTACAAATGAAATGCTATGATAAGGAATGCAATAAAGGCCCAAAATGTTGCAGGTAGATATGTCTGAGATTGTTTGCTTTGAAAACGAGTATCTAAAACAAAAAGATAAATAACGACGAACTAGGCACCTTTGAAAATGATGTTATGTATAATAAAAAGAAACCTTTCCAAGCTTGTTGAATGAAGTCCATATTCTTGAGGGTAAACAGATGACTTTCATTCTTTGATATATACAGCAACGGTGTGACGGAGAGGTTATTTTTACTGGAAACGTCATTCCAGCTGAACTAAGTAAAGAAAAGATGTTAAAAAGCACGAATTTCAATAAAAAAAAGGAAGTAGAGAAACACTCAACGCTGAATATTTTGATCTTTTAGATAGTAAAACACAATTTTATAGGATTAAACAATGCATCTCATTGCTAAACTTACCTTAACAGGTGGAAATTGGCAACCTGCCTCGCAGGCAAACAACGTGTCCTGTTTTTTTTCCGCCCTAACCTTAATTTCTGCGGCTTGTGATAATTGTTGACCAACTAATACTTGAAAATCGATAAAGTTTCCATAACATTCAATATGATGAAACATAATATTCGTTTGTAATGTGGCAGGATTTGCAGCAAATTCCAGATGATCAGAAGCAAATGTAAAACCGCCAAAACTTAAAACCATTGCTTGATGAAGATATACAGGTCCTAAGTATTGAAAGTTCATTAGTTATATAATGAAAAAAGTTTGAAGATCAATTTCTAAATAAATTGTACCTCGATCAAAAATTATTCACATCCCTGCGTTGTCAATACAGTTTTCCATTTCATGGCAATATCACTAATGTCAGTTTCTGAATAAGGACTCTTCCATAGCAAGGCCGTGTGCCTGTGACGTAGTAATGAGGAAACTCGCATCTTATTGGAGTATCTGGATGACGATGAATCGCAGATGAAACCTTCGTAAAATAGAATCGACAACTTTTTTTAGTTTCTAGAAAAAAGGAAAACGTCATGTCAGTTCAATAAATACATGCAAAGTGAAGAATAAGCAACGTTTATTCTTCACTTAGCAAGCCATGTTTACTAAGCAACAAAAACAAGATCACTATATAATTCTGAACTTTAAGATCGTTGACGCTTTTCATAAAGTTTGCGGGCTCACTAAATGGATAGCGCAAACCATATATGGGCGCAGCACCATTGCCACACCCAGTGCTGGGGGACCAAGTTGTCATTTTAATAGTAGGACATCTTTGAGGGGTATGCAAATTGTGCAACCTATTTTGGTTACGGCAAGAATTTGGATTTATTTCTGTGTTGCATTGCAAAAATTATGGATAAAATTGCTTGTTTAAAAAATCTAAATACTAGCTAGGGAATATTTATTTTAAGCCCACTAGTAAGAAATTCTATTCTTTTTTCTTGATTATAAAATGATAAATAATAGAAGAATATAATCATTGCTGACGAAATTTTCTTTTTTTCTCTGTAGATTTATTTCATCCATTGTAAATGAAGTAATGGAAAAATTAACTGGTCATTTCATTTTACAAACGCAGGCTCGTAATTTCGCACGTGTACTCACTGTACTGTTCACAGGAAAACAAGAATGAAAGTCAAGAGGAAAACAAAAATGTTTTTTGGATAGTGAACGTATAATAACTAAAAATGTCCGTTGGAAATGTTGATCATGACTCTAAATTTGTAAAAAACGACGAAAATTCACGTTATCAAGAAAGAAATGAGTGGGAACGAAAACCATATCAGATAACATACGAAGTGTTTGTTGGCCGAATTCCTGGCGAGTGGACTTCGGTATGTAATTGTATTATTTAGTGCATAATGATTGTTGTTTTATGTGAATATGAGGTGAATGTCGAATTAATTGATTTATTTATTAATATACATTCACATATATTCAAAAACACATGCATCCAAACATAAATATAATTCTAGTTGAGACTTAAAGTTAAATAAAGAATGAAAAAGGGACATAGATGTTGTATTTTTGAAGGAAATGCCCAAGTTATTATTTTGTTTGAAAGCAAGATTGTCAGGTTTATTCTTGCACAAGTTTGTATTTATTTTGATGCAGGACAAGTTGAGAGAAATTTTTGAACCATATGGAGAAATCAAATCAATTGACTTAAGACCAGGAGTAGAATCATTCCATGGATACCAGTATGCGTGAGTGTAGTGTCTCAAGATATTGTTTTATCAACTATTGGAACTATTTTAGATAGTTTTGTTGTATAAGAAATTATTCTCGATGTCTTTCATTCTCTTACTTATTAATTGTGTGCACACTGCAGGTTTGTTCGATTTCCTAAAGAAGAAATGGCTAAATCAGCAGTAGACTCGCTTTCATGTAACCCAATTGAAAATGTAAATTTACAGGTGTGTAAAATGTATCTTTACTTAAATATAATTTTCATTTGAAATCATTCATTCTCATTTTATTAAATTTGGAATCATTGGCTTTATATTGATGTAAATAAATTTTTTTTTAAACTGCAATCAGACACAGGAATTACAATATTCTTTAATGTTATTACTAAAAAAAGGTTTTTTTATATGTCATTTGGCTGTTGTTTTTCTTGCTTTTTACACTTTGTACAAAGTAATGTTACTATCAGACACAAAGTAACTTCAAGATAGTTTTTATTTTATCAAATCCAATACAGTGATATGTACTTGAATGCTGTAGGCAATTCATGATTTCAAGACTTTTATTTGATTGTTTGAATTTTAGATAAGTCTTGGTCAAATGAGAAATTGCAACAAGGATTATAAGAAACGGTTTGTGATTGCATAGTCTTTCATGGAAATCATTCTCAACATTTGCATTTTTTATTGATGATATTTTTGCTGATGTTCTAGCTGATGTGCATTTCCAGATATTTGGTTTACTGTTTAAGCAATTGCATTGTGACTGTGTTCTTCATTTGCTATACATAATAATTAATTATCCAGTCAAAAATCACATGGGTCAGGTTAAAGTCTTTATTTTATATGTTTTAGGCAAGGCTTTTCAGACTTAAGTCACCATAGCAAAAAGACATTTTTTCAACAAAAGCGACCCAAAAATGAGTATAGACGTGGCCAAGGCCAACAGAATTATGCTCAAAATGAACAAATGGATTATGGTGGTAGCCACGGGCCTTTAACATCACCATCACAGAAATATGAGCGCTTCAGAAGTCATGAAATTATTGTAAGAGGACAAAAAAATAATTGAATTTACCATCTCTACTCTAAAATATGAACTGATGACATTTTTCTGTGTAGGCTGAACAATAGAGAATAATGAATGAACAATAGAGAATGAAATCTTTATACTACCTAAAACAGTTGCAACACACTAGGAGTAGGAGCTAAACCACCTAATAATTTTGAAATCAAACCTTGCACCAGATACCACAAATGTCATCTATACTATGATGTAACTGTCATGTCAAAGAATGGCTATTTGACCGACTTCTATTCTATACTTTTTTCAACCTTTAAACAATTTGTACTTTTTGTACTGGTTAGGATGTTCTGGGAAGTCTTGTGCCTTGGGATGAGCAGTGTGCGAATTAACGGTGTGCAATGTGCAATTTGCACATCGTTTTAGCTAAAATGAAAACAATTGCACATCACTTTTTCAAACGATGTGCAAAAATCTGCGGTTGTAACGAAAAACACTGTTGTAAATCATGAATTTGTTCACGTTTAAAAATATTAATTTAGCAATTAGTGCTATATAATAAATAACGTAATTATCGATTTGATTATGTCTCTAAAGAAACACTTTTATCAAAAAAATTGCACATTGTTTTTCTGAACTAATTTGCACACTGATGAGCCTCTCTTAGTGATGAATGAACAACAGAGAACAAGAACAGTCTTTACACTACCTAAAATATAAACTAAGGTAACATGTGTCAGTGTAGGTGGTGATGAATGAACAACAGAGAACAAGAACAGTCTTTACACTACCTAAAATATAAACTAAGGTAACATGTGTCAGTGTAGGTGGTGATGAATGAACAACAGAGAACAAGAACAGTCTTTACACTACCTAAAATATAAACTAAGATAACGTGTGTCAGTGTAGGTTGTGATGAATGAACAACAGAGAACGAAGATAATCTTTACACTACCTAAAATATAAACTAAGATAACGTGTGTCAATGTATTTAGTGATGAATGAACAACAGAGAACGAAAACAGTCTTTACACTACCTAAAATATAAACTAAGATAACATGTGTCAGTGTAGGTAATGATGAATGACCAACAGAGAACGAGAACAGTCTTTACACTACCTAAAATATAAACTAAGATAACATGTGTCAGTATAGGTAATGATGAATGACCAACAGAGAACAAGAACAGTCTTTACACTTCCTAATATATAAACTAAGATAACATGTGTCAGTGTAGGTAATGATGAATGACCAACAGAGAACAAGAACAGTCTTTACACTTCCTAAAATATAAACTAAGATAACATGTGTCAGTGTAGGTGGTGATGAATGACCAACAGAGAACAAGAACAGTCTTTACACTACCTAAAATATAAACTAAGATAACATGTGTCAGTGTAGGTAATGATGAATGACCAACAGACAACAAGAACAGTCTTTACACTACCTAAAATATAAACTAAGATAACGTGTGTCAGTGTAGGTAATAATGAATGAACAACAGAGAACGAAAACAGTCTTTACACTACCTAAAATATAAACTAAGGTAACATGTGTCAGTGTAGGTGGTGATGAATGAACAACAGAGAACAAGAACAGTCTTTACACTACCTAAAATATAAACTAAGATAACGTGTGTCAGTGTTGGTTGTGATGAATGAACAACAGAGAACGAAGATTAGCGAGGACTTTCATAGATAAAAGTTGTCTTTGTCATACCATGAAAAGGAGAGTGAAAGAGTTCTGGCACATTGATTGAAAAAGTGATCCTGTATATATATTTCTCAACAAGAAATGTAGTTATGATTCTCATCTATACATACTAATTTCCTAATTTACTCTGTGTCCTTTGATAAAAGTTTATAATGTTGATTTAAAATAAAGAATATCTGAATTATTTTTGAAGTCATTCTTTATATAATCAATGCATGGAAACAGCCATTAAAGATGGTTTTGGGACATCAGTATGTAATAGAGACAAGATCCTCTGTTAGAAGTAAGTGAGCAAGCACTTTAATGCTTAGTGTAGGTTCTACAAAACCAAAAAAATGTTGTCCTTCTATATTTAAAAAGAGAAATTTCAGAATTCTACTCTTCCAAAGTAAAGAATGGACTTCACTTATCCTATGTGGAGTGACCTTGTAGAAAGAGTGGTCAAAACATTGAATCAAAGTAATTTTTGTGTTTAGTGAGTCTAATAGCCTGATAGCAATACTTTTAAAACTTTATTTTTGATCTTGCATCACTTAAAGTAGGTTAATCAGAAAAGCATGTACTTTATGGAATCTGTAACATAGCTGTAAGCTGCTAAATACGGTGGCCGGTACGGGTCACCAGAAAATAATTTAGAAAACATAACAAACAATAAGAAAACATCACTCAAAATCATACTACACATTTCAAAATACTCACTACACATTTCAAAATACTCGCTACACATTTCAAAATACTCACTACACATTTCAAAATACTCGCTACACATTTCAAAATACTCGCTACACATTTCAAAATACTCACTACACATTACAAAATACTCACTACACATTTCAAAATTCTCGCTACACATTTCAAAATTCTCGCAAACATTTCAAAATTCTCGCTACACATTTCAAAATACTCGCTACACATTCGTCCCAGTCTTACCCTGGTCTGGCCTGCCCACGGTCGTCATTAGTTTACATCTACGAAATTGACGTGATGGCAGAAAGCTAATATAAATATACGCTTCCGATATTACTAACAGTTCAGTTCGCGTAAGGATATTTTGATGATATTGTGGCGATATGTTTTCTATGCGGAATTCGGCACATAGACAAACATATCGCCACAATAGCATCAAAATATGCGATACGCGTACATGAACTATTAGTAATATTTCTTCCAGGGATTTCTTGGTCTTGTTTAGACAACACAACATGAGTGGTCAATCTACAGATTACATGTAATTGTATTTGTATTGGTGATATTCGACAATCATTAGTTTAACTAATGCACTTATTGACGTGACTGGTATTGAAGTTCTAAATTTATTGCGTTTACTCGAAATTACCGAACTTTTCATTTTCTTTGGCGTTTCTTGTGCAACAAATTATAGCACTATGTGTAAATTTCCTCTTTGGTTTCCTTGTTATTTTTGTAACGCATCACACAAGTACGTACGCGACACAGCGAATGCAAATTCATATACTCAATTTTTTGCTATTAAAGTACGGACATGTGTCGAAAGCCACTGCAAATACATTTGCTGGCGATATGTAGATCGTCTAATAATGTTGTTGCCCGACCAAGTCCAGCAAAACCCTGGAAGAATTTCTGATTAGAGTTGAGCCAATATTTTCATGCTATTATCCCAATGTCCCACTTTGTTTGCCTTGTGAAATGCGGAATTATATATTTGATATGCTTACTTTATGATGTCATGTCAGTTTCGTAGATGGAAACTAATGATGACCGTGGGCAGGCCAGACCAGGGTAAGACTGGGACGAATGTGTAGCGAGTATTTTGAAATGTGTAGCGAGTATTTTGAAATGTGTAGCGAGAATTTTGAAATGTGTAGCGAGAATTTTGAAATGTGTAGTGAGTATTTCGAAATGTGTAGTGGGTATTTTGAAATGTGTAGTGAGTATTTTGTAATGTGTAGTGAGTATTTTGAAATGTGTAGTGAGTATTTTGAAATGTGTAGCGAGTATTTTGAAATGTGTAGTGAGTATTTTGAAATGTGTAGTATGATTTTGAGTGATGTTTTCTTATTGTTTGTTATGTTTTCTAAATTATTTTCTGGTGACCCGTACCGGCCACCGTAGCTAAATGTTTGTTCTACAATTTTTACATTTATCTTAGGCCTATGCATAATGATGTGCCTATTTAAAAGCTTATTAACAAAAAATTCTTTAGTGGTAATGATCAATTTCTTACCAAGCTTTAGTGTTTAAGGAAAAATTTATGGAAAGATGCGTTGCTATCCTTCGAAAAGTGAAGTTGCGCACGATTTAACCATGAGTTCTTAACACTGACAAGATTTAGGTCTAAAACAGGCTTCTCCTATGTTGATACATAAGTGCAAAGGTGACAGTTTAGGTTTGCTTCCAAAATTTTCGACAGAATTCTTCATTTAAAACTTACATTTTACTTGGACTTTATTAAGAGTCTCGCCTTTTTGCCACCTTTCAAGATGGCGCCCGTAAATAAATTTGCCTCACCATGACAACGGCGTGAGGGAGTGAGGCAAGGAGACACCTTGTCACCAGTGATGTTTACAGCAGCGCTGGAAGAAATATTCAGTAGAATGGAAGTTGAAGTGGGAATTAACATCAATGGAGAGAGGATGAACAACCTGAGATTTGCAGATGATATCATCTTATTTGCTGAAAAGGAAGAACACCTCAGCAAACTTTGAACGATCTGAACGAAGAAGGGAGGAAAGATGGAATGAAAATGAACAAAAGAAGACAAAGATCATGTGCAATGAAATAGCAAAGAGAAAAAGGAGAAAAAGGAATATCGATTGATGGAGAACGGCTGAAAGAGGTTGAAGAGTACAAGTATTTGGGAAGACTACTGTGTCAAAAGGAAGATCATGGACACTGTCATACCAGCAATGACTTATGGAGCAGAGACGTGGGCACTTACCAACCATCAAAGAGAGAAACTGGCAATCACCCAAAGAAGTATGGAAAGATCAATGCTCGGTGTCACGAGGAGAGATAAGATCCGGAATGAAGACCTGAGAGCAAGAACAAAAGTGAAGGATGTCATCGAGAAAGTTAATAAAGCCAAAGGAAAGTGGGCAGGACATCTAGCCCGAATGAAAAATCATGAATGGGCAAAGAAAACAACCGAATGGACCCCGTGGGACAAGAAAAGAGGCAAGGGAAGACCAAAAAGGAGATGGAGAGATGACATCGAGCAGAGAGCGGGCAGCATGTGGACCCAGAGAGCCCAAGACCGTAAAGAGTGGAGAAAGATGTGGAGGCCATCCGCCAGCAGTGGCGTGACAGGCTGATGATGATGATGATGATGACAACGGCAGTTAGATCAAAGAGTTCCGCACAAAAAAAATGGCGACATTCAAAATTGAAGGAGTGAGGAATTTTGAAATTCAACCGCGAAATACTAAAAAACTGCAGCTTTTTAGAAGTAACAATAAAAAGAATATCAAACAGCAAGTGACTTTCTATCTATTTTGAAAATTTTGCGACCTTCCTTGAGGTGTCCAACGAAACTCATTTTTAAAGCATATTTTTGAGGCACAGATCACGGCCTATGTGAGGAGAGAAGGTGTTTGAAGATGTGTGAGTTTTTATCACTGGAAATGATAAAAATGACGCATTGTTTCGCCAATATAGCGACAATTACATGCCGCACAAGTAAATTGATGTACTACCCCGGATTTAAGATTAAAGGGAATTTAATCTTTAAAACTGAAAAGATTTTTAATTATGTAGGGCATAAAAATTAATTTGATTTCAAAAGGTACGCAGTATCGTTTGATCAATATAGTTAATCGCTTTTGAGTGATTTTAGAGAAATATCCTATATACGGAAGTTTAAAATATCGTATGGTGTTAGTATCATTAGTTGAGATAGACCGCCAAAGACTGCTCAAAGACTGCCAAAGACTGCCAATCGTTTGGAGTATTTCCCAAGTTTCTATGCTTTCCATTACCTGGAGTTTAAACCAAGACACATACGCTATACGTAAACGACTTCTGAGGTCTTCCATCATTAAACGCTTACGAGAAGTGCGCAAGTTAAACTATGACCGTACGAAGAAATCTAACGAATTAAAAAACATTATGAACTATCTGGATTGGACGATACTTAACAAATCTTTGAAAAGAGACGTAGACAAACAAGTTGACAAACAATTGCTGACCCACCGGAGAAAGCTGAAGAACTGACAATAAACGTTGTTCTGCCGTTTACTCACAAGGAAACCGTCACAAACTTATCCTCTCACCAACTCAAAGAGCATAAGTTAGAATTATTAAAGAATGGTCTAGGTTTTTCCATCAAACCTCCTAAAGTGAATCAAACTGACATACTTGCCACCTTTGAATGCATCCAAATGTGGATGACATTTTTGCATGTTTCACACAAAACAAGGATGCCGTCTTATTTTTCAACTTTTTAAACCTCAACACCCTAATATCAAATTTACTCCTGAATACGAATCTAACAACCAAATTTCATTTCTTGACATTTTGATCACCGAATTCCCAAACAAATGTCGGCTTGTAATAGTCGCTATATTGGCGAAACAATGCGTCATATTTCTACCAGGATGAATGAGCACATTTCCAGTGATAAAAACTCACACATCTTCAAACACTTTCTTTCCTCACATGACTGCAAATCACAATACACCAACAACTGCTTTACAATTATCGACACTGACAATTATTCTTCCACCCTCAGAATTAAAGAAGCCTTACACATTAACAAACTTAAACCCGATCTCAATAAGCAAGTTCCCCACGTAAATACCATTTTTAGTTTGTAAATACTTTTTTTCCTCATTTGTGTGTGTTGGTTGTGTCTTGTATTGACTTTCGAACACTTGATGCTGCATGAGAACCAGATGCACATCAGCAATGATAAAAATAATTTTTCAAAAACATCTGACGGAATTGAAAAATACGAGCCAGTCGGTATCAATAATTTGCCGAAGAAAATGTCCATACGTTGAAGTTAAAAATCAACAGAGTTGAGACATGTTTCCATGACTACTACTAATAAGTATGAGTAATAGCATAGTTTCTCGGAAGTCATGGACTCGTAAGTTTTTCAAAGACTTCAAATCTTGAAAAACTCATTCGTAAATGTTTTTTTTCCTAATTGCACTCAAAACCATGCTGTTGCCTTTTGTACATTTGGCAAATATCATAATCTACTAAAAGTACATTAGTGAAAGAGTTAAAAGTGAAAAAATAAATGTCCTCCCACTAAGTCAGTGAACAAGAAATTTATTGAGTAAAATTCAACGTCCCACATGAAAAGTTCATTCTCGTATTATTCCCCCCCTCCCCCACTTTTAAAGTAGCTCCGCAATCACTGGTATGTGGTCAAGTCAAACTATAGAGTCAGACGAAAATGTAGTTGAGCCTTATTTGGGGTCGGACATGCCGTTTGACTAAACGAAACTCACCGTTTCCCTCGGGAGCATGCATTAAGTGTATATTCAGCTATGTTGTTAAGAAAAATTTTCAATGAATAACATAGAAAGAGTGAAATATATTTTATGTGCACAAAAATATTGCTAAACTATCTATTACTAAGTCTACACTGCCCTTAGTTCAAATAAAGTTTGCGTTTAAGCATACACGTAATTAAAATTAAGCAATAATTTATAAACAAATGCTTGGACTGACTAATGCCGGCCCAAGTTCAAACTGTCCAAACTTTGACATGTCATTAATCTTTACTAGCTTCGTATTCTTCGCATGTACTAAACATCTCATGAGCAGAATCACCACATTTCCTGCACAAACGAAAATTACAAGCAGGACATAAAAACACACTTGGACTTTCGCTTACTTCGTAGATCCACGAGCAATCAATGGTAGGGCATGATTTGAAGTTAGGATTGTCGATCAAGAAACATTCCAGAGATACCTTGCATAACTTTCCAATATCTTCTGTTTTTAATATGGCAATGTAATCGTCTTTGACCACGCTGGAAGTGCAATTCTCTTTGAGACACTGAAGAGGGAATTTGTTTTTCGTTCTCCCAGAACTTAACACGTCATAAATATAATATGTTATACAAATTAAACAATAGCTATGTTTGCAGTGTGTGAGGGTAAAGCTGGTTTCAACGTTTGCCAAACATATAGGACAACAAGTTTCAGGAATTGAAAATTTTTTGGAATTATTTGACATAGAGTCAAAATACTTTGCCAGTTTTCTCTGCATGTTGAGAATGGAAAGTTTGCTACCGCTAAATACAAGTTTTCGTCGTTGTACGTCTAGCGATGCCACACAATTCTCGTCTTCAATAAGTTTGAAAAAATCATTTCCAAACTGCTTTAATATTTTTCTGATGGTACCCACAGGTCGCTCGGAAATGCTTAAGTCAACTTCGACCACGTCTGTTTCACGATTGCTGTCAAATTCTTCGATTAATTTCATAATCATTTCAGTGCAAGTGCGAAGTTGCGAAGTGGGAAAACCAGTAATCTGAATTCGTCGACCATAATCACAGCTGTAAATGCTGACTTTGTTTTTCTTCTCAATAAACGCGAGTCTTTTGCGACCAAGACCGGAGAAAAAATAACGGGCTGTGACCGGATCATCGATTATTATAACCTCTGGTTTCATCAACTCAAAGGTATTTCGCTTGGCAGCTGGAGCAATCTACAAAAAAAAACAAGAATTTTGACTAAAGCTTAATAGGAAACTGATCATATGCTCTAATTAGTAATCATTGTAACGCTAACTTGTACTTCAGAAAACTGTTGCATTTTGTACTAAGCATTGCGACTGGGGATCCAATGATAGTGCAAGTCACAAAAAACTACTATACTTATGACTTGCAGTTTGAATCAACCATAAAATGTTTCATACATTTATTTCATTTCATTTTCCCTAGCCCATTTAATTTTGATTCGTGTATCGCGAGGTAAATATTCATTGACTTCATGACCAATCAATACATTTCTATAGTAAAACCTATCTACATAACTGTTGTCTTGTTTCCACGGTTAAGTGATTTCTTTGGATGTATAAATAAACAAACAACTTACATAATTTACTTTTAGAAATGTACGGGAAACTGACATGGTAACGATATTTCTAATGCTATGACTGAAGGAATGCATTAACCCACATCTGTTTTACTGAAAGTAGTCAAGACCAGATGACTCATCTTACCCTTCATAAGAAGGTTTCTTTTTTCGACAGTTAATTCAGTATCTCATACCTCATAGAGTCTGGCCAAAAAATCCGACGTTCTGTTTACTTCAGACACAAACGTTTGCGCACTGTCCATGTTCACAAATACAACAAAAGCTTCGACTTTTTTGTTGTTTATAGTCCGGATACTTTGCAACTTTGCGGATGAATAATTCATTAGCAACTTCGTCAGTTTCGTTTTCTCCTTTTCGACGTTGAAATGACACAATGGCTTTGGTGGGATTCTTATTTTAGTCACTCCCTCCAAAAGTGTAGGGCCACAACATTTCTTTAAAATTTCTCTCACCGTTCTCTTGTTGGCGTTTTCAATAATAGGAAGACATATATCACCAACGTCCGTCCTTTTCGATGCTCCCGAAGACCCTGAAAGCGGTGGTCTCATATTTTGCACTAAGCTCTTTAATATTTTCTGCAGAATGTCTTCATTTTCACATTTGACGAATGCAAACCTTTGGGCAGGAAGCGGAAACCAGCTCACAATAACAGTTGAACGCACAGAGGACGCAGAATAGCTGTGGGAGGGGAGCACTCAGCATGAGTAGGTTCTAAGCAAAGACCTTTAACGTTTTGACCAGCAAAATCTTCAGAACCTATGTAATCTTTCAGTGGCTGGATGAACACACTAGCCTTCTTGGCTTCCTTACTGCTACAATATGTAACAGTTCCCCAGTGATAAAAAGTATTATCATTGGACGGTCTGTGATAGCAACATGTGTTAAGAACTTTACCATAGTTTTTGAGAGTTGCAATTAATTTCTGGGCATCCACCTACATAAAATGTAAGAGTTGGTAAAACTTTGGAAAATAGTAAAAATAAATTAGCTTAAACCTCAAATTTGGCGTCAAAAAGACCAAGTATTTTTAATCCCTAAACACCTTCACATATTTATATGAATGGTACTAACTTCAAAAAATGATAAAAACAAACCCCTGCATTAAGATCAACTTTTCTCAAAAACACATCAAACTTGCAGCAGGCTTCTGGTTGAAGGATGGATTCCGTTCGTAAGGCATTGGACAGAAGCAATTTTATTCCTCCTACGTTGAAAACGGAGACTTCAAAATGATCCAGATACTGATTACGCTTCACGTAATTAACATCATTTCCACTGACACCATAAACATGACCAGGATAAGCGTTTCTAATTTCAGCATGCGTAGTGTCCACTCTTTTTCCGTTCGAGACTGGTTCCTTAACGCTTTTAGCACGCGATTTTTTGCATCCAATAGTATCGTTAGCATGTTTGGTACGCTGTCGATTAACGGGAGATTTTGAGGCAAACGGCATATCAACATAACCAGAAACTTCTGAAAGCCAGTCAAATTCAATCGGAGTGACGTTTTCCATGAACACTGTCTTACTATTTTTGTATAGTTTTTGGTACATCACATATTTGGGCTCATCACCAAGCAAAGATAACACAGATGAAGGGTGAATCTTTACGTTAACTTTTGACACATATGTAATATAGTCACCATCTTTATTATCACACAGCAGTTCTCGGGATATCCTGCCAGTAAACTTTTACACAGCGATTTACGTACATCATCAGTGGTGACTTCAAACTGAAGATTAGGTCGTTTGACCAATAGAGCGTTCTTAATTTCTTTAAAACATTCACTGACAGAGCGAAGTAGCTTTGTATCTAAAGCATTCTGTTTGCAGAACAAAATCTTCTTTTTTTCGTGTCAAAGCCATCCACTTCTTAAAAATATTCACTGCACTCACAAGGTCACCACTGCTAAAACAAAATTGTTTTTTGAAAAGCACAGTCCTCATTCCCATGAACCGTACCTCTGCAAAACACATTATGACCACGATAAAATAAAGCAGCCGCAATGACAGCGTCATCTCCACATCCTCGTTCCAGTCCCTCAAGCAATGCCTTCGACAATCTTGGTTCAGTAGGTAGTTGAAGTATTTCATTGCCAATATCAGTCAAAGTTCCATAACCGTCAATAGTACCTAATGATTTTAGGTTTTTCAAAGCCATCTCAAGTGATTCTGGAGGAGGACTTTCAACAAAGTCGAAACTTTCAACATTTTCACGCCAAAACTTAGCAATTGAAGCACAGCAAACTCAAGATTCACATTCGAAATTCCTGGTGTTGAGCTTTTTTCCATTTTGTTGTAATCATATTTTGTGAAGAGGCAGTAGCATTTACCTGGACCAGTCAGACCTAAAAAGGGGAACCTCAATCAAATTTCTTTTGAAAGAGTAATTCATGAATGAGGTAATTCTACTGATTATCTTCGACAGCTTTTCTCAATACATGCTAATGAAATGTATGAATTACGAAATAACAATCGCGTTCTCAAGTTGCCTAAACGAAAAATAAATGCCTTAAAACGTAGCTTTGCATATAGCAGAAACTTGGAATAGTCAATTGAAGACAAAAGAAAATATCAATTGCATGCATAAACTTTATAGATTTAATATTTTATTTGTAAGTAGCTTATAGTTTTTTCATTATACATAGACATAGTATCCTTTTTAATTTTTTTTTATCACACGGCTATCTGAAAATCAACCTTTTTATTTTTTATAGGTAGTTGTATTTTAGGATCCAGCGTGTTTAAAAAAGTGTAAATAATACTAAAAATAATAATAATAATGCTCCAATCTGGATAGAAAAAAACATAAACATTCCTTCATTCTACAAGATAGGTGACAAAGAATTACATGAGTTTGTAGAACTTTGCTCCTATATAAGGCTTGGTATGTATGTCCATTTCAATGTGAAGTGAAAATTCATATCAGAAAACAAATATGCAGTTCTAAACCATTAGTCTCTAGGAAACACTTTACACATTATTTGGAATATGTTCATTAAAGTTAATTAGAAAGCAAAGTCATATTCATGTTGTTGATTTCGATTTCAAGAATGCATTTTCTAACCGTTAACAATGTGAACAAAATGTCACATATTCATAACTATCCATCCAAGACTTTTTGGATGACAAGAACTTGTGGTGACAAGAACTAATCGGGCCGGGGGAAACAAACTATTGAATAACCAAAAATTAAGACACATTAAAAGCCAATATATCGCATTTGAATGGCATCTTGTCTAAATAAATTTTGCTCTATTTTGGGGAACTGTTCCACTTTCAAAATTGGTCATTAGAGTGAGGAGTATCGCTTCAGTTAGGTGAAGTAACAACGACAGCTTTCAACAACCCAAGGGTATCCAAATACTTATTAAAAAAGAACGACCCTAGATCTCCTTTAAATTAAAAGAGTTTCAACTATTTTGTCAAAGAGTTGGTAATAGCTTTAAATTACATTATAATTTATAGACAAACCATGTACCTGCCCTGCTAGCTCGTTGTTTGGCTGAATTCTGGTTTACAAGTTGTGCTTCTAATGTTGTCATGTTATTTAATGGATAAAAAGAGGCCTCCATCTTCATTCCTGAATCAATGACAATTTTTATACCAGGAACCACCATCCATGATTCTGCAATGTTTGTTGCAACAACAATCTTTCTTTTTTCCCTCCGGCGTTGTCTCAAATACCTTGAAGAAAATTTACTGGTAAGGGACTGCATAAATGCAAAGAAGTGGAAATGGTTAAAGAGTGAGAGAGTGTCAAGAAAGTATGTAGCATATGAAAAAGCAGCTAACAACAGAATAATTTAGTCACAAGGGTGTTGCTAGTAATTTAGAAGTGACTGGTAAATAGTAAACAATTGGGGATTAATCAATAAGTAAGCAGATTATTTGGGAACTTTGCTTAAGTAATAATTTGGTAAAGTGTAGTTGTACAAGTGCAATTTCAAATTGCTATACAGTTTATGAAAATTCTGCTGCTCTTTACCACACAGAATCGGGTAAAAAAAGCAAGTGGCAAAAATTGCACTCAGCGTTAAAAACAACTAATGTTATTATAAAACTTCAATGAATTTAAAATAAAGTTTAACCAGAACTTAAGTACATAATTTTGTAATTTTTAATCAAAAGATACTTTGCTTGCATCTCTGATTAAAATGGTCCCAAATCCTTTGAAAAATTTTGTGTTTTGCATGCATAAATACATGAAGATCAAGAAAAACACACACAAAATCATTGCTCATATCATAGAGAACTCTGAGGTCATAGACCTTAAATTTCTTTGTAGTTCCAAATTGAAATCAGGTAATGCATTAATGAATTAAAAAGTACTTGCAAGACTTTGCCGTGTCAACTGGTATTGAATTCGCATGCTTAGAGAAAGTTGCCATTATTTATAGACTACCATAATTACATAGAGCAAACTGCAAGGAGATGAAATTATCAAAAAACAAAATCAAGGCATTAGCGAATTTCAATAACACTGAATGTTTTCTGATCAGTTTCTTTTAGTCTTTATTAAATCATTTGCATGAAAGTGAATGGAGCATAGACACATACATAACATATACATATGCATTTTACCTTGGACTTTTGATCTAATTCAAGCTTGCCATAAAGAGGAAGAATAATATATTTGGCATCATCCAATGTCTCCTTCAATTTTTCACAGGTCTTTTCAATCTCATGAGGTTGAGCTAAAAACACCAAGATATCACCTCCTTCTCTAGATTGACAAACTTCAACAACTTTATCACAAACTGCATCAACATATCTAGGGAGCCTTTTTTCTGCATAAACAGTCTTGACAGGATATACTTTCCCTGGTACTGTTATTTTAGTGGAACCAGGAAAATAATCTTGAAAAACACAACTATTCTGCTGGGTTGATACAATAATAAGTTTTAGATGAGAAAAACACTGCAATGACTGCTTTAGCACTGCAAGAAGCATATCAACATCAACAGATCTTTCCTGAGCTTGGTCAATAATAATAACTGAGCATTGCTGAATAATTTCATCACCCTTGATTACCTCATTCAATAAATCCTTATGGGTGGCAAATTTTATTTTTGTTTTATCATTGACGCTAGAATTCACACAAATTTCATCACCAAGCTTACAAAGATATTTCATTTGAAACTTGCTTGGCTAAACCCAGAGCGGTAGATTTGTCAGGTTCGGTAACAAAAATTATCCCTTCTTTTGAATCCTCCTCAGCCAAATACTGAGCAAGCTGTGTACTTTTCTCTGATCCAGTTTCTCCGACAAGAACAACAACTTGAGTCGAGTGAACGGCTTCTGAAATCGTCGACCTCTTTGAATAGATCGGCAAACTAGCTTCAAATTTTCTAAATTCTCTTTCAACAACGATTTGATGAGACGTCACCAACTTTGAAATTTCATTACAAAAACCTTCAAATACCTTTTTATATTTTTTTTCAAATTCCTTGCGTTGCTCTATTAACTCTTGCTTTTTCTCCTGGGTTGCGTCGAAACGTTGTAAATCTTCGAATTTAGATTTCTTCTTTCGAGAATTTCTAGAAGATAACTGCTCAAGATCCTTTAATCTGTTCAAATTTCTTAAAAGTAACTGATAAGAGCGCCGTTGTAACGCTTCTACATGGTCCTGCAACTCTTTTTCGACAATTTCCCATTGTTTGTCAACTATATTTTCCGACCGCACAGAAATAACACTCATTGTCTATTAAGGATTAATGATATTTACTGCCACTAATTTTAAAAAATACAGATGTTTAACCAACAAATTATCAGAAAACGAAAAGCATGCTTCCGAGAATAAATGATAAATGTGGTCAGGGCATGGCAAGGTCATGTGAGGTGTAATATCCGCCAATACCAATTTATTCACATTTGAAGTTAAAAGTTTTCGTTATTAAGTGCTGTCATTTCACTATATTCTTTTAACTGCAATTTTGCAATGAAAACTCTCTTTTGTTGAGCATTTCATTTGGAGTAATTTCATTCGGCATGGATGTTATTTCATTCGGAATGGCACTCAGAAACCAATATTATTTGTGAACGGAAATGTAACACGGACACGTTCATTCACAACCAAATAAGGCAATATCATGGCCGTATCACACGCATGGCTGTAAATAAAATATTTATGTTAAAAATTTTAGCCTTGTCAATTAAACATATTGCTTAAAAACAATTTATAAATGCAACTAACTACCATCGTGTTTTTCAACTTGCATAAATGATGGTCTGGCATTTACATTTCTTAACATAACAGTAGTGGGAAAATATATTTCCATTTTAAAATGCTTTTAAGCAAATCCTATTGGTAGTATTTTGTTGTTTAAGCAATTTGTAGAAATTTCCAACAACAGCTGTTGGTTACAAATGGTATATGTGAAGCATATGGGAAGCTAACCAAAAACATTTGAGTTAGAATTAAAAAGCTACTAATATATTTAAATTTTCTGATTTCATCATTTTGCTTATGATTAGACTACAAGAAGTTAATGAAAAAAAGATTAACTTGGATCATAAGGCATGTGTTTTGAAGAAAATATAGCATACCTTGCTGTCATTGTTTATAAATGTGTTTATAAAACCTGTTTGCTTTACAGGAAGAACCGTTAAACATTGTGCACACTGTAAAGTGCGAAGATTGCAATGAGACCATGACAGTGGCTCAAACTAATGAACATGCACACATTGTTATAGCAAGACAGCTGACGTTTGTGAAAATGATAAAGGAAGGTAGATTTTGGTGTAACCAGTGGCAGAGACTAAGAAGATGGCAGCTGTCCTCTCCCCCCTTTAATTTTTTTTTAAAAATTTTAACCAACTTTAAAAAACGCAAGAACGTTTTCATTTCAGAGGTTTTCATATTAAATACAGTAATAAGCATGTAATTTAGCTAAGGGGGTGTTTACATGAATCCGGAATGAGTTTCGATCCGGAATGAACTCATTCCACTTTAAAAGAAATCCTATTGCATGTTTACATGAATCCGGAATGAGTCACAACTCGATCCGGATCGAGTTCATTCCTAGTTTCATTCCGGATCGAAATTTACTTTTTATCTCATGTAAACGCGAATTGAGTTTCATTCTGGAATGATATTGTGATTAATGACGAAGCACGCATGTGCCATGGGTATTGTCTTCTGGCAAATTGTAGCTCGTAAGTAAATAAAGAGGCTAAATGGGTTAAAATGAGTGCGAAGAAAAACAACAATTAGTTTCATGTAAACACGGATTGACATCACGTTTCGATGGTGATTGAAAGTCATTCCGGATTCATGTAAACACCCCCTAAAGGGGGCAACTCAGAGTTTAGGTTTACCCTGCAATGAAATACATTGTCCGGATATATGGTGTGTATTCGGAACGTTCTGAAAATGTCAAGGTTTTATTAGTAATATTTTCTTGTGTGGTAGCATCAAGTTACTCAAAAAAATGACATATTTCATCACTAATTCAAACCCTAACTTTAATATACTTCATCTTTTAAGCTAAACAAGCAAATAAAACTAGTGAAGACAAGTGTTTTTTGCCAAAAATATTTATTGCAGAAAACGTCTTTTGTTAGAGGCGTAGATGTTATGTTAGAATTAATTTTTATGTTTTACCAAACATGGAACTGTTACTGTATCATTTATCAGCGTATATTTTTTATTTGCATATTTTCTAGAAGCTGGTAATTTACCATTTATTAAGGTTTCTTAGTATTTAGTCATTAAAACTTGACTTTTATAATGAATAAGGATTTGAACCACATTTTTCAGGAATATTTCAGATTATTACTGGATTCGTTTTTGCCTGTCGCTTCCCACATTTCGTCAAGTGTCCGCCACTGGGTATAACCTTGTGCTGCAGCAATTATCCTGATGTAAATATACCTTTAACTCTCATAATTTCTAACATAAATCATGTTGCCTACTCTTATGCTGCATTCTTGTGCTATTGCTCAAATGTTAGAAAATTTTTAAATGTGATTTTCCATCATTTTTTCGTTAGGAAAAGTTGCAGAGATGAGTAGTCTACCTATTTCTGGAACAGGTTATGATAATTAGCTATGATTTTGAAATTTTATCAAGTCAGTGATACTGTCTGAAATTTTTAAGCGTCCATGAATACGTCAGTTTATTTACTTATGTTAGCGGTGGATGCGATAAAAACTATCTTTCCCTGGCATACTTTAAATACATTAAGATACTTCGGTTTTATTGCAATTAATTTAAATTTTATTTGCAATAAAACCGAAATATTACAGTTTTTAATTGTCGTATAAATTTAATTTTAATGTTCTTTTTCGAATTATGTTTTATTTTGTATTTAATGAAATTGTCGCCTGGTCAAGTATTGCCTCTAACCTTTTTCCTAACCATAGAGTATGCGTTATATTCTATTGCTTCGTTATTAAAACACGAAAGATTAAAATCTGATTTCGAAAAAGAAAATATTTGTTTCATTCATTTGTGGAATGTCCATAGTTGCATCTTTTGTTATCTTAATTCTCCTTTATTTTTTCACAGCGTCCTTCTTTGTCGCATGGTAATTACTTGTATTTTCAGTTTTGCTTCAGCACTTGACATACCTTCTCTCTTTTTATACAAATGACCCAAAACACTGCGAACTTTTACAACCTTTCTTGTAGCAAGTGAAACATTTTCGCTTGAATCATCGATTCTGCTTTGAAGGCACAACTCAATCTATTTCATATTTTTCACACGATTTTTCATTCTCCTCGTAATCTCTTTTTCTATAAATGACTTCGGTTGCAAATGTTACTATTATACTGTAGTTCTTTGGAAGCCCAGATTTTAAAACAGTCGTCGCGCTCTAAGAAAATCTCCAAAATTTCTCGTTTTTTTGTTTTCTCTTTTTTTGAGGTAAATGAGGTAAATTCTACGCAGAGAGCGACGATTTTGAATATCTTTTACCTTGGTATTGGGCAAGAATAGCTTCAAGCGCTTTTTACCATCGTGACACCGTCAATTGTCTCTCTTATAATAAGAAAAACTCCTATCATCAAGAGATTTTACTATATCAACAAAGACATTGCATGCTTCGCCTCATCCAATCCATCCTCATCTCATCTAGGAAAGAACACATTGCACAGTTTCTGTATTCTCATGAACGAAAGAAACTATATCTCAGAGAGTACATATTTTAGCTTCGATGATCTCCATTGATCGAAGAAATTTTCTCTCCTGGGCTAATGAACTGTTAGATTTTGGGATATAGCCAATTACTTTTCTCCGTGTTCAAGATTGAGTGCAGTTTACACACAAAAAAACTAAATATATCATAGTTAAATACATGATCATGATCACATTTATTGTTCAACGTTTATTTTACATTGGTTAAATTCCCTCTACATATACAAGGTTTACTGACGTATAAGGTAGTATTTGTTTCTTTACCAAATATGGTTACCAAATACTTATGGTATGACAGGAAAATGTTAGAAAAGTATAAAAATATTGTCGTGACTACTCATAATAAAAATCTCTCAAAAATATTGTTATTTAATAGCACTTGACGTACGTGTTTAATGATGGGGAGAATATAAAAGCATTTGTTAACATGAGGAGCTATTTATGAAACAAAGTGAAATGAGAAATACAGAGATTAAATCGGTAAAGTTAACTTAAAAAAGTTCAATATCCTTAGACTAAAGACTTTACAACATGATCCCTTCCCCGCGCCCCTTCCTCGATGATATGCAGCCAATATAAAAGATGCTATCGTATAACGACTTAAAAGATTTACCGCAAAAATTAAAGACTTGCCGCAAAAATTTATTGCGTTCATGATATGTAAATTGTGATTTTTGTACATAATTTACAACAAAATAAAATCAAATTCATGAAGTTGGTTTGAACATTGAACTGGCAGAAAACCGAGTTCTATTTGTGAAAATCGAAATTCGTGAATTTAAATGCCTACTGACCCGGTGTAAATGATGGCAACTAAATTTTTTAATTACACAAAAAAGATTAGCTAATTGTTTGAAAAAAGAGCAGTTAGCTGCTATGGTGGTCATACAAAAAAAAATACACAGTGCATCAATTGCTTTTAATCAATATTTGTTCGGTAAAAGAAGTTTTTATGTTAAGATGTTATTGGACTGATTGATGTACAAACAGTATTTACATGCAGAAGATTGGAGTTATGTTGCATGACATTTTTATGTGATTAATATGATATGCAAATTAATTGTTTATGAAATTTATATATTCGATTGTCATTATTAAGTAAGTGAACGAATAAACAACAATTGGCAACAACAATATATCAAGAAAGCTCACAGACTTACAAGAGGGGATCTCCTGGACTCCTGGCACAGTTCAGGTTCGATATCTTAGTTCATTAAAAATGCTGTACATAAAGGATGTTTGTTTAGTTTATATCTTCAAACGGACTTTGAAGATGTTCAAGCAGGATCTCTCTTTAATTAGTACACTGACATGTTTCAGTAGCTATTTGTTTCAGTAGCTATTCAGTTTCAGTAGCTATTTGTCCTATTTTAGCATCATAACGAATTTAATATATTTTTTAAACAGAGAGTTTTAATGAAAAATTTCGTCACTTAATATAGATTCAATTAGATGTACTTATAGTTGCATATTTTTACAGCAAAACGGCAAAAAACTTCAAAACTATTCCAAATTTGAAACTAAACAACGATTATAAAATCTTAATATGAATTAAATAATTTCAAGAGCTACTTTTAAGTCGCACTTTAATCTTTTGTACGCCCATGTGTTGGGGATAGAACTGATTTTGATAATCAATATGGTTTATTAATGTCCGTCATGCAAAATTGGTGTAGTGTGAAATGTGAACGCATCCTAAAAATATATCATTCAAATCTGCTAGTTAATTTTTGTAACTGGTTCAATTATCGTCATTATTCTGCAGTTACTAATATCACTGAGTTGTATGATAATTTTGCAATTTTACAGAGTTATTTGCTTACCATGGATAAGAAAGATGACATCAACATGGAAAGTAAAATTGATAAAAACAGGTTTGCCACCATAATGTTTGAATATTTTCTATCACTGCCAGTAAATTGGAGTACATCTTTAGCATATTAAATCGTGATTATTTTTCATAAAAAAAGCGACGTATAATGGTGCTTTTATTAATGCTGCATATTATTTATTGGTGCTTACTTATAATAGGCTAATACACATAAACACCTGCTTTGATAGAATACATATGAGTAAAACCCTGACAGCTCGAACTGCTCGCTAACTCGAAGTAAGTTCAATTTTCCATGGATTTGATAGCACGGTTTTATATAGTAATTTACTCTGGTAAACTCGAAGTCAATGAATTCCTCATTAACTCGAACAAAATTCAATTTTCCTTGGTCAAATTTCCAAAAAGCTAACGAGTAAACCTTTTGGGTTAAAATTTTACAAGTCGCGAGCATTAATTCGATTTAAACAACAAGACATAAATAAACTCTACAAAAACTCATTATGAACAATCTTCTTCAAAAGCGTTTCAACTTTCATGGTACTGATCTAGGTATCTAGCTTATTTATTTCGTTTTTATATAAAGTATGGATATTTCAATGTGTTTTAATCGCACTTGAAATATGTGTCTATTTTTTGTTTTAGCTCACATTTGTAAATAAATGAGTAACACTTTAAATTCGAGATTTACCATAACACCCTCGCAAACTTAAATATCCACTAACTATAGAACAGTTCATTTCTTTTTGCATTCTCAAGACATTGACGTCTTGTAATGACCAATTTATATAGACGTTCCATTGCATAGTGAGAATTTGAACTATTAAGAATATTTGCTTGTATGTTACATCAACCGGAAATTCCTATTGCTGTGAAGTGCTAATTGCATGAAATTCTGCATAGGTATTTCATCCAAAAGCTGTCACTCAGGATACGTTTACACTATACTGGATTCGCTCATCACGACATCTTCATTTGCTTTAAAGGGTTAACTGTTCGGAGTAAAAGCTTATTAAGCTGATAGATTTAGTGTATTTGATTGTGTTTCTGACGTTGAACAATTTCACTGCCTTTTAATACAAAGAATATTTAAATTGCTACGATAGCAAACCGGTATAGTGTAAACGGTGCCTCAGGCAACTAAAGTATATTTATAAATTTGCAGCGACTCATTACACAATATGAGGTAACTTTCTTCATAAATCCGACATCACAAAAACTTCAATACCTTGAGAATACAAATAGATATAACGAAACTGTTTTAGAAAGCCCAAAGCGAGCTATTTTCAATAAAACAATAGTTTTGATAGAAAATTTTTTGTTGAACTGGACCTTAATTTAAGAGTTCGAGTTTTTGGGGTTGTATACTGTGTTGCAATAGCATATAGTGCAGAACTGTGGGGGTTGAATAGATATAATGGATATCAACTTTCGTCAAATTGTATGATTTTCGTAACTCAAGATTTGTATTATGTCAACAAGAGACACGATTTTCCAAAGCTATATTTCCACTTTATTCCAAAGCCATCATCAGAGAGATTACACATAATATCAATCCTAACACGGTTTTTTACATGCACATGAAAAACATGTGACTTGAACGAGATTTGAACTCGCACCTTCGGGTACTAGTCCGCCGCTCTACCTGTTGAGCTACCAAGCCCACAGGGATTGGAGACGAGTCAAATCTCTTAAAACTACGTATGGACGAAATGTTCTCGCCACGATAGCAGTTACTGCATGGCACCGTGTTTCGACTTTATTCCAAAGCCATCATCAGAGAGATTATACATAATATAAATCTATATTTATATTATATAAATTTATATTATGTATAATCTCTCATAATATTTCCACTTTATATTCAACGTATTTATACTGCTGAATGAATGTTTACAAGCAAGCATGGTCATAAATACTTGTTACGGGAAAATGACGTCAGCAATTAAAAGGAACAGTTTGGAAGTGTGAATAAGGGCCTGTTCATACGAGCCCGGTTAGCCAGACATCCCACGGAGCGAGCCAAATATTACCTCGCTTTCATATAAAAGATTCAATTCCGCCTACCGAGAGGAAATAGCAAAACAACATTTTCTCAAATATCGCGAGTTAAAAAATAGTATGGCACATCATAGACCTGACTATTTAATATTGTATTGGTTTATGCTGTTCATATAGTCTGTGTAAATGAATTCTACTAGGTCATCAGCGTAGGTCGTGTCAAGAGAGAGCATAGTGCGCAAGTTAGCCACATGTTTAAGTCTTGTTGCGAGGAAAGCCACAGAGAGCGACTTTAAAAAAAATTTTTTACTTTAATCCTACTCATCAAGGCGCAAATCTCTTGCTGAGAAACTTCAGAAGGACATTTCACTTCTAAGAGATAAGTCAATGATAAATTTAACTGTATAAATTTAAGCGTATATTATTATGTCTCAAGATAGATCAGAATCACCGGCTTCTGAGCACGCGGCCTCCTGTTCTTTTACAAACAGCGAGGAAAATTTTCTTTCAGTGCTCACAGCAATACAGGCAAGTATGTCACAAACCAGGGACTATTTAAAGGGTATATTTCAGGAACGCAAAACCGTCGAGAAACGGTCTCATGATAGCGAAACGGTATACTTAGATGAAGCCGAAAATGGTGCGCAACCAGCTTTAAAGAGAGCAAAGTCCGCCCCAAAATCTGGGCACACTCTTGAGGACCATGACCCGTTAATAATAGAGCAAAATGCTTTAGATGTTAATCATAAAATTAACGAATCTGACGAACAACCTGATGAAACTTCTGACACGTTGAGTATATTTGGGGGGAGGGGCAGAATTTCAGATGATGAGGCTGACAATGATAATCTCTTCGAAAATATAGCTCAAGTTTTGTCTTCTAAAGAGCAAACTGGGCCTCCTAATACAGCGTCTCTCGCGAAAATTATTAATTCCAAACTTGCAAATGATTTTGATATTTCTAAATTGAAAGAAAAATTAAATAAATACAAACGACCTGAAAATTGTGATCAAATGTTTGTACCAAGAGTAAATCAGGAAATATGGAAAAAAAGGAAGCCATTTGCCAAAAAGGCTGATATTGAAATGGCCTACTTACAAGATAGCCTGATAAAAGGACTATCAGGACTAGTAAATTGCATTAACACATTACTCGTCTGTAGGGGAAGTGAAACCATTCCGGATTACAAATATATAATCCCACAATTGCTTGATACTACAGCACTATTTGGCCACGTATGCAAAGAGCTCTCTTATAAACGTAGAGGCCATTCGCCCTATCCTTCATCCTGATTACAAACCACTTTGTTCACGGGGGCCAAAAAGTTGGACCTTTGCTCTTTGGGGATGATTTAGCTAAGAAAGCACAAGACCTTAGGGCTTCAAGCAAAACTGTATTTAACCTAACTTCCCAGTGAGGCCATAGTTTTAACAAATGTTTTTCCCCTAGTTTTGCACAACCTCAGGGAATCAAGTCTTTTTTATCCCAGAGAGAAAGGACACAGTTTCCTCCAAGGAAAAACCAAAATTACCACACTCGAAAATCATCCACAAAAAATTAGAAGAATTAAAACATCAGGTAAATAACTTTCCTGTCTTTATTAAATATGAATTAATGCCTTATTTGACTGGAAAACTCTTCTTCCCAGGCAGGTCAAATCTCAAAATTTTACAAGGATTGGGAAAAACTTACATCAGATGCAGACACTTTACAAATGATTTCCAGGGTTAAGCTTGCATTTACCTGCATAGACCCTGTTCAGCACCAATCTTCTTTAAATATTCTTCCAAAGGCAGAAGCCAACCTCATTGATTCAGCTATCTAAAGCTCATCTCATAAAACTGTTGAATTGCATCATTAGACTTAAAAGATGCTTATTATAGCGTCCCAATCCATCCTAATTTCCAAAAACTTCTTAAATTTTCATATAAAAGTAATCTATACAAATTTACTGCTTTCCCCTATGGACTCTCTTCTTGCCCTAGAAAGTTCACTAAACTGTTCAAACCCGTACTAGCTTCGCTACGGATGAAAGGGCTTATTGTTTTAGTTTATATTGATGACTCATTTCTAATGGGTCGCACGTATGACCACTGTATTGATAATGTCGTTGAAACATCAACATTATTAGAGAAACTTGGTTTTGTCACCCACCCTAGTAAGTCGGTATCTATTCCAACCAAAGAAATAGTTTTTCTTGGTTTTTTAATCAATGCACAAACAATGACAGTATGACTTACAACTGAGAAAAAAGGCAAACTTATGTCCCTTATTACCACATTGCTGGCCTTTGAGGCAATTAACATAAGATCTGTTGCCCAAGTAGTGGCTATATGGTATCAAGTTTTCCTGCTGTAGAATATGGACCACTTTACTATCGCAAACACGAAAAAGATAAAACCGTTATCGAAAAAAAAGGGGAACTACCAAGCATCTATGATTATTTCTAAAGAAGCTAAGACTAAATTGCATTGATGGCTTGAAAATTTACAGGGATATTTTAAAAATATTTTGACACCCTCAGTTGACTTGGTACTTTATTCTGATGCCTGGATAACTGGCTGGGGGGGGGGGAGCTCTTGAGCACCAATCAACACGAGGAAACTGGTGCAAACAGGAGATTATTGATCACATTAATATCCTTGAGATGAAAGCCCCTTATTGGCACTTTTGTTTCAAGCTTAGCAGGGAAACATGTCAACAGTTTGATTGACAACAGCACTGATTGTGTTTGTCATAAACAATATGGGTACTAGCCACAATGACAAGTTACATGCTTTGGTGGTAGATATTTGGGAATTTTTCATGTTAAATAAGATTAAACTTACAGCTGTCCATTTACCAGGGTCAACTAATATTGTCGCTGATAGAGGATCCAAAAAAATATACCGTGAAGGTGAATGAATGTTAAACCCATGCCATATTTGAAAAGCTCTGCAAATGTTTTATTTTAAACCTGAAATTGATTTGTTTGCCTCACGACTAAACAAGCAAGTCAAGAAATACTGCTCATATCAACCAGACACAAAAGCAACTCATGTTGATGCCTTTTTCTATTCCATAGAAAAATCTAAGGTTTTATTGTTTCCCTCCTTTTATTTGTATTTTACAAACAATTCAAAAAATTATGCAAGAACAAGCAACGGGCATCTTTGTGATCCCGAATTGTCCAACAAAACCCTAATACCCATTGATTAAACCCCTGCTAGCACGGCCACCATATGTATGCCATCCCTCTCACACACTTCTACATCTACCAGCTGTGCCAGAGGAGATACACCACATCGCCAAGAAGTTAGAACTGAAAATTTGTTTTGTATCCGGCAACAACTTACTGAGTTAGGTGTATCGGAGAGATCATCTGATGTAATCATGGCCTCTTGGAGGACGGAAACAAATTCCCAGTACCAAACATATATTACAAAATGGGGCCAGTTTTGTAGCGCTACAAATAGTTTTAATCCTCAGTTTTGTAGCGCTACTAATTTTTAATCCTCAAATTTCAGAAATTATTGATTTTCTTTCCGAACTTTTTCACTTTGGTTTATCGTATTCGGCAATTAATTCAGCCCGTAGTGCCCTATCAGCCTTGTGCAGGACAAATGTTCATTCTATACCGTTTGGGCAGCACCCACTAGTCCAAACGTCTCATGAAGGGTGTATTTGAAATGAAGCCAACTTTACCTCCATATAACTCTATTTGGGATGTTAATGTCGTTTTTGATTATTTAAGAAAACAACCCAGAATGCAGGATTCAACCTTAAAAGACCTTACATGTCGTTTAACATTTCTGCTTTCCATACTAAGTGGAGAAAGGTGTCAAAGTATTCATCTCCTTAATATAAGAAACATGGTTCTATCAGTGGAGAAATGTGTCTTTGCAATTCAAGAAAAAATCAAACAAACAAGGGTGCGACACCATATTCCACCAATTGTTTTCGAGGCTTACCCTCATGAGCCTAAGCTCTGTATCGTTCGGCACCTGACGGAATACATCAAGCGAACAGAGAATTTACGAAGTCAAGAGTGCCAAAAACGTTTGATAAATTATGCGAAACCGTACAAACCGGTCTCGCGTGAGACAATATTGCGGTGGTGCAAGACAGTGTTATCAGCGGCTGGTATTAATACAAAGGAATTTGGCTGTCACAGTACCCGAGTCTACATCTTGTGCAGCTCATAAATTAGGAGTTGCTGGAATTGTTGTGTTTTCTCTTAATGAAAAAATTAAAGTCTGATTCCATTGTCCACTGTGAACTCTCATGCAACTTGACACGACCTAGACTGATGACGGAGTAGAATTTAAAAATTAAACAAGACTTATCTTAAGTTGAAGTTTAATTTGAATTCTACGAGTCATTAGCCGGGAGTGGAAGAGTTGTATGCCCGAACCCATTGTTTTACAATCACTCCCACCCAACTCTTCCACTCGAACAATGATTTCAGACTGTCTTTGAAATGTGGCTAACTTGCGCATGCATATGCTCTCTCATACAACTCTACCACTTCCGGCTGATGACTCGTAGAATTCAAATTAAACTTCAACTTAAGATGAGTTTTGTTTAATTTTTTAATTAAACTTGAAATCATGCCATTATTCAAGCGTATAATTAGTTTTTTTGGCCTAAATTCCGGTTTCACTCCATTGGTCTTTATTTTGGAGAGCGTTCTAGCAAACTCATATGGAAAATTTATGATCTACCTATGATCTCGTCTCCTATAGCCGAGATCTCGGCAACCGGGCCAGTTTGCAGTTTTTTAAAACAACAGACTATTTGTTGATCGAACCAATTTTGACAAAGTTTTAAAGACCTTGATCCGAACCTGTGTATACATGATTTAATCAACAAATGTTTTTTCCCACATTATCGAGTAATGAACATCACAACGTTTAATATAAGAATTATCTCCGTATAATCATAAAACACTACTGTTTGTATGATTTGAGCAAAAATGAATGAAATAAGATACAAAACAGGATTTTTCCTGACGATAGTTAAACTTTTACTGTTTTTACTATCATTTAACATAAATTTCAATTTTAATTTTATTTACTTCTATTTTCTCTAGCCTTTTAAAATTCATGTTAAAGAATTTTTTGCAAACTCTGTCATACCTAATCGACCCACTATCACGTCTTCAATTATTTTATTAGTGAAGCACATACGATATTTGCGTGGCTACTAATTGAATAGAAGGAATCATGACTTTGGTGTAACCCTAAGTTGAAACTGTCCTTAGATGTATTTTAATCTGCACTTAAATAAAACGTAATGAACTAAATGAAGGTTGCCACAAAAATATTAAATTCGCTGCGTAACGTTAAACACATACTTGCTCACTCAATGAATAATTTTGAATTTCAGATTTCAGAGAAATGACAAGCATGACATTCCACCTTTTTCTGAGATACGGCCAGAAGTCAAATATAAATTCTTTGGGTACTTTTTATTGTTACAAAAGATACTTATGCTTTTACTTGAAAAAGCTTTTAAAATAATGGCAAGTTTTCTTTCACGGAGACCACTTCATGTAATATTCTTTATTGTTCTGGTTGCCATAGCACTAACTACAGGATTTTTCAAGCTGGAGGTAGAAGAAAACGTAAAGTATTTGTTTTTACCTGAAGACAGTCAAGCATCACATGACATTAGGAAAGCAAGATACCTTGGGTTTGAACTAGAATTTCGAATGGAAGAAGTAATCATTTTGCCTAAGGAAAACAGTTCTGTTCTTTCTTATGAATGTTTATCAGAGATGATGTCTTTGCACAATATGATAACAAGAATAAAAGGATATAATCAACATTGCTTTAGGTTCGACCAAAACACAGGATGTGTTTCGACTAACCTGCTTGAAATTTTTGATTTTCAAATGAAAAACTTGATGAACGTCTCTTCAAAAATACATGCAACGCTAAAGAACAACAGTTTTCTCATGGCAAATGGAAGAACATTAAACGAAAATTTCAATACTATTTTTGGAAAATCTGCATCGCCTCTTACAAATAATTCAACAAATGCCTTACGAATGGTCTTTTACATGAACGAATATTTAAGAAAAAGTAAACAACGGGAAGACATTCTAGAGTGGGAAAAAGAATTTCTTAAAGCATCTTTTTCGTTTTCAAAAAACACAACGTGCTCCAAGGTATATTTTGCAGCTGAAAGAAGCCTTGATGATTCTGTGACAGATAGTACTAGCTCTGATATTATATTATTTACAATAACATTTGTTATTATGGGGCTTTTTAGTGGAATAGTTAATGGCAGAGGTGGTAATTTACAGTTCGGACATCAATTGTTAGGATTTGCTTCATTGATATGCATATATTTAGGCATAACAGCTGCATTTGGCTTTCTAATGTATATTGGAGTTCCGTTTGTAAGTTTAGTTGGAGTTTTACCATTCTTGGTTGTTAGCATTGGTGTTGATGATGTATTTATTATATTACATGAGCTTGATGTAATGTCTCGTAAGGATATCCCAGCTTTATATATGCTAATAGGCACTATGGTTCGCAGTGGTCCAACCATCACCATAACAACACTGACAGATCTAGTTGCTTTTGCCGTAAGCTGCCGTTCTCTTTTCCCAGCAATCCGCTTTTTCTGTACCTACGCAGCACTGTCAATATTTGTAGCATTTTTTATGATCATGACAGTTTTCATTGCCTGTGTTTGGTTTGATATCAAAAGAATCAACTCTCGACGCATGGATATTCTACCATGTTTCATCGCCTCACCTAAAATACTTCGTTGCTCGGGATCTAAGAAATTTGATTTCAGCTTTGTTCTGACACGACTGGGAAAATTCATAACAAGTAGATTAGGAAAAATTACTGTTTTGTTGGCGTCCGCGCTTCTTCTATCCACTGGAATTTACGGAGTAGTTAATATTGATCAAAGTTTCAGCAGACAACTTTTAACTACTAAAGATTCACAGTATCGTAAATTCTTGGACGTCTATGAAGAAAATTTTCATCTTAATATTGAAGTTAATATAATTTTTCCTGGAAAAAATCAGTCAAGCGTTGAAATTCAGGACGTTTACATGCAGGCTGAAAATGTTGTTAGAAATAATAAACATTTTATTGCGAAATCTGTATCATGGCTGCACGAATATTTGTCTTGGGCAAAGAAAAGTAATTTGGACATTAACAAAAGTAGAATATTTCATGAAAATTTGAGGCATTTTATTGCATTAGCAGAATACAGACGTTTCTCACAAGACGTAAAGTTTTCAGAAGATAAAAGCCATTTAATAGCATCAAGAATGTTGATATACTCCAAAAGTAATGCTGATTCCATTTTTCAGCGAGACATGATGACCAGTCTTAGGGATGACTTATCACTTTTTCGTGTGAACGCATTTGCTGTGTCGTTGCCATTCATATACTTTGAACAGTATGCCCATGTTTTAAAAGAAACAATCACCAACTTAATTGTCGCTGCCATTTCAATTCTCTTCATATCACTAATATTTCTGAATAATTTCTCCGTCATATTTTGTCTTTTATTGGGATTTTTTGCTTTAATATTTGAACTTTTCGGAGTGATGTACTTTTGGAATGTATCATTAAATTCAATCTCCATGATTAATCTAGTCATGGCACTCGGCTTTTCTGTCGACTACAATACTCACATTGCTTATCACTTTGTTACATCAAAAGCGACGTCACGTGAATTACGTGCAATCGATGCTCTGCGCAATATTGGTGGAAGTGTTCTTCTGGGTGGCTTGAGCACCTTTCTGGGAATGTTGCCGACAGGGTTTGCTTCATCAACTGTATTTCAAATTTTTTTCAAGATGTTTGTTGGGATTGTAGGACTTGGTTTGTTTCATGGCCTGATAATATTACCAGTTTACCTAACAATTGTAGGAAAAGTCTGTGATTTCCGTGAAAAGAACCTCACTACAATAATACAGAGATGGTCAAGTTCTTGGCGCAAGCGCAAAGTTAAAAGAAGTCACCCTTCTGGCTCACTAAAAATCACTGAAAAGACATTAAGTAACATTCCTATTGCAGTTACTGGGATAAGTTGCCGTTTTCCAGGAGGAGCAAATTCAAAGAATGCTTTTTGGAACATGCTTGTTGAAGGTCGTTCCGGCCATGGATCTTACCCTACAAACAGACCAACTTCTAAGAACTTTTTGGAAGATTTCAATCCAAATAAAGACATTCCAGGCAAAAATTACGTTGTAAAAGGAGCTTTCCTTGACCACATCATTGGATTTGATGCTCATTTTTTTGGAATATCTTCAATCGAAGCTCAATCCATGGATCCCCAACAACGCTTGCTACTTCATGTAGTATATGAAGCAATTGAAGATGCTGGAATTTGTTTGGAGGATTTGCAACAATGTAGGACAGGTGTTTATGCTGGAGTCATGAACTTGGACTACAGTGCACTTCTTTTGGATAAATCAAATGCTCGAAACATTAATCAATTTGCTTCCACGGGATCTGCTTCATCCATCATTGCTAACAGAATTTCCTTTTGTTTAAATTTAACTGGTCCAAGTCTAACTGTCGACACCGCTTGTTCGTCTTCATTGGTTGCTCTTGATTTGGCTTTTAATCATCTTCAAACTGGTGAATGTGATGTAGCTATTGTTTGTGCACCCAATTTAATTTTTGACAGCGGAAATTTCCACTTGGCAAGTTGTAAAACTCAACTGCTGGCACAGGATGGTCGATGTAAGTGTTTTGATGTTAAAGGAGATGGATATGGTCGAGGTGAAGGTGTAGCTGCTGTGATTATAAAGTCTACAGAGTCTGCTTTAGTTGACCGGGATGAAATTTACGCTGAAATTCTTTCATGTGGAGTAAACAACGATGGTCAAACTGAAAGTACAATTACTTCACCAAGTGATATTGCTCAAGGCCATTTGTTTAGAAGAGTGCTTGAAGAATCGGGTTTGTCGAAAGATGATATACAATACGTGGAGGCTCATGGAACTGGTACAGCAGTAGGTGATGTTGTGGAGATGGCGTCATTGGCATCAGTTTATGGAAATAGCAGCAATCGAATTCTTCGTGTAGGCTCAGTGAAGTCAAATATTAATCACACCGAATCCACGGCTGGCTTAGCTGGTTTGATAAAAACTTGTCTTATGATAAAATATGGCCAGTTTGTGCCAACTATTAACGTCGAGGAAGTGAAATCTCAACTGAGAATTCCAGAAAGAAAAATGATGGTGCAAGTTTGCAGTGAAACATGGAAAACCAACAATAGTGCACCAAGAGCTGCCGCAGTTTCCTCGTATGGATTTGGTGGTACAAACGTTCATGCGATACTAAAAGAAGTTACAAAACTGCCAGCTGCTGTGTTGCCCACTCGGTCGATAACTCATCGAGTAATGACATTATCTGCTGCTTCAAAAAATGCTTTGATTGAAATGGCGAAAAAAATGTGCAGTTCGCTTAAAACATTGGCTGAGGGCGATGAACTTTTAAAAGATAATATTTGCTACTCCTTGAATGAAAGGTACTCACTTCATTCACATCGTTTAGCTCTTGCTTTTGCCCATATAAATGATGCAGCAATGGCTTTGGAGAAATTTTCTAAACAAGACAGAAGATGGGAAGAATTAGTTGCTGTTGGTCAAATTACTAATAATCACAAAAAGGTTGCTTTCTTGTATGGTGGACAAGGATCTCAGTGGTATGGGATGGCAAGGGAAATGATAAAACAAGAGCCAGTATTTAAGGAAAGCATTGAAAAAATTGATGTTCTATTAAAACAACATAAAGCCACATGGTCCTTGATGCACGAGCTTTCCCAGCCTGAAGAAATGTCCCGTCTTCATGAAAATCCGATTGGACAAACAGCATTGTTTGCTGTCCATGTGGCAATAACTGAACTGTTTAAGTCTTGGAATTTAATACCTTCAGCTGTTATTGGTCACAGCCTTGGTGAAATATCAGCAGCTTGGGCATGTGGTGCTTTGCATTTAAGGAAAGCATTGCAATTAGTTTTATTTCGATCACAGTTACATGAGCAGTGTTCTACAACTGGTTGCATGGCTGCCATTGGCCTTTCATTTGAAGAAACAAGAAGAATGCTAAACGTGCTTAAATTAGAAAATCAAGTTGATATAGCAGCTGTCAACAACCCTAGAAGCGTCGTACTTTCTTGTGGAAAAGATTTGATGGAACAGGTAGAAACTCATGTGGCAAGCACCATGGATAATTTATTCTTTAAAAAGTTGCAGACGTCACGGGCTTATCACAGTCAAGAAATGGATAAAATTAAAGAAGCATTTTTCCGTAAAACTTTTGCTTTTAATGTGCACCAAAAAGAAGGCAATGTTCCTTTTTTCTCTACTGTGACAGGGACTCAGTTGTCTGGTCAAGAACTTTCACTTGAACATTGGTGGAAAAATATCCGTCAAACAGTTTTACTTGAGCCTGCATTACGAGTCATGTTTTCTAACGGCTATCACTTCTTTGTTGAAATTAATGCGGCACCACAGATTTCTTATCATGTTCGACAAACATGGTCAAATTATCAAAAATCACAGTCTAACAGAACAAACAATTTTGCTGTGATTCAAACTATTCCAAAACGTTCGGTAAAAAACAGCACTTGTCTTTTCTCCAAAATTGTGTTTGTCAGCTTTTGTAAACGGCGTTTCTCTTTCATGGCATAACATACAAGGCTCTGGGTCTAAAACGTTTTTCCGGCGACCAACATATCCATGGCAAGAGACTGAATTTTGGTTCCGCGAAGAGCCTCGTATTGATTGTGTTACTTTCCTCCAGACAGAAAATCAAAAAAAAAGTCAATCATATATCACGGAGACATCCGTCCATCCTCTACTTGGAAAGATTGTGCCAACTTTGGCATTTACTGGTTTAAAAGCATGGGAATCTGAAATCACCTTACATGACGTAGATTATATTGAAGACCACAAGTTTGTAGACCAAGATATTCCTATCGTACCTGGTGCAGTGTTTGTTGAGATGATCTTTGCCATGTCAATTCATTTATGGCCAGGTTTAGCACCACATGTTGAGAGTTTGAGCTTTGACAATCTGCTCACATTATCCAACAATGATTCTCTTTTATTACGTACTCGTCTTTTGCCTTATGAAGGAGGAAGCCACCAATTTCAAATCACAAATGTTTACGAGAAAGATAGCGAGGTTGTTCTTTCCACTGGATCGCTAACAATTAATGCTAACTGCAATTTCAAAGAAGAAGGTAATATATTTTTTCATCTGATGTAACTCATTTACAGACTGTATCTGTGCATGCTCAGTACTATCTCCTAAAGTATTTTAGGTACGGCGACGATCTTTAGCTCATGTGAAAGCTTTTGTTGAGAACTTTAAGTTGAGATAGCTCAGTTTTCATTTAGAAATTGATCTATCTATCTAAAAGAGTTATTAGATCATTTTAAATGATCTTTATATTGCTAACAGAAAGTTTGTGTGGGCTATATATGTTTAATCATTAACACGTTAATATCATGTTGAAGATAATATTCAAGGAGACAATAATCGTGAAATTGAAAATTTCAAATTGGGAGCGACAAGATGGAGTCAAAAAAACTTTCAAATTGAACGTGATAAGAAAGGTTTTCGCTTTGGACCGAAGTTTGACTTAATCAAAGATGCATGGTTAAAGGATACACAAGTCCTTGCTCTTATTTGCCCTACGGATGAAATCATAGAAGAATGTCCAGCTCATTTCATTCACCCCACAATAATTGATGCCTGTTTTCAAACGGTTCTTCTTTTCAATGCACTAAAAGGAAAAATGGTCCCAAAGAAAATCAATCAGCTTACTGTGCTTCGTAGACCTCAGTACTTTAAGCATCTATATGCTCTCACTACAATCGTTGAATATAAGGAGAATTTAGATTGCAAGATCATTCTGATAGATAGTATTGGAAGACCCATTTTAGTTATCGGAAAAATGGTTTTTACTGAAATTAGATCAACAGCTGCGGAGCCAACTTTTGAAAATTCCCTACTGAGATTACAGTGGGAAAAATTGGTTTCCACACCAGCTGACTACAGTTATCATAACGTTTGGCTCATCATAAAGGATCAAACTAAGTTTAGTGAGCAATTTGTCCAAAATATCCCAGAAGAAGACAACGTGAAAATTGTCGAAAAACTGGATACACTTTCCGATATCATAGATGCAACCCTTGAAAAACTCAAAACAGATAAAGAAAAGTTGCTGGTGCTTAATTTCATGCCAGTGAATGCAAGAGGTTTTGATTTGCAATCATCTAACTTTGACGACATTCATGGTCATACTTTCGAAAGCTGTCTCACAGTTTCTAAGGTAGTTTGTAAAAAAGAGGCTTACATGAAGAACATTCGAATTATTTTTGTTACTTCAGGGGCAGTTACATTTTCAACCGATAACGTCAATTCAAATTCCAACAAATTAACGTCATTTCCATGGGCGTCATCAATCCTTGGCTTTCGAAGAAGCTTACAGGAAGAGTATCCAAATTTGAATTCTTATATAATAGATTTACCATGCAGTCCATGTAAAGACGATTTTCAACAATTGGCAAAAAAAGTGACGAATATTCATTTGGAAGAAGAAATTGCATATAGGAATGGCGAACGCTACGTTGACCGAGTTAAAAAAATGGATGAATGGGGTAATGGACATTCAACGACGAAATCATCTCTTCTTGTAAAGAATGGAAAAAGACAACCATTTCAAATAGTGTTGCAGTCAGGGAGATTTTTTCTAAAAGAAATGACAGTGACACAAAAAAATGAAGAAATAAAACAAACCATTGAAGTATACCATGTAGCTACTGCTCTTCAAAAGCCTTGGAAAAAAGCAAAACTATCTGATTATCTGAGTTTTTCTGGAAAATTACTTTCAGAAAAAATGGAATGCCGTCTTGTAACTGGTTTTTGCAAAGTTGGTGACCTTGCAACTTTCATTGACGCTGAAAAATGCTGTTTCGCAGATATCAAACCTTGTTTAAGCATTCAACAAGCAACTTTACTCAGTTTACCTCTGGCTTGGGCATACTACCTTCTTAAAAATATTTTGACACTGTCAAAAGAAGAGACTGTTCTGATACATCATCAAAATCAAAATATTTCTTACATCATTGCATGTGTGGCGACTTCCATTGGTGTTTGGCCTGTATGCTATGTTAACAATGTTGCAAATACAAAGATAATGAAAAGCAATAAAGATTTAACAGTTCTCACTGACATCGAAATTTTAAGAGACGACTTTGGAACAATTGCATTTGATGCTCTGTGCATTCCTAGCAACTTAGATAGTTTTGTGACTGGCAAATTTGTGGAGCACCTGAAACCTGGAGGTAGCGTGGTTCTTGTGAGTGAAAATGAAGAGGAAAAGATGAATTTGGCAATTTATAGCAGAGATATGAATGTCATAACGAGCAGTCTGAAATATTCTATTAAAAATTCTCAGCTCTTTTCACAGATCCTTGATAGCTGCTTTACCGCTTTAGAAACTTGTCAAGGTTTGCAACAGATGTTAAATATACCATATTTTGATGAAAGTATCTTTAACTTGATCAGTGACTCCAGTGATGGAGTTCTCAGTTCTAATGAAAGAAATAAAGAAGGCCTGTATACAATCTCAATGCAACCTGACATTCATCCAGAAAAATTTAATTTTTACAATCAAGCATTGGATGAAAACGGCTTCAAGCATGATCGTTCTTATCTTGTGGTTGGAGGAGTTCGTGGATTTGGATTTGAAGTTGCCAAATGGATGGTTTTCAATGGAGCAAAAACAGTCATCTGCACCGCCCGCTCTCCTCCCAATCAAGAAAAACTTGCTGAACTTCAGAGTTTACAGAAGGAGACATCTTCGAATATTATTGTTCGACAAACAGATGTCACATCGATAGAGCAGATGAAACGTCTTGCAAAAGAAATGGAAGATATGCCTCCCTTAGCTGGAATTATCTTCTCTGCGATGGTTCTAGCTGATCAACTTCTTTGTGATGCTGACTTAGAAACATGCAAAAAAGTGGTCGAGACAAAAGTTAAAGGTATAAGTTTAATGAATGTGAATTCTGACCATAAGCTGTATTGTAATAAAGCACTTTTTGCAGGAAACCTTTTCCTATGTAATACTAATGTCCTTTGGGACTCACTAAAATTGCTTCGACATAGCAAATTTAGTAAGAGATTTAAACTGATCATTCATCTTTGTCGAAGATCATTTGCAAAACTGGTGTTTTGTTTTAAACAGATGCATAAAATGGAGATAAATATAATAATTTTTATATCAGAGTTGTTCAATATTGATACTAATTTATGTTTTCCTTGCAGGCAGTGTGATCCTTCACGAGTTTAGTCTTTCAATGGACCTTGACTTCTTCATCATGTTCTCTTCAGTCTCTGGAGCTCTTGGAAATGCTGGTCAGATAGCATATGCTGCAGCAAACACGTTTTTGGACGAAATTTGTGAATATCGTCAGCAAAAATTGGATCTGCCGGCTTTGTCGATTGCATGGGGTCCAATTGCTGGTGCTGGCGTTCTTAGTAGAAAAGTGAATGTTTTGCCGGTACTTGAGTCATATGGACTTACCTCTATTCATTATAAAGCAGGTATATAACATCACTTGACCGATGGTCTATTTAAATAATCCCAAAATCAAAAACTTTATGTAATCCGCTTGTCAAAAATGTCAGGATTAATTCTTCAATTTTCATACTTACAATACATGAAATGATTAATTTGCAGCTTCTATACAAGTAATACTTCGAAAAAGAAAGTTTAATTGAGTTAATACGAAACGTTTGTGCACTCATCAATTAAGTGTATATTGCTGACAAGCCAAGTTAGTTGTAACAATTAGTATGCTATTATTATCTATTGTCAATGCATTTTGTATGAACCTTCATAAATGAATAATTAGAATAAACATTTTAAAAAATTAGAGTGGGATCAATAACAATTTTCACTGGTTTGTTATTTGTAGCTGCATTAATTTATTGCAATATAACAAAAATATTAAAATGCTCAAAGGTTCAAAGTTTCAAAGAGAAAGAAATTCTAACTCATCTTATAAGTTCATCTTCCACAGGTTTTAAAAAAATGGCATCGAGATCTTAAAAAGCATGTAAAAGTAAAATATGTGAATGCCGCATTTTTACTGATTTTAAAAGGCAATTCTCTCCCGATCATTATTATACAAACTAACCTAACAATAAAATAACCATTAAATCTTTACATTTTTGCTTATGAATTCTCTATAGCCATCAAATACTTAGAGCGTCTTCTCTTTGGAGAGGGGAACAATTGCTTCTGTTTGTGTATGTCCAGTAAACTGGGAAACTTATCTACAAAATCACTATTCCTCACGACTACAAATTATCAGAGAAACAGAAAGCGTTACCGCAAGACAACATGAAATATGGACACTTGAAGACCTATCACTACAACCATTAGAATCACGAATAAAAATTGTAACAAATATTGTTCAAACGTTGTTGGGAATGTGGTCTGGAGTTGATGAAGCCGACTATGATATGAACATTAGCCTTCACAAATATGGCATCGACTCAATGGCAGCCACTAATATGAAAATCCGAATTCAAA
The DNA here is from genome assembly GCF_021976095.1 of Xenia sp. Carnegie-2017. Classification (NCBI taxonomy): domain Eukaryota; kingdom Metazoa; phylum Cnidaria; class Anthozoa; order Malacalcyonacea; family Xeniidae; genus Xenia; species Xenia sp. Carnegie-2017. The sequence continues at coordinate 407,958 of NW_025813494.1, forward strand.
ATCACATTGGAGCTATCTTCGAGGTGGGTCATTTTACCTAAATTGTAACATTTGCTAGCTTGGCAAAGAATTAGGGAAATTACACAATTTATGATTCGAAAAATCAGTTTTAAAAATATGCTTTCATTTGAATATCAATTTCACGTAACTAATCTTTTTGTTATTTACAGTCCTATTATTTCGTTCAACCCAAAACAAGTGGTTTAACAATTATCAATGACATTATGGCGCAAATCGATGTGTTGATAGCAATGAAAAGACAAACAGAAAACAAAGATCACTCGGATAGAGCAGTCAATGATATCGAGAATAGTGTAGAAATTGCTGAAGTCGAAATCTCGCAAATTAGCAAAGAGAAAGTGATTGCACTTTACTCTCCAGATGAAGTTGTTGTAAACGTATTTATGATTCATGGTAGTCATAAATCTGCTTTATCATTGGCTTCATTTGCTCTTGGCTTTGAAGATCAGGTAGCAAATGAATCATACAAAACATGTAAATATTGTGGTATTTACTCACTTTAAAAAACAACATATTTGCAGTAAAAAAATATTGACCAAAAATTTCTTAGCAGTTAGCATGTCCAACCTTGCTGGTAGATAGATAACGTTACTGTCACTAAAGCGACATTGGTTCCGCATATAATCATCTTTTATATGTTACATTCTGTGTTTTTTATTACATTATATAGTCTTACGTTTCACTTTATGGTATTGGAATGGATGAAAATTTATTTGAGACATCAGACTATGGCAATGTAAAAGATTTAGCAAAATCTTACATTAGATTAATAAAAAGTATTCAACGCCTGGGACCGTACTATTTGGGTAAGATTTTCACAAGATGAAGAAATTGCCATTTTATTACCACATCCAACAATGGAACGACATAGATTTTTTTAATCTATTATTGACAAAAATTTCTATTGTTTTTTAAGCGGGATACTCATTTGGTGGAACGGTTGCTTACGAAATGGCAAGTCAGTTGAAAAGAAACAATGAGACCGTTTTAATGCTTTTGATGGTCGATACGTACGCCTGGTTTCCTAATTCTCTACTGTACGCAAAAGATTTCTTTTATAATCAAGCCGAAGTCAACTTAAAAAATGCAATGGAAATTGTGGTAAATATTATGTTATATTTTGAACGCCATTGTGCAGTGTCAATGTACATTGTTTTTGAGCGTCTTTAGACACAAGATAAATAATATACACTTAATGTATGCTCCAGAGGGAAACAGTGAGTTTTGTTTTCCAAGAGGTTCAATTTGTTTCCCGAAATGAAGTAGAGGAACATTATAGGAACAAAGGTCATATACTTCGAAACATTTTCAATAAAATCAACGTCTTTCAGGGTGGATTTGACCGGCAAAATTTACTAACAAAATGCTTAGGGTGACAACAGCATTTCTGGTCGACTTCCAAATGTTCTCTGATATTTTTTTCTATTAATAGTTGAATTTCGGTGCATAAAAAGCTCAAGAAATGTTTTTTTTTGTTATGGCTGCATACCTGTTTTATTTGCTACGATATTAAAATTAGCTGGCGACAATTTTTTAATTGTTTTGCTGGTGGGCAACATTGCATTTATTTCAAGTCATGTGACAGAAGTATGTTCTTTGGGACTGCAAAAAGAATAAATCTACAAGGTTAAAAGCTCACCGTTTATATAAACGAAACGCAAATCAATATGACAACAAGTTATAAATAGCTGGGGTTGATCTTGAACCTATTTTAACCTATTCCGGATATTTTAATAAAGTTTATAGAAAAGCAGCAAGGGGACGAGTGAACTTGTTGCAGAAAATCCGTCATCTCATTGACATTGATACTGCTGAAAGAACATACAAATATATATCGGATTACTCTCTGTAATTCTGTTTTGTTTTTATTCTTGGTATTCTTTTGTAATTTTTGAACTTTACACGAAATCTTTCTTTTACTGCTTTTTAGCCAATCATGTTACAGTATTTACAGTGCAATTATACATTTTTACAGTGCAACTACACATTCTTATAGTGCAATTATAGATTTTTTACCGTCCAAATACTCATTTTCACAATGCAATTGCACATTTTCATAGTGAAATTATAAATACTATACTCAGTGCAATCATGACTAATAACAATTGAGAAGTATCTCAAAGTATATTATTACTTATGTTTTTGCATATCGCTTATTGCACATAATTGCTTATCAATACGCTTTATAATATTTAAATTGCTTCAGGACAAAGTCTTCGTTATCTTTTCTCGGCAATTTTCAGAAATTGCTTTTGAGCAACATTTATAATGCTGTACTTACTTTTTTTATTATAAGTAGATAATATTTAAAAAAATTTTGAGTAAAGTATATTTACAAAAAAATGATTAAATAATGATAAGTCATTTTCTTCATCTTGCATATTTATTAAAAACGCATATTTTAGGTTCGACAATTGATTGAGGGTTTTGCTTATACGTCTCTGGGTGTAACAAAAAATCAAGTTCATGATCTTTACGAGAGCTTCGAAGATTACCATGCCATCATTGGTGCATTAGAAGATATGGCTGCTGAACGAAATGTAGAGTTTTTCCTAAGAAAAAATGTCGACACTGTTCTTTATGAACTGAGATCAGCTAAAGATGCTCATCTTGAATGGCAACCCGCGAAGGTTTGGTGGAAAGTGTCCTCATGCATTAACCTTAAATGTCATAGTATTATAAGTTAAAAATGATATTTTCAAATGAAAAAGAATTATATTCACCTGCGTTTACTGTAGTCATAGGCGTACGGGAGCTATTATTTCTTGGTGGGAGGGCAGTAAATATTTTCCTAACGCACTATGAAGGTTCCACCATATTTTGCCCGACTAGCGTTTAAAATTTTCCCAACTTTTCAATTTTCAAACTTTCTTGGGGAGGAAAAGCTGCCCCCTATCCGTACATCTATAACTGTAGTTTAAAAGAGCAAAACACCACGACTAAATTTGCTGACAGACATTGGAATTTTTTTGCTTTAAAGGTATTTTATAACGAGAAAATAACCTACATTAGTTGTGATCAGACCGTTACGGACTTCGTTTGTGGAATGAAGATTTGGGAGGAGTTGGTGAAAGAAATGGATATTCTTTACGTTCCTGGAACGCATTATGAATTGCTCGATGAAAATCGTGGCCAGATCTGCGGCACAATAATGATGACAACAGCTGCAATGCAGTATCAGTCCTCACTTAAAATCTTAAGTCTTCATCCAACGAGATCCAAGCTTCAAGAACGTTTAATAGAATTATTGAAAAGGGGGCTTACAGTCTTCAAACTTAGGACACCAGGTATGATACATGAGATGATAAATATCACTATAGCTGGGGAACTCAATTCATTTTAATAACAAACCCTTTAATAGCACTTGTATCACAGTAACTGAAAAAACCTATGCAATCTAATCACACCATATATGTGGGGCACCTTATAACATCCTTTGTATTAGGACATATCACTGTATCTCGGGCATTTTGTGCTCACTATTCAATGCTGTCATGAAATCGTTTAACATTACAATAGTGCAAACTGCAAAGTACTATTTAGAAAACTAACTAATGAATAAATTATTATGGATTCAATCACCTCAACAATAATGATTTGATTGGTCGAGTTCGGTCGAAATTTATTTACAATCTATTTCGAAGTGGTAGCGAATGTTGCACGAGGCTATTTTTAAGCATTATAATAAAATTAAATGTCATTGTTGTGTATTTACTGCATGCCACTCAAATATTATACGTTCACCTATATTTTCATCTAACTTTGCTGGCAAACTTGTAGCAAATTTAAAAATATTAACGTTTATTGGGTTTGCTTATTACTTGGTTAGGTTATTGGTTTGATTTGATGTATAAGTATTTAACTTCAACTAAAATACAGGCAACTGAATTTAAAGCTGTAAAAATTTCTCTCAGAGAGTAAAATGATTTTTTGAGATTCAAAATGCAATTCTGGTTAAAATAGTTCTAAAACTTTGGTCTGAGTTTGATCCAAACAGATGTTGGAATTATGTGAACAAAACTAGTATTAATTATAAAAAGCACATTAGGATTAGGCCTGACATTTGATTCATCAGAAATGGTAATTGTACTTTTTTTAAAGCTTTTAATAATCTAAGTTCTCTCTCTTTATTGTTTAGTTACATCAAAACCAGTGAAAGGAGTTTTGCACCTTAACAATGAAGAAACGACATTGAACTTTGAATACGTCTTTTTAAAAAGACAGCGAACGACAAAAATTTGGCTTAATGGTAAAACACAAAATTACTGTACATGTTTTTATTTATTGAATTCGGTTTTGAATTCGGAATGAGAAAACTGCTGTCGATCCGAACAGTTTAAGTAAAGTTTCTGAATAGTTATGTTTGAAAGTTGAACATATAATAAACAATACCCAAAAATCTCTTTGGCCAACCCTTACAATTCCAGCACTGTATTTGAGACATAACACTTGTAACAATTGGTAACTATCAGGTTACAACATTCGGTTCGGTTGAAAATAAAACCCTTCAAATCCATGACGCACTTTTTTAGTAGTCGATCTAAATTTTGGCTGGTATGATTCTTGTTTTCCTTAATTTTTTCTTAATTTAAAGATTCCTAATCGAATGTGTATTCTTGTAGAGCTATCAAACATTCTTCCTGGCAAACACGTGGATGTTATCATCAAACATCATAGTAACCAAGAATATGTAGACCTCTTGGTATGTTTGCTTGGTAAGAAAGGGCGCATGTACATCTTCCAGTGCAAAGATTTTCAACAGATGAAGAAATTTTTGACGCATTTCAAGCCATATTTGGGGTGAACTTTTTGCATTAATCAAATGCACTGTCAAGATGCAAATGACTTTAGTCTCATCATACACCTTTAAACTTTACGTAATTTAAACTATGAGCTATTTATATATCATATAGCAACAATGAATTGATATGTCAAGTCTTTCTTATGTGTTCTCAAAATAATTTGAGCAGCATTTTAGTTTTCAGATGTTATGATTCTTTTGTTAACTTTAAAAGTAGTTCTGATTCCTGTGAATTACTCATATTCTCGCATTAGTCCTTTTATTAGCTACTAAAATATAAGTTTGTGAAAATTGTTTAGTAATGATAATACCTAAAACAAGCATGTGAAGATGATTTCATCATACCTTGTCTGGAAATTTTGTAGTCATTTTCTCAAAATTGCAAAATTGAAAAGTCTCTTAGCTAGCAAACTGGAATGAATGCATTTCATGTCAGTGGTCACAAATAAATGAGAAAACCGATCATAAAAACTACATGGTCAATTGCACTGATACTCTCGGGTTCAAACCATTCATCTTTTCGTTCAAAACGTTTCTAAAATTGGAAGCAATCGTCCACATTAGGGCAGGTGGTCACTGGCGTTATTGGCTAAAATTATAAATTAAATGAGTATAAAGTTATCCACGTATTTAGTGGTGTCTAAAAATGGACGCTTGCTGGATGTTGATGTATTTGCAATACTCCATGCATGAGCTGTAACCAGACGAAACGTAGAGCTGAATAATGCTAAACAATCAGATACAGACCAATGTTGCTGAGCTGTATCTGGATACAGACCGTGAATTCATAATTATCTTTTAATTCAGAGATCACGCTTTACACCCGTCGATGACATATATATATATATATGTAGAGAAGATAAAAGTTTCTCCGATTTTTGATTGATTTTTAAAAAATACTTAAATGCTTAAAATTTTAAGCATTTATATATTAAATGAATTACAAATTCAAACTTATATATATATTGTATATTGTGGTTCTCGGGCATCGAGCACTGTTTTATACGGAAAATCATAAATTATAAACTTTATATATATATATATATATGTATTAAATAAAGATTCTTTTTAAGTGATTTTTAAAAATCACTTAAAATCCAAACTATCTTTATGAAAAATTACAAATTTTCAAATTATATTTCTCAATATTTTTCCAGTATAAGGAACAAACAATAGGTCCACTTTGCAGCACAACATAGTCGTGCATATTTAATTAGAATATTACCTACGGGTACCATCTCAGTGTACCTATTGGTGAGAAAATGAAATTGAAAGGCAAATATTATGTTAATTACGTACGTAATAAGATATGGTAATACAAAACTTTCATTGGAGTATTATTTTACACTAAATTTTTATTCACTATATACTGTGAAACTGCCAAAATAGATTTACAAATTTTTAACTCAATTCATACATTTATAAAATCGTCCCAATCAGTGTATTTGAGAGAAAGAGCACTTAAACCATGGAATAAGGGCTAAAACGTGTTTATAAAATGAGTTTTGTTGCATAACTAAATTAATTAACAGTACTTTTATCTCAGTTTGACAATCAAAATAAAAAAACGCTCAGGAGAAATATAAGTATGAACACTTCAGTTTTGGTAATGGTGTTTCGTACTTAACAAACAACAATTTTTTGTTGACTGTTTCGCTAAAATAAATGTATTACATTTTAACTCACCAATGACATTTGTTTATTAAATTACGTGCATGGAGAGAGAAATGAAAAATTCGAGTTTATCAACCATTTTCTGTAAAAGATATAAATAAAACAAGCCTCCGAAGCTGAATTTATAAATTTATAAAGTAGCCATAGTGATATAGAGAGATTATGTAATATTACAATATATTAGCAGCAAACAGTGACAACCATTGCCTCAGTTTTAATGAGAAAACACGAACGTTTAAATAAGACAGTATTCTTGTGCACGTATATTGACGGAGTAAAACGAGTTGAATCCTTTTACAAGATCACGATAGAGCATTTTCGTTTTTAGCTTTCTTTTCTTCAAATTTCACCCTGTAGTACAAAAAAAGTATTAATATAAAAAGTTTTCTGTCTAAACCACCCCGCTTTAAATGCTGTTTCACTGAGAGACTTATGACGAAAGTGCATATTCCGGGACAAAAAGTTATTCAATTGTTAGACACAATAGAACATTTAATAATTATGCATGAATATTGCACGTGATATACGTATAGGAATAGATAAAAAGGAAAGACACACAGGCAAATGTGTCGGAAGTTTCATTAGATAGCAGACAACTACGAACTGTAAGATACGAAAGATTGACGATAGTGTATAAAAGAAAGTTATTAATTTATCATATTGTTTAAGATTACAATATTAAAAACATCCAAAGCGAACTAATTCTCTCACGGCCAACGATCACGCCGAATAAATTATCGATACGAAAAGGATCGTGTACGCAACAAAATTTTACAGCCCCTTTGGGTGATGCTTCACTAGGAAACAAACCTTGACTTTATAAGGAATTGAGCCATGCCAACAGCCTCGGGATTTCCACTTATCGTTACAATTCGTTCACTTGAACCTTCTCTTGCATCCGCAATTTTTATGCTAGCTTCAGATTTCGTCCTGCAGTAAGCCAGAAAAAGAGAAGCTGTCAGATGGTTATACGGTTAGATTTATTACATTCTAGCACAAGCAGAAAATACGCATCATAATCGGCCACAATTGCTGTACCTATTAACCTATACTACCATGCAGAATGAACAATTAGTATGGCGGTTATTACAAAAAATCGAGCAACAAAGCAAAAAATACGTAGCAGCTCAGTTATACATTAAAAATACGTACCTATACCTTAAAACATGAGGTTAATTTTGCTAATGCAAAAGCGGCTAGAATTTTAAAGTTATGTAACAATACCTTATCTCGTTGATTTTAGCGCCACGTCTACCAATCAAACTTCCTGCAAACTAATAAACAACAATTTATCGTAAGTTGGCGGGAAATTTTTATTCAACTAATGTAATACACATGCACAAGAAACAAACTCCGCGTGCTTACTTGGCTTGGTATTGACATAGTCTCAGTCATAAACTCATCTAAAAAGTCATCACTTCTCTTGCGTCTTCCTGCATATGAAAAAGGCCGTTTGAAGTAGAATCATGGGGCAAGGTAAGTGATAAAATGGAAACTTACTTGGGAGGGGACTTCTCAATAAAGGTCGACCTTGATCGCGACGCTACGTAAATAATAAATATATCTTATCTAGCGGATGGTAGGTCCATACTGAAAAAATATTTTCACGAGGAAAGGGACGCTTCTGAGGCAGAGAAAAATATTTTTTAAGTACGAAGCGCGCGACCTAAAGTTTCTATAATTTTATTTTTATATTGAAGCAATATTCACGTTGTAAAATTGTCGATTAGTGTCTTGTTCAGACTGAATTGGATTGTTTTCTACAAACTTCACTTACAAATTTAATTTTACTTGTAAACAAATTTATATCAGTATATACGTTTTGAACACGGTCAAGATATCAAAAGAATAACACTTTTGAGTACGGTCAAGATATCGTAAAAAGCCGCCCGCAGTTGCAACAAATCAACTTGCAAAAAATCAAAAATATCATTCTACATGCACGTATAAATAAAAAATAAGAAAATGACATATTTATAAACCAGTGATTTACCTCGTAAGAATCTCTGTCATATCGATGATTCCTCACGGGTCTGTTTGATTTTTTGTTCATTGGAGAGTTCTCGGGATAATATGGGTCAATATGGCAAGAAACAGGGTTCTAAATTAACACATAAATTGATTTATGCTGCAATATAAAAGTTCTCTACAATGCAGCAATCGATTGACAACATTCAAATATCTTTTGTAATGTTTTACGTACACATTACAAATGTTAAATTTACCTGAACCATGGTGTCACAAATTGATTTCATGCAACCAATTACACTGCTGGCACTGCCTGAAATAAGAAAGAATACAAATGAGTTACAACAAACAATATTTCCTCAGTTGAAAATCTCATTCACAGATAGGTTACAGAAGAAGTTGAAAATGTCACTTGATATTGGTAATGCATTCGTTCTCAGACAAACAAAGGCCTGGTACCTATACGTAGGTAAAAGCTTCGTGAGTAAAAAAACCAAAAACAAAAAGTTTTATACAATTACGTAGTTCACCTGATATATGAACCATCCTTTCAGAGGATTGTGGCATTGGATCAGAATCGATCTACGCATAGAGCAAAAAGTCAATAATAATAAGTTCGAAAATATAGACTTAGTGGCTTCGTATGGTGTGTACATGTTTTACCTTTAATCACCCACATGTTCTATTGGTGTGTACATTTTTTACCTTTAATCACCCACATGTTCTATTGGTGTGTACATGTTTTACCTTTAATCACCCACATGTTTTATACACATATAGTGAGTGAATTAGTAGTATTAACAAGACATCGTTGCTTAGTTCCATGAAAACAAAATTTAGTGAATTTGCGTTTTTTTAAGTAAATTTAATAAAAAATTGAACAAAGAGGTTCAATACAGTGTAGGCGAATGTAATCTAAGCTCTGAAGTACTCTTGTAAAATAAAATTCGACATAAATATCATAAAGCTATCAAAATTTAAATCAAGTTAAACCTTTTAACAAGTCTAGACCACTGACCAGTATACTATACAGTAGAAATGGTAAAAATAAAAGGTCTAGCTAGACTTCAATTGCGTTACCAGTTAGCAACGCGTACGCAAGCAGAGTGAAAGACGTAAATCATTTAACTTCAACAAACTAAAATTCATCATACCATGATGTGAGCTCCAGATTTCTAAAAAAATATTGAACAGTTTTATAAATATCTCAGAGCATAATTCTGACTTAACCATGGTTACCCCCAACCCTCACAGAATATCCTGTGGCGTATGCTTTTTAAAACATTCAAGACAGAGGAGAAATGCGGTGATTTTGCGATGAATTGCACTCAATTTGGTTCACATTAATTTATGTTAAAGAGTCACTGATTCTGTACATGCATATGCAAATATAATAATGGTTTTTGATTATCAAAAGTACATATAATTTAATGGTACGTACCTCTCGAATATATTTAATCGTTGACCCACTTCTACCAATCAGAGAGCCACACTGCGCGGATGGGACCAGCAGTTGAAAAACCATATCTTCAGGGGATGATCTGCTGTAGTAGTCCTAAACATTGTGGGGAAAATGTAAAACAATTGTTGAATGTACATGGACAAAGATAAAAAATCGTAAGTTAAAGTTAAATTTAGCATAAAACGTAACAGTTATGTACTTACGTAAAGACAAACGGAATATATTAACTATGCTGCATGAGGAATTTAGGAAGTGGTTATCTACGTGGTTATTGAGCGAGTTACGTATGTACTGTTGATGTTTGACGTAAGTCAAAGCCCTTAGTACGTATATGTTCAATACCACTCGCAAAGTTGATAATGCAACAATGACGCAGCAGACGGGAACCAAACTCAAGTCTACGTAATCTTACGTAGATGAAGGAAAGGGAGAGGTAAAAAGGAATGACAGCCAAGGGTAAAACATTATGATTGTAGATTAAATGCCAAATAAATGAAAGGTTAATTTGAGGATTTCCAGTAAGATTAAGGGACCGATGTGTGTGTGGGAGTGGGTGGGTGGTGGTAGGGGGAGGCTTGACGAACAAAGGACAGTTAATTTTTGGGAACGCAAGTTGAGGAAAGTTCTAACGTGAGATCAAGTTAAGGATTTTTGGCAGCAAAATGGACTAGGATAATCAAAAAAGACGAGTTGTTGGTTAATGAGAAAAGAAAAGGAGTCAAAATGTGTTGATGGCGACTACTTCCAGAGAGCAAGGAAAATTTACTGAAGGTTAGTTACAGAAAAATAATGGGAATATCTACAAACGTTGTCAGGTCAATTCAAAAGGTAAAAGGGAGGGAGCAAATGGAATTCATCAAACATGTTGGATTAATGGATAACCAAGTTCCATATTTTAACGATTCCAAAATCTTGTAGGGAAAAAGGTTTGAGTGACTGAACATCAGGGACATTAGGATACACTGATGGGTAAAGCACAAGGTTGTTATGTTTTCAAGGGTGGTGGTCATGGGAACTAGACTGAAACCCTATCCAGTTCTCTATAAAGAAAACAGCTTTTTGTTAAAACAAAACGAACAACCTACATCAAGTTCAAACTGATTTAACTGCAAGGAGCATCAGTGAAGGCAATGAAATGAAATTACTTTGTAGGATTGAAAACAAAAATTACCTCTTCAAACCGCTCAATAATCAATTTGAAAGCATGAATAACACTGTTGACAGGACCAGTTAAAGAAACCAGTCTACAAACATAAAACAAAGAGAAATCTTTGTCAAAAACAAAAATAATGTTGAATGACTCCTGACATTTGCAACAAACCTTTCTCTTGAAGTATTATCACTTATATTAATGATTGCATCACTCTGTTAAACACATAAAAAATTAAATGTCACATAAAATTTCATGTATTCAAGGAAATTGGAGTCACAAGGAGCAGTGTATAGTGAAAGTATCTAATCAAAACAAAATTTTTGTAATTTTATGTAATCTTGTTCACTATGTCATCAAAACTAACTTGAATGCAAATTTAAAACAATTTAAGCAAGAATCAATGCTTTCATTTATACAAAATAAAGACTTCTTCTACCTATATTGTAATAGCCAGCTTTACTCTTTCTACAGTTGTGCATGCAAGCAACATAATTGTCACTAAAGAGTCTAGATAGGACTGGGCACACAAGAGTCTGGATATGACTTGCAACAAAAGCCCCAAATTCTTAAAAAAATTCATTCCTTGAATCAAACAAACAAACAAACAAACAACATTTATATACCGGCCAATATTAATCCCCGCCAGTTTTCCTTGAATATCTAATATAAAAAAATTAAATATCTCAAACTCACAGATTTCCTAAGATTCTTAATGGTTTCACCACCCTAAGAAAATTCACAAAAATTGTTAGCAGGCAACCCACTTAATGTTATCTTACTTTCCTAAAAGTAATTTAACGTACATACCTTTCCAATCAACAAACCAGCTTCCTAAATACAAAAATACTTTAAAATCAAAAATAGGTACGAATTGCATACATGTGGGTAGCTTGAACAACAAATGTTTGAAAACATTGTCATTTTTATTATGTTGAAATTTTGTCATATGCTAAATCACATTGTATTTAACATTTTCATGAGTAGATTTTGTTATAATGAGATTTTGTTTTATGTAACATTCACTATTAAAAACATTGACTGATACACTTTTATGTGAAATTTTATACTTTGTTGAATCAGGTTATAAACAATCACAAATGTGTTAAACTTATTGATGTGTACATGGTTTGAAAATTTGGTTACATTACTTGGATATTTGACGCTATTAGATTCAATTTGTACTTAGAGCACAATAAAAACATTGATAATACAGCTTTTCACTTTAAAGTCAGTTGAATTATGTTTTATCCCATTTATGTTAGCTTTGCAATCCTTGCCTAGTACTTACGTAAGTTATGTTCAAAATATATGACTTTTTTGAAACATTTAATTCATTGATTGACTACTTAGTTTATCTTGATGATTTGAACTTCTGCTAGTAGTAGCAGACTTGAAAACATTTGTGGGGGTTTACAAAATTGATTGAAGTATTTGTAAATTATAGCATAGTAAAGATAGTGCATAGAATGTTATCGACAGGTTTGATCTCAACAACTGTCTTGTCTTGCTTAACCTCAGAGATATAAAATAACCCTGATCCAATTTTCTCAGCCTGCAGCCACACTGCCACACCACTCACCACACTTAAAAATAATGCCTGCTCAATCAAACCTGTTGCAAACATTTTATGTTGTTTCGAAATACCAAATTCCAATCATGTTATGTTGTGTATGTGTATGCTTTGTAATATTATGCAATATTAACTATGTTGACATGTATCATTCAGAGCAGTATCAGTGCAAAGTCAAATATATAGACAGTAATCGTAAATAAGCATTTAAAATACTAATGGTAGATACATTTTCATTAACTGACTGTGGCCAAATAATGAAAATACCAGTGAATTCAGATTATTCAGCATAATAATAAGGCATTTCAACATTTCTATACTTGTTGAAAGCATCTGTAAGTTGGTCGTAGACAACAAATGCCATAAATTGAACTTATAACTACTTCAAATTGAATATCTTACCCCATACGTATCGTGATAATTTGCTGAACAAGATTCAGTGAAAATAGTGGAAGTTTATTTTGACAAACTTATAACAACTAACAATGATTCAAGGTCCGAATTATCGCAAAAAAATTGCTTCGCAACTTTTTTCGAATAAGTTCCTACCGACCCCCCGTTCCGATCGATCCCCCCCCCCCGATTTACTTTCCTCTCGCAATTTTTACAATGCACATGATTGCGCCAATATTTTTTATTAATTTTAAAAACTATAAACTAAAATCCTCGCATTCGTTCTCTTCCAAATCGGAAAGCGTAGCTAATGCAATATCAACAACGTTTGTAGATGACGCTGACTTTGATTGCCTTTCTGCTGGATACTTTCGTGGTTTTGCACCATTTGGGCGTCTAATCTTTGCTCTAGCCAATATTGAGAGCTTCCTCCGCATTGAATTCAGCTAGCGGGCATCCTTCTTCACCAATTCTTAGCTGAGCGTCGAGTCGTTGTGTACTCAAACGATTTCGCAGAGTTGTCTTAATTCTGTTCATTCGGCTAAATAAACACTCCACCTTGGCATTCGTGAATGGTGTTATGAGCAACAATTCAATTATATGCAGTACATTTTTGCACTCTTTTTGCATTATAACATTTTCCCAGATGCTTTGCCATACATTTACATATTTTTCCTTTTTTTCTGCTCCAACTATGTAGCTTTTGACGTGGCAATAGCAGAAGAAATATTCAGTTATCCAACTGTATAATACGAAAGGAAAACGATGCATTTACTATTCAAACCTTCAAACGATTCCATTCTGAGACGACTTTGTCAATGTTGCATCCATTCTGAACAAGTAAAGCCTGGTAAAACTCTTTCAGTTCTAAAATTGCCTTGTCGCCATACCGCTTAAGTGCTTCGTCCTCCTTGGGCCACATTGCAAAGTCCAATATGACTGGCAGATTTTTAAACACCACACTTACTCGGAACTCTTCAAATCTTCCTTGCACACTCCTAGACACTGCATTAATCATTTTTTCATAAGTTTTCGTTACTTTCCTCCGGGACGCATTAAACCCTTTCAGCTTTATTTTTTGGTAAGAAACATCTTCAGAAACAGAAAAGGCAATGTTACGACATAAAGTATTACATTTACAAAACACTAATTATAACATTTAAAAGTACCTGCTTCATCTTCATCGTCTTCAAGTTCTTCCACTTGATGCCTGGTAATTTTTTGACGTTTTGTCAAAGGTTGGTGAGGTTCTACTGTGTAAAAAAACATTTCAAGCGTACGTAAAGTCAGGGACTCATTCATCAATTACTTACCGTCGTCGGACGTTGTGGCTTCGCACTCCTTCAAAAACCGTGTAAAATTAATAAGTTTTTCGGAGTCGTCCTGAACGCATTTATTGATCAATTCTTTTAGTTTGACCATAGTCCACTCAAATTCATTAATGCGCTTCACCGCTTTAACAGGGTCGTGAACTTCCTTTGGAATCCCAGGCTAAGAACCTAAAATAAAAGTCACAACTCTTAATTTTGCACCAGATTATATATGTTGTGATGAGACAGCAAATCTGAACATTGAAGCGTTATACTAATTACCTTCAAAGGCGTCAAAATGTCAATGTATACTGTCATCAGCATAGGATACTTTGCATACGTCCATTTTGACAAAAAACCCTTCAGTTCTTCTCTTTTTGCTGGCACCGAATCTGTTTGGGACAATGACTCAATGTGTAGCATGTATGCGCCATAATTGGCAACAAAGGTCTCCATGGCTTTCAACTTGTGGGTGATCCATCTCGTTCTAAAGGCTTTGGCTGGCTTTGCTATGCTCTTTTCGAAAATCTCGCTGATTCCCTTCAATTCGCGATAGCGCTTTGCCGACTTTTGGTACAAGTAATACAATTTAGTCAGGAGCTCATCCACTTCGTCAAATTCTGATTAAATGAGTAATGTATATATTATGAACACATTATTCTGAAATTCAACATCTTAAACAAAAGAAGTGTCTAACTGTTGTGACACCATACCTGTTCCTTTAAATGCGTCTTTAACAGCCAGTTCAAGGCGATGGTTGAAGCAATGAATAGTAAGCAGCCATGGTGAGTCTTTGCGAAGTTTGGCTGCAAGTCCGTTTATGCTACCCAAATTTACCGAAGCTCCATCCACGTTTAGCGCTGCCAGTTGTCTTGGGAAATTGTTCATGTGAAACCGGGAAAAACAATCCTGTATCATCTTCTTAAGGCCATCTGCACTTGTTGATGTAGGTGATTCAATTGCTAAAAACCTTATTTGAGGGATACCTGTCCATTGAAAAAATAGAAATAACGCATCTAAAGACAAGAATCGAAATAATTCAGTTCGGTGTATTGCATTTACCTTCACTGCTTATAAAAAGGAGATACAAAACTTCCTGTTCAGAAACGCCTTTGTCAGTGCTGCCGTCGGTCAACAAAGAAAAATAGCGTGTTTTCTTCAATTCAGACATCAGCTTCTGCTTGAGTTTGTCAGCAATTGAATCAGTGATGTTTGCCATAGCACGCTCGTTTCGGAATTTGGAACTGCAAATCATTCCGTTCATTTCGTTTAACGTAATGATGCCCTCACTATCGCTATAGGGTCTTTCTGAAGTGGCTAAATAGTAGGCAGTGTTGAAACGAGTAATCATTACTTTCCTGTCAATCTCTGCCATTTTGATCAAACCTCTTCCAATTGGAGATCGTTCAACAACTTGTGCGCCAAAAGTTTCGCCCAAGGACTTCTGATCAAAAAGACGTTTTGCATGTTGATGTGCTTTACCTTGGACATGTTTTTTCAAGCTATCTAATTTGACAGATGTTGTCCCATCTATCCATGCTTGCGAAAAACCAGCTATTGAAGAAATTCTTGAGGAGAATTCCACACAGGCAGAACATTTTAACGCTTCTACTTTTTTCTTATCTGTACTAAGACTTTTGATCAATTTAACGTTTAAATCTCGCTCCCAATTTTCTACAGTCTTTTGCTTCGCCATCGTTAACGTATGCAGTGTGTATTAGTTTGTGACTTTGTCACTTCGCGTTTTCAGATAATATTGAAAATGTTACGTTTCATATTACAATTGATAGCGACGTTTTTTAAAAAGTTGCGACCATTTTAGGATAAATTCCTGTTAGTCACATTCCTGAGGCATGATGTAATAGCAACGCTTTGAAATTATGCAAATAGTGCAAGAAATTTGATCATTTGATATTTCGCAAAGCATAATAAAAACACATCCATCACAGCAATATAAAAAGAGTGCTTTCAGTAAGCAAATTTACATTAAATAACAAGAAATGCGAAATGAGCTTCGCAATTTTACGAAATTTGCTTCGCAATATTTCGCCAAAATCGAAATCACTTCGCAATTTGCGATTTGCGAAGCGCTAATTCGGACCTTGCAATGTGAGTTCAATAAGGGTTAGATGCCATATATCTTATAAATTCTGCCTACATTTAGAGTGTGGTTGTAATGCACCTACAATAAGGTGCAGATTCTGTGGACATGAAACCAACACATGGAATTTTATTGTAACATAGTGCGCATGCGCAGAGGCTACCCACAAAAAACTAATGATGCAAAGAAAAGGTGTAATATGCTAGTGGTCTAAACTATTGTGAATAAAATGAGGAAGTAAAAATAAAGGAGCTGATCAAGATTAAAAAGACAATGGTGATAATTATGCTAAAACGTGGATACATATTTGAAATGCGTTGATTATTCAAATTTGCAACCCATGGCCTCAAAGTCTCTTTCAGGAAAGGTCTTAGCTCCTTTCCCTAAGTAAAAACCACTCAATTTTCCAGTCAGAGTAAAACCTTATCATTGGTGGAACAAATTGAAAGGGAACAGATAAAGAATATGCAAAAACATGAAAAATTAAAGCATGGATATTCTAAAATAAAGATTTCTTTAATAACTTTATGGCAACAACCTGCTATCCAAATGATTTTCACTGCTCAAAATGGCATTTGCTTTTTTACTTTTGAGTGAATTACCTTTCCATTCATGATAAATCTCAATGTAACAATATCATCATCAAAATCTGATTCTGACATCATTCTTGCTTTCTTCCTTCTATTGCTCATTCTAAAAATAGTAGTTTGGATTTTGAAACAGCTCAAATTTAGAAAAAAAGTTTAGTAAAACCTGTTAAGCTTCGCATTATGCAATTTACACGTACGCAGATTTAAATTTCAAAGCTGATATCTGCTAATTCAAAAAAAATAAAAATAGCAATTACTTTTTTAAATACCTTCGATCGAGTAATTACAAAGAGTAACACAACCGCTCCTTGTGAACAAACATACGTTCCAAAGAGACACGAAAAACAGACACGACTTTTTACAGTTGACGAGCAGGAAAAACTTTGAATAAAATATATGACAAAATGGCAGTCACTACGTTCGACGTGTAACCTGTAAATTGTTATTTTGGTCTAAACAGCGCATGCTCAGCGCATACAGTACGATGTTGACATACATCAGTAGATGTAAAGACAGATGTGTGATGTAATGATGAGTGGTGACCGAGTCTAGTTCAAATGGTACTGGTTTACTTTTTGTTCTCTGGTCAACAATAATGGCTATATCATTGAAAAATGGCAAACTCTATTGAAAAAGATATGCCTATCGTATTTATTGACGACGACGACGTCAAGCAATGTTTTACACCCCGAAGAACAGGTGAAAGTATGCACGTGTTAATGTTGTATGCCAACGGTCCCTACACTGTCGTATCTTGGACAGAGAACACTTAGGCATGATCCATGACTTTGACTGACTTCTCTCACAAGCGTCAACTTTTGCCATGTAGATGGTATTTTTATCATCACTATCATAATAGTGGCATGTGCTCTCAGAGTTGTAGATGTTTAACACCTTAATGTTCTTCATAAGAACATTAAATATGAAATAGAATAGGATCACTGCTTAGCCAACTGATGTGAATGCTGATGTCAAAATGCTCATTTCTGTATTAAATGGCTGCTCTCCCATTTGTTTATGTTTTCTGTTGAATTATTTCTTAGGATTAAGATCTGCTAGGAAAGAACTGAAATCTTTGGAATTGGTTGATGATCGTGCTTCTCTCTACTATGAAACAGTTGCATTGGACAGTAGTTCAGATGATGAAATTGAATTCATGCATGTATCAGGCAAAGGTATGTTTGCAGTAAATTGCCTTTGCAAAATTATTTTAAAAGAAAGACAACTGAACATGATCAATCATAATTTTCCAAGAAAGCCTTCAAAATTTCAATAGTTGAACCAAGCAACACTGTAAGATCTTGCTTTCAACCTCTGAATTCTTCTGAGTCTAAGTTATTATGTAATTTCAGGTGCAATGTGCAACTAGCATACTTTCTTGTGTTAATGTAATTTTAGTTATTAAATAGTAAAGAGGAAGGAATTGTCCTAAATACATTGAAGAAAATCAAAGAAAAAATGTTTGAAGAATGAAATTCCAGGACTGTGGTTAAAAATGTTATTGGGAAATTGCCCCTGATTCCCCCCTCCTCCCCTTCCTCCTAGCACTGGATGGAAAATAACAAGATTTCCATGCCTATAAATTTTACAACCAGAACATTTTTTGTGTTTGATATACACAAGAACTACGATGTTGCATGAGAAAGGAAAGGTGTTGGAGACTCAATCATAGTTCATGAAATTTAAATTACAATTTTATGGTAAATGCTTGCCCTTGTAATTTTTTTTTTTATGTACAGTTCTGTACATTTAAGAATCTGTTCTCAATGATATATCTATTTCTATAACAAATAGTCTTTCTTTTTTAAAGCCGTCCTAAGTTGTACACCAATATCTAGTCACAATGTTTTCAGTTTTCAGAAAACAAAACGAAAAACTGCTCTGGCAACTGCAGGTTTGTATTAAAATGAAGTATGAATGAATTGTCTAAAGAAATATAGTTTATAGGTATGTATTTTACGTATTATTTCTACTTTTTGTTATTCTTTTTCGATATACTAGCATCTGCAGCACAACATACCAAAACTCCTAAAACAAGAATCAGAGGAGAAAATACTCGTAGTAAGTCATAATTAGATCTTTTTGAATGTTTGATAGTGTTTTCAAAAACTTTCTTCTAATCAATTGGTCTTCTTGTTAGAAAGCAATGGTTCCTCTGATGAAAGTTCTGATTTGGAATCTGATAATCATGATGAAATGGAAGAATTGAGGAAAAACGTTGCCACGTAAGTACTGTAGAGTAACAATTTGGATGATTGTGAATACACTGGCCATAATATTTTTAATGTCGTCTTATACGTAATACCCTAGTAGAAATTAAGAAGTAAATTGTTTTTTTCGTGTTAAATATAGAACAATGAACAATAGGAGCGATAAAAAAAATAATATGGTATGTCATCAAAATTTTTTTTTGGAGGATGGTTTTTGTGTTGACTCGTGTTTTACGTAGTATATAAAACGTCCAGAAGAAAATGTAGACGTAGTGTAGGCACTTCAAATGGCATCAGAAATGAGCACGTTATGAAAAAAATCCTGAGTCCTTTCTGCAGTGAAATTCTCGTTTGTGTGGTAAAAGTCTTGTATTTAAGAGTTCACCATTTTTTATGGGCATTACATGCAAACACCCGCTCTCTCTCCAGTTTAGTTTATACTAAATAGTTTGATTTATTTAGGAAGGAATGCTAGATGAATACTTTCTTGCACACGACGAAAGGGATTGTTTAACGTCAGACAGAACCCTCTCAAGTCTTCCTACTCCAAGAATGGATCGAGAGGTTTGATTGGACCATAAATAACATCTTATTTGTACTTCACGCAATTGTTGATTACGTCATTATATGATGTTTTTTACGATGTGAATCGTGAATTTAAAGTGTTTTTTAACGACCAACGTCGTAAAACAATCCGGAGTTTATATTCGCATACACTTTTAAAGTGATATTATCTTAAGGTGGTACTGTATGAAATCATGCATGTACATAATACGTATACGTACAAAGTGTATTACAATGTGCCCTCCCGGCTATCACCATAGTAAAGTGGGGACTCCTGCACGTGGGACACAGGATGTACGGTTACACATTGTATGGATTGTTTTGTAGAGTCACCAGAGCGCCCAAACCTATAAAGGTGAGCTTTGCATTTAAAGCGAAAGCGGTGAACGTCTCTTTATGAACTTTTTACACAATCCGAGAGCGCTCAAACTGCGCAAGCGCAGCGAGCGTAATACGTATACGTATGTATACACGTATAAGCTACGTACTTGATTCATATGGATTAGTCTTTCTTGTTTGTCATCTTTTAACAAAATTAGCAAACGCTATTTTGGCATGTCAGCTCATCTACATGGTTCTTCATCCAGACGCTGTCCTCTGTACTGAAATCCAGAATCGGAGATCATCAAAATGAGCGATTAAGATTGTTCAATGAATATAAAACGTACTTTCCAAAATGGATGTTTCAACTACGGTGAGAATTGTGATGTTATGATATTTCAGATTATTCTTTTCCTCCACATTTCTTGCTATCAAGTATCAATGGATTCAATCTGCTGTTATAAAGTCGATAATAATACTCTATTTTAGAAACGGTTTCAATTTGCTACTTTAGGGCCTTGGATCCAAACGAACCGTCATTTATCAGTTTCAAGAAAAAATGCTCTCACAACGTATGCAAATGGTTGTCAATGGATTTTTCCCGAGCGTCACTATAAAAAATGTTAGTTGATAAATATAGTTAAATATTTCATTAAATGAAGTATACTCTCGAAAGAACTTTTTTCATAGAGCCTTTATAATATTTTACATGAAGTAATTGCGTACGTGTATTCTTAAGGTTTTGTGTTTTACGTAGATTCTCAATACCATCACGAATGATGTTCTTGAACTCGATGAAACGTTCAAAAATCTTGTTGAACATTGTGCATTTATCACTGATTACTTTGAACAAAATAAGGATGAAGAATTATATTTGACCATTCACAATATTGATGGGACAATGTTGAGATCAAGTTCGGTAAGTGTTGCACCAATTTGTGAGCAAATGAACTTTGCAACCAGGTTCCATTAGTTCATGTGAACAGCTAAATATTATGCATGATATTTATGCTGTCGAAGGAAGTTGTGCAAGACGTGAGATCAGCTGGCGATTATTTGTTATTTGCAATACATGAAGTAGTCGAATAATATGCGAAAACGTTCACTTTTTCTTGAGTTCAATTTTTATTTTGCCCTCTAAAGATCATGTTGCAAGTTCGCAAAATATACGTTTTGTCGACACAATGTCCCTAAATCAATGAAAATTTTTCTTCGACTGTTCAAAGCGTGCCTGCCATTTGTACCACATATATTGAAGCATGAAAGATGATCTTGCTATTAATGTGAACATTTGAACTTGTAGAACTTTGTTTTAAAGGCAGTCTGGCTTCATTGCTTAAATTCTAAGTCATTATGACTCGGTGATGAGCCTAATAATGAAAAACGCCATGTAATACTTTGCAGTCATTTTCTTTGACATTTTTTGGGCTATATCGCATATACAACGTAAGACTGAATCAGGCCCTGTAGTCCAAGCCTATTTCATGTATAAATGTTTTATAAAATTACTTTATATTTTCATATAGACTCAAACGATTATCAGCCTACTTGCACAATGCTCGTCTATTTTTGTTATAGCGTCTATAGATCATATACATGCACCTCTTAGTAAGTAAACAAATTGAATGACAACAATTTTTTTCACCTTTACTAAAATCGATTCTGTGACAACAACAAGTTTGATTTGTTTACGTGTAGTTTGGGATCAATCCCAAATGGGCCGTTTTAACTGGTTGTGGTATGATGTTACAACGTTTGAGCCTTATACTGAAGAAACTTCTTATGAAAATTCTTTGTTGGTTCAACAATCTGGATCAATGGGCCTTAGCTCATTAATTCACGTATTTCAAAGTTTAACCGCGAATGCGAAAGGTATATTCCTGCTCATTGGAAATTATCAATTGGAACGTTCAAACGAAGTAAATTATGTTGGTTAGTCCATGTTTACTGAATAAGATTAGTTAATACCAATATAGACTACATTTAATAGCCAAGTTTCTATCTCTAGGAATGTCGTTTTCCGATTGTTACACAAAGTGTCGCGAGGCTTTTCTTGTAAATAGCGATGCAGCACTTCGAGCTCAATTAACAGAATTTAAGGATCACAAGTTGATGCGGTTAAAAAAGGTTTGTGATTTTCTGAAAAATACGCTTTTTGTAAACGCATTCGTTTAGAAAGTGTTTATATAATCACGGAAGAAGTCTATCGGAAGAGCTCTGTCGGTATATTGTTTAGATCATGCATGGTAATTAACGTGTATCTTGGAAACACCATCTTTATCATGCTTGCTGTTTGACTAATGTAATAACCATTCCCATTTCGCCCAACTCATACGATATTCCGTAGTTTCCGTGCGCCAAACTAAACCTTGAGATTACATTTTACATTTATTTTTCCAGGGAACTGATGGCGTGGAATATCTTCTTATTTTGTTGGACGTTATAATTTTAAAGAAATTTATTGAAGAACACAAAGATCTTGTTTGAATGTATAGCGGATTGTATAGTGAATGTATATTGAATGTATAGTTTTTTTGTTGTGAATTAACTGAGTTTCGCAAGATGAAAAAAATGTACCTTCATACATAACTTGGTTTGCTCACACTTTCCAACTTTGTCATTCATCAAAAGTGATCTGTTATTCTGCACTGTACGCAAGCTGTACTTATAATAACATATGCAATTGTAAAATAAAAAAACTGAACCTATAATAAGGCTATGAATGTGACAAGCATTGCTAATGCGTTATGTTTGTGAAGTTTAATGACGGCGGAGCATTTTTTGACGTGTGTTGGACGGGGGAGAGGTCGACTGTTGAAATGGTTTCAATCATATAAATAGTCGCAAGACGTCATTAACTTTGCTAAAGATTGTTGAGAACAAGTTTGCAGCAATTTTGTGCTGTACTATGTCAATAAAGCCTGACAATGTTGTTCACGCTTTTAACAATATTCTTGGAGATTGTTGAATTAACTTAGTAAAATTGATGGATACGTAAATATCAATTTGTTACCAAGCATGATTTTTTATGCCAACAAATTTTGGTTATAATTCCATATTCTACATACGCCAATTTGGAGGAAGCAACATGTATTAATAACATTGTCATCGTCAACTTCTGTACTTTCTCTACCGTCATCCATTGTCTATAGTGTTCAGTATCCTATTGTCACCCTCAGTAACCTACTGACAACTACCACCATCAATTTTCATCTTCAATAATCTACTATTACGTATCGTTTACCACAAGCTAACATAATCTACTGTGACCAAATGTAACCTACCGTCACCTACTTATCATTTACTGTCGTGTACCATCCGTCTACTGTAATTCACTTTAATCTACTGTTATCTATTGTTATTTATCGTAATCCACTGTAACCTACCCTCATCTACCGTCAACTACCGTCAGTCCGTCACCGGTCACCCCTAGTCACGGAAGTCAACTGGGGCAACCTACCATCATCTACAGTCACCACCATTACCTAATATCAATTATACTAGACCATTGTCATTTATTATCACATAATGTCATCAACCATCACCTGTTGCCACTTGGCCGTTATGTACTGTTACTGTTAATCATCCACATTAACTTTGACGAAGGAAGATCATGAGCGACTAAACGTTGTTAATTTGTCGTCAAATATTTTCATGTTCTTCGAGTATCTTAAAATACAGTCCACCATTATATGTTGGTAGAATTAGATCGTTAAGTTTGGTGGTGTCCTGCGAGAACTGTTTTGGTGTAGGTGTTGACATTCTGTTGACTGACGTTTTCCAAGCATGCGAGATTTAATGTGATCACAGTAACATGACGTATTTCTTAAATGAATCGGGTGTCTGTCACTATGGCGGCAAAATAAAGCAAACTTGTCATTTGTCAAACATCAAAATATATTTGTGTTACTGTGTTTTCATACGTGCTCAGATATATAAAGCTTTTGATTTTCAGAAAGACGTTAGAAAATGGGATTTTTTATCAAATAATGTCGTTACGAAAAGTATGTATATAAAAAGTTTTACAACGATATTTTTAAATTACAAATAACTGTTCGTTAACATCAACATCTCGTCAAAAATTATTCTTAATTTTATGCTTCCATTTTTTAGAGTAAGAGCAAAGAAGATACATGGACAGAGAAAGATTTGGCCGATGCAATACAGGTGTGTGTGTTATAAATTCTGGTAACAATTTTTCTATGGGAAGCATTGTTAAACCATTGACATTTGACAATGTAGTATCCATTTATCAAACTTGAAAAAATATACAGAATGAAGACACCAGTTTGCCTACATTCTAGGGGAATACAGCAAAGCAAACAAAAGATTCTGGAAGAGACTCGCATTTGCAGAGAACGAAGGATTCAAAACACAAGGGGACTGATGATATGGTAAAGAAAGTTTTGATCAAAATTGATCAAGTTATTAATTTTATCCCTTATTGAATTTCTTGTAAAATTGTGTGTATACATGATAATTTGTTCATGTTACTTTGCATTTGCGAGAATTTTTTGTGGAATTATCAGTAAATATGATAATAGTCATTGACATCATGCCATTTTCCCTCATAATTTTGATTTAATTTAAGTTAAATTTGTTGCATAGTCAACCCAAAAAATTATTTTTCTTCACATAACATGATCTATAGTACCTTCAATAGTGATAATTTTGCCTAATAGGATGGTAGACATGAAAAATCAGAGAGATATAAAGGCAAAGATTTAACAGAGATCAATGGTACGAGTGGAAGTCTGAGAACAAGGGAGAGAAAAAACAGGAAACAGCCAGATGATGGTGATGGGAGTCAGGAAAGATTTAAGAAAAAAATGGAAAAGAGGGAGAAAGAAGATATTGGATATCATGATGAAAGATTTCAAGAGAAAAATAGGAAACATGAAAAGTATTCTAAAGAAACAAGTGGCCAAAAGGAGAGGAGGCTTAGGGATGATGACGAACATAATGTAGAAAATTTTGATAGACAAAGATCTAAAGAGAAGCCACATAAAAGTGAAGAAGATCAACATACATGGAAAAGAGAAAAAGACAAAAGAAAAGAAAGTGGACAAAAACTTGATGGTGACAAGAAACATAGAGATGAAAGAAAGCATGGTGATGAAAAGATATGTGGTGGAAATGAAAGGAAAAGAGGCAGCATGGAGAAGGATAGTGAAAGGAATCATGGAAGTGATAGGAGGAAGGATGGTGAAAGAAGACATGAAAGATGTGGTGAGGAGGATGGTGAAGAAAGTAAAGATAAGAAAGTACTCCAGAAAAAAGGACAAAAGGAAGACAGAAGAGAAAGGAAAAGTTCTAGAGATGAAGGAAAGGCTACAGTTTCAGAAGATATCAATGAACGACCATTTGATGGAGAAGCCAAAGAAAGGAGAAAAATGGAATCACACCATGACAAAGATAAACGTGAAAAAGATGACAGTGGAACCGAACAAAGACTGCGAGACAGACACGATAGTTATAAAGATGGAAGAAAAGATCCCCGTATCAATAAGGGTAGCCTATACGGCAATGACATTCGAAGACGAGAGAAGGATGAAAGAGTTAAAGACAAAAGTGGACATCGAAGAGATATTGATACATGGCACGATCGCAGTGAAGGAAATGGAAAACACAGAAGTAGGGTGGATGAAGAGGAACGGAAAAAGGGGAAAAGGAAAATTTCTGAGGATGGTAGAGGAAGACAGGATGAACATGAATTGAATGAAGATAAAAAAGAAAGACGACGGGATAAAGATGAGAAGCATAAAGAAAAACAAAAAATTGATTATAATGAACGCGAGAAAACTGATCAAGACCACAATCTTGGATATGATGAAGGTGGTAGAAAAAGAAAAGAAAAAAATAATCGTGATTATGATCCAGCAAAACAGAAAGATACAAGAAGTAGGAATCGTCTTGAAAGTTTGAAAGATGATAAAAAAGAAAGAAAATCAAGCGTGCAAGATCAGGTAGGAACACTTTTTTGGTAAGACGTTTTCAGAAATGTATAATACTCTAAAATATTTTATTTAAATAATACACGATATTAAGATCAATTCTTGTAATTTTAGTCGTGCTCAGTCGCAAAGGTAGCGCTTTTTTTCCTACAATGCAACTAATCTTTCACTCACTGGAAAAACAATGAATGGAAGTCATTTCCTGAGAAATAAACAATAATTTGTTTGATAAAAGTTTGGGCTGGCTTTGCCATTGGTTTTGAAAACATTTCGTTGTTCACTCACTGTAAAAATAATAGATTTACATATAAACAAATACATCGAATGATCCAATATTTAAAAAACACCATTGGACTAAAAGGCTGACCACGACACTGTTCGAGGTTACTCTAAATTTTAACATTAGTTCTTGTTATTTGTCACGTCTATACTAAATTTATGACTCATTTTAAGCTCTGGATTTCTGACCACTACCACCAACGCCTGCTTTGGTTTATTGCATGTGTAATGCGAATTAATGATATGGATTTTATCTACGCAGATTAGCAACGACACTTTAGCAAACGAAAATGCGACTGAAGTTGATGAAGACATTCAAAATGAAGACAGTAATGAAAATTATGAGGATGACTTTGAGGTTAGATTCAAATTGCAGACGACTTCACAAATTTCTGTGTATGGATAATGTATTTGTGTTAGTCAACTTGGATTGAATGAAACTTCATCGGCTTACTTCAACACAGGATCTTCTCCTGACCAACATTTTTATTCAGTATGCTATTTTTTTACTGAATGTTGAACTGACATGTTAAGTTAACATTGAGTTATTATCATGTGTAACTGACCTGTTTAACTGTAACATGTTTAACTGATATTTATAACACAGTCATGTGTAACTAACATGTGTAACTGACATGTTAAGTTGACATGGGTAACTGACATTACAGAAATTTTACTTGTTTTATTATGGGCTTATCATGGAAAGGTGACATGCATAAGTTCACTCACCTAATGAAACCCAATTTTCCCTCATTTTTTAGGATTATGAAGATGATTTTGAAGATGATGATGAAGATGTTGACATTGATGATGATCAAAGCGAAAACAAGGAAGTAGGTTTCACAATTTTATTTATAAATGGCAAATATTCACTCTAAATTACACGAAAACCAAAGAAGTTCCTGTTAACGTATACCATTGCGAGTTTATTATGTCATCTTTCTTAAATTATTTTTTTCTAGGTTAAAGGAAAACTTTTAGAGGTACACTTTCTTAGGCGGTTATTCATGTTTCACATGGTCTTGGTTGAAATTTCAAACTTAAAATCTTTAAATCTATGTTTGTGTAGTTTGTAAATAAATGGCTGTATTAATCTATGCTCTCGCTGATCATCTTCTAATTTTGTTATCATAATCTTCTTCATTAAGATTTTTGAAGCTATCAATGCTGAAAACAACGACATAAGATCTGTACGAAAAAAGATGTTAAGGTAATAAACGTTTATTTTAATCTATGACACTTCTAGGATATACGTATATTCTCATCCACTGCGTTACGTAAATTTTATAAACTTTCTTTGCACAATTGGGAATCTCTGTGAATGTCATTGATGCATACGTAATTAGGATTTATTAACAAGAACAGCGAGAGTGAATGAATTAGAAGAATTGAACTGCACGAAGGATTTAATCACAAAAGAAGAGAACGTTTTGTAGAGTTAGACTTTTTGTAGAGGGTTTGAAAATGAAAGGAGACTATTTTGTCTCGAACGATTTTGTCTCGAAGGAAGGTGAAACAAAGACGCCACAAGAAATGTTGAGCTACGTAAATGCTAAAACTGTAGGAGTGCGAGAAGGAGGGGATGAAACCAAATAATGGGAATAATGAGGAAATTGAATATTTTTGGGTAGAATAAAGGATTTATTATCATATAAAAGACTGTTTATCTAGAGTGAAGAGGTGTTGAGCTTTATGGGGACAGTTAAAAATTAGTAGTGGACTAGAAACTGCTATCTTTATTTTTTTGTAGATAAACGAAAAATCAAAAAATAATAATAATGGTGAACCACACGGCAGAATAAATTTTTTTGCTGCAAAACAAAAACACGCGACAGATATTATTGTATCTAAGACGAAGAAACGAGCAAAAGTAAGATAGTTGCTACTAGGATGAAAACACTTAAACAATCGTTGGGAAATGAAATTAGTTTATATTCACTTTCCTTGTTTGTCAGATGTCAAAATGTGTTCTTAACGCCATTTCTATCCATTTCTGTCACGTGTCAATATTCATTTCCTAAATTTTATTCACACCATCTCTATCTTAACATCTGTCACGTGTCAATATTCATTTCCTAATTTTATTAACACCATCTCTATCCTAACATCTGTCACGTGTCAATATTCATTTCCTAAATTTTATTCACACCATCTCTATCCAAACAACCGTCACGTTTTAATCTTCATTTATTTAACATTCTGTTTAGGAATTATTGCACCTCATTGAACTTGATGTAGCTTCATTTGATATATTTGATCTTCCACCTCTAAATGAATATGAACTATATATAAAAAGTTATGGTCAGTCTGATTGTAAACAGGTTAGATTTAGAAATTCTTTCACAAATTTAACTCAAAATTCCTCATTTTAAAGAGCCAAATTTCTCGATTTTGGCTTCTTTTGACTTGTTTGGTTACTAAAAATCTCGTTTTGCACCTTTCTTTTTTGACTTTACTTTGATTCTTTTAAATGAAACTCATAATTTGTTAATGAAATAGTTAAACGTTTGTATTCATCGATAAAATTTTTCATTCATTATTAGATAAGAGGGCAAAGACTTTCGAGGTAACCCCCGGAAATAGTAATGCTTGAACATTGTGGCGTCAAATTTTCTATCACTATTTATCCTATTGTGTGGGGAAGCGTCATTTTAAAATACTTCCGCAGAACTGCAGTCACCATATTTTTATTAGATTTCAAGTAAAATAGCTTATTATTAAATGTTTCCATGAGAAATACAAAGTAAAGATGAGAATTGCTTCAAAAAATGCTTGACCAAATTGGCTACTTTTTATCCGCTAGCTCTATGGCTATTTCCTGCCCAGACCACCTGGCAACCATTAATTATCTCATTCCTTTGTACTGAAGATCTATTAAGCATGCTGAAACATTTTTGCTTTAAAAAAACGTTGTTTATTTGAAATGGCTATTATCCATTGTGTCATTTAGAAACTATGGAAACAACAAAGGATACTTATATGTATCTGTAACTGAAGATGCTTGTTTTTGAAAAAAACATTTGCAGGTTAAAGAACATGTTACGTTAATGTCTTACGTAATTATTTGAATTTTCTTACTAGGTGCTGAATTTTGATTGCAATGTTATAGAACTACATCGTCTCAAGGAAAACTTATCTCAACTTAAACCTGATGATGTTGACAGTTTTTCCAATTATATTGATTCCATTATATGACCAACCAAATCATGAAAGTTTCTACAAAAATTTATTTATTTTAATGTATAAAGTCTTTATTTATACCATCTAAATTGTGTAAATACGCTGAAAGTTCACTTTAGTGTCCTAGTTCCTAATGGACAATATACATGAATAAAGTAGCCCCGAATCGGGAAAAGCGAAAGAAATATTAATAATTGGGCGGGGTATTTATCCACTCGAATTTTACAATCGATTATCACTATTGATTTCAAGAAAAAATAATAAAGTAGAACATGCATATATGCATGAATAAAAGTTGCTTCAGTTTTCAACCTTCGGCCACCCCCGTAAGGGTCGCGTCGATAATTGGGAGGGAGAATATTCATAAAATTACCTATATAAATGCACTGACCGAATTGCAATGGTAATATAAAAACCAAGCAGGACAAGCATGCTAATACATGCAATTCCTCATATTAATTTAGTTTACTGGTTCTCCCAAAGTATATGCATGATGGCGGACGTGTTACATTTCTTAGGAACAGCAAATTATAATCTGCTAGTTTTTGTAAAAAAAACTTTTGTCAATAGGCGATTTGTAAAAATGGACAATAGAGTGAAGACAAAAACCATAAAAAGTTGTACCTAATTTCGCCATTACCAATCAAACCAAATACGTTGAATTGAATAAGGCATTTATCTTTTTATACCTTATGCGAATATGGTATTATTTGATAAAAAGCTAATGCGTCTGTGAAGATATTTCATTGTGTTTATCGTTGTCAAATCTATTCTCAGTAAGTTACTGACAAGAAGTCAAGAAGTGTCCTACCTGCATATTAAACAATGCTATCATGTCTCAGATGTTACCGCTGACACACAATATTATAGTGTTCAATAAAAACAGTGTTTTCTAACATTTCTTCTACAAATGTGAGGAGTGAATGATCAGTGGTGTAACACAATCACTGGGGGCCTCCTTCAATTACTCATATTTAAGGGGGTGTACAGAGGGGCAAGTCAAAAACTAGACCTTCTGTTTACTAAAAATTCTTAAAAAAGCGTTGGCGTTACTAAATAATTTTATAGTTGAGTGTTTGTACAACATATACGCAAAGTCAAGAGAAGAAAATTTTACGGAAGTTTGCGCACTTGATACGGGAGGGTTAAAAAGGCTCCAGAAGAACAAACATTCTCGTTAAGAGGATGAATGAAGTCATACATCACAACTTCCTGTACAAACTTTAAACTTTACCTGAGCTCATTTTTTATCTGTCTGCGTGTGTTGCCTATGTGTTTATATTACTATGTTTCTTTATGAGAAATTTTGTGTTTGTATCTAATAATACAAATTCTGAAAACACCGACTTAGCAATTGACGCAAGACTCTCCGACAATCAAAGCTCACAATATGCAGGATGAACCTGACGCAACTGTTTTAAATAGCAACGGCACAGACGCATTTTTTATTTGATGGAAATTTTAAAACCAGATGAATAAGGTCATATCTAATTATGACCTAAATTGCTCGAATAGCTTTAGTCACTTGAGTTTGAACAATGCACCAAGTTTCAAACGATTAAAGGCTGAAGATCATGATCCAAGCATTTTACAGTGACACCTGTTTCCAAACTCACTTGATTTCACAAATATCGGAAAAAGCTTCTTTATCGAATTATTCCCAAATTAAATGAGACGTCTTTCAGTAACTTGTCATCGATGACAGTTGAAGGCAACAACTTGCAATTTGCTCATTCTCAATATATCTGATTAAGAATTACAAAACGCAAATTAACGTCATATGTAGAGTTAGTCATCATGAAATCTCGAAACATATGTTTCATATTTTCTTATATTGTAGATCCCACATGGATAGAGTTGTAAAAGTCCCTTTACCACCTGTGTCACTCACTTCAATTACTCTTACTAGTTTGTCATTACTCGTGTGTCATGGTGATTCTTGGCCAAGAATGTTCATTTGTAGTTTGGATTCTTTGTTGATGTCAGTTGTATGTTCATGTAATGATGATGTGCCCAATTGTTATATGAGCCCACCTAAAGGTGGTCAACTGATACTCACAGAAGATCAACTCTGCACTAAGCATTCTTTGAGTGATGATATAACTGGGATGTTGTAGTGATCCCTTTTCCTTTGCTTGAAGTTACCATAAGAGTGCATTGTAAATGGTAATATATGGAAATGGCGATTCATGATATCAGTCGCTACTTAGTAGCTACCGGTAACTTCATGTTTGGAATAGTATAAACATATTGAATGGACATCACATAACGGCATATGTATTTATGAACATTAGCATTGAAATTTTTGAACAATAAAAACGGAATATATTCTACGATGAAAAACAAGCGAGTGGAAAAACACGATCCATGTCTGGTGGTTTGTAAGGTAAGTAGACACGTGTTGTATGAGTAACTGCATTAGACAGTTAAAAAGGATCCTGATGGTCTATTTTTATAATTTTAACCTTAATCATGAAAAACATCCAAATAAAAAAATGTCAATAAAAGATGTCACTTTCTGTGAGAAAATAGCTGGCTTTCACACACTTCCTTTTACTTATTTTATTTAACGTTTATAAAGAAAATTGCAATGCTGTAGGTAGGGTTCATTGAATTTCTGGGTAAATAATGTTGTAGTGATCACTACAACAATGACTACCGCTAAGGTTGTCGAAACGTCAGTCAACAACATCAAAAACAGTCCTTCTCAGGACTTTATTAACCTGGACGATCATCATTTACAAACATATAACGTGTTTTTTATAGAGTAGCTATTTCTATTGGCCTACTAACTGGACAATGAATGAACGACCAACAAAAGCACCAAGAAACAAGTGTTCTTATTGAAAGATTTACACTTGCGACTTTTGTTAATATTTTCAAATTCAACCGTTAAAAATTTCCGTAAAACTAAATTTTCACAATTATTAAATTTTCTGACCAAACACACGAGTGAAAGCCAGCTATTAATGAAGGTCTTAATGAAGCAACATGGAAATTTTGAATCGAATGAAGTCTAGTAGACATCAAAAATGATTTTTTTGCAAGTAATGACGTCAATTCGACAGGGGAATGGTCAGGTCGTTCGTACTGAATAATTTTTTCATATGATATATATATGGCTGCTATTAGTTTCTTGCTATTAGTATAGCTCTTTTTTTTTTGTTCTCTACCAAAGTTTGCGTTACTTTTGCTCGAGTAAAAAATATTTGCTGTGTCAATAGGGTAATCAGCCCGCTTTTTTGTCGCCCTGTAAATTCAAATATGCATACGGCCGTAACGCACGATCTGACTACGCTACTTGTTGAAGTAGATCATCGGGATCATTGAAAACAACAAAAATATGAAACTTCTTAATGGTACAAAAAATTAAGGAAATTTTTCTAAATTTTTGATCTTTTCTTTTATTGGAGGGGTTCTTACCGGATCCACCGGTTTCCCCTCCCATTTCGTTTTGTTTTGGGAAAAAAACGGTGTCAAAATTAGGGGCCATTTCTCATAACATTATTTATTGTAGCTATCATGAATATTCACGTTTCTTTTTCATTTCTTAACCTTTGGGTACATCTCCTACAACACTGCATTTATTAAATACAACAGTGTACATTACAAAAACAGGTGCGCAGTGTGTACATGTTGGTAGCCAGCAAGTACATAGCTACTGAATGAAGTAGATTTAATAAACTTAGTTAAAATAAAATTAAATATTAAATATAATTTACATCAAATATATGACGTCATGTATGACGTCATTTTCTTGTTTTGTGATTAAAAAAGCCTACACAGAATTCAGTCACTAAATTGCTTGATGCATCTTTGTTACGTTAGACCAATTGACCTAATTCATTTAATCTCTTGGAAGTAACGTCATTGCATGTATTCAGTTCACTACTGGAATCAGGGCGGTTCTGCCAGAAATGTAGTTGAAAATCACATTCACCGACTTAAATGGCTTAGCCTGTAGGCCTGTTGAGCATACTTGTGATTCTTTACTTGAAGTTCCAAGCACCTATCAGTGCTATAATGAGCTAGTTGAAGAGTTTTCATCCATTCTTCGTGAAAAAGTTCTTGGACGTTCAATATTGTCTAGTGAGCATGTTAAAGTCATATTTTCACATCTATATTATTGTGAAGTTGATGTTCGCGCAAGGAATAAGCCAGCGACAAAGGCAGCCAACCTAAAGGCTGCTTTCCATTTATGTTTATAAGAAAATAACTAGTAAAGAACAAAAACATAAATGGGCGCTAAATACTCATGAAAAGAAATGTTTGATAGCATTGAAATCATTGCAATTGTGAAAAAAAATTGGAGAAACCTTTTCAAACGATTGGCATACATATAAATCCATTTTGTCGTTATTTATTACTAAGTTATCGTTATTCATTGTTAACATACAGCTAAAGCCACAAAAAGATTATGTGTTTAAACATTGTACAGCAAAGCAATGAAAGTAATTGTGCAGTCAAGTGCAATAACTATAGCTAAATATTTATTTCCTTTTTGTAATAAGCCAAGAAAAACATGCCGACAAAGCCAATTATAACTCCAGTATTCTGTAGAAGAAATAAGGTGATCTTTGATTGGTCACTTTCTTCAGTCACGTGCATCAACTCAGGTAACTAAAAAAAGAAAATGATACGTACTTTGATTATCAGCAGCATTACAGTTAATCGAGTTTCCACGTCTGACGCGTATACATAAAATTACACTTACTTTGTTTGTGAGAGCAATGTACAAGAAAAATCCTCCAGTAACGCCGAGTATCCACAAATTAGCATCTTCAATCTCACCAATTTTCTTTCCAAGTACAAGACCCATAAAACAGAAACACGATGACAAAAAGTTGGCAACAACAGCTTGTCGAACACTCATTCCCGCCGAGAGCAACACAACAAAGTCACCTAAAACACAACCACATATTTTCTCGTTTGAAAATACTCACATATGTTAAAATAGA
Organism: Xenia sp. Carnegie-2017; assembly: GCF_021976095.1. NCBI lineage: Eukaryota > Metazoa > Cnidaria > Anthozoa > Malacalcyonacea > Xeniidae > Xenia > Xenia sp. Carnegie-2017. The sequence goes on from NW_025813494.1 coordinate 442,467, forward strand.
TATAGTAATATAATCTTGTTTTTCTTGATGTATCAATCAAAAACAACCAACTCTCGCCTAATGGACCCTACGGACGGCAGATTCACCAACAACTAAAAATGTTATGAAATGCATTAAAATCATACACTCTCACGATTGTATTTGGACAGAATTTGGACACTCCGTGTTCTCCCAATCATTTATTTTGACAGCCTTCACTATAACAAATGAATAAATCGCTCTTTTTCATAGCTATACCTAATTTAAACTTCCCTAGAGTCTCAAGTTCCATATCAACTCCTATGTTTACTTTCTTCCCACAAATGTTTGCTCGGCCTTTTAATTTTATCTTTTTAAAAGCTTTTCGATAGCGGCCAGAAGAATGTGACCTAAAAATCGTCTATTTTCTTCAGTTAGTGCTAAAGGATATAGCTACTTTCTCTTTATTGCCCATTTATCTGTAGAGAGTTAACACTTGAGAAATCTCTAAGTAATTCATCATAATTTTGTGCTGGACATTTAATTTTTGAAATTATGAGTTAGAAACAAACCCTTTTTAAACAATAAACGAGTCATTTATTTCGCGACCCACCATTACGGACAAACAACTTGTGGTCTCTAGAGTGTCCGTAGTAACGACACTTGACTATAGCATGTTAAAAAATAATTACTTAGTCCTTATATGCTATGTAAGTTGGTAATTCCGTTTCGCCGTGGCATGTTGCTACATCTTAAAAATAGCTTGCCTGTTGTCAACTGAATATAAACATTGACAACCGTATCCTAAAAGCTCACACTTACTGAATGGGGCTAGAAAATCATCTTATAATTATTCCAGGAAAGCATTTTCACTCCATCGACTGCTTGATTTTAAATATTTATGCAAAATCTTACCATTGATAGAAAAATGAGTTTGCCGTTGCTCAATGGGAGCGCCATTTCTGAGTCGCAATCAATGACTGCAAGTGTGAGCTTGTTTTTAGAATACACGAACTGGTCATTATGAATGGCACATAAGATATATGCCACTAAAAAGTTTGATTTTACATTCAGTCCGCAAGGTCGTTTGGGCTTTTACGTAAATTTAGATTTACCTAGCTCATGGGGAACTTCATGACATAATACAGCAATGGATGTGCTAATCCCCCCTGCAATATTATCACTAAAGGCAACACCAATAGCAATCCCATCAGCAATGTTGTGCAAAGTATCACCCATAATAACTGTCCAAGCCATTGGTGCAATGTGCTTTTTATCATCAATATCATCTTCAATTTCAAATTTATGACCGTTCATTGCCACAGCATATTCTTCTTTTTCATTCATCTATATTGAAAGAAATAATATTATATTTTTCGTTCATCTTAAAAGTAACAAGGCGAAGCCGAAATATGGAACTGATGCAAACTTTATGTTTTGAAAGGAATATGTTAAACATGCAAACATGAATTTTACTGGAACTTTTGCCTGGTATTTTATTGTTGGTGTGTGAGTTGAAAAAATGCTGTGCATCAGAGCTTTGTAGAAAAGTTTTAGTTCCCCCCCAAAAGTAATCATAATTGTTTGTAGAAACGTTATATTTTAAAACTCTTTACATTTGCACAGCTGCACAAATAAATCATCGATGTGAACAGGCTATGTTTATAATAGCCATAAATTCCATTCCATGGAGATTAAGTTCCACTATAAACTCTACAAGGCTTTCTATCTAACTTCTTCATTATGTCCCAAAGATATTCAATATGGCTTAGGCCAGGGCTTTCACTGAAAATTGCCTGAAAAAGACAAAGATTTATCTTCTTTCTTGCAAGTCACGATTTGTTGCTGCTTATTATATGATATTTCACATAAATGAAAGCTTCACCACATAATTTTTTGTTATCTCACACAAAGTTGCAACAGAACACCCCATTGTATCCAGACCAGTTTTTTGCTCCTTGAACGATTTCAATCTTTTCTTTGTGTGAATGATGGTAAAGAGGCTTTTTCACTGCAACACAGCTTATTGAAACAAGTTTTTACTAACAACCTATACAACATATACAACAACATATAATAGTTGTATGATTGTACTTCTTTTTCTTTAAAATCTCCTTGTCTTAGCAGACCAGCTGTGCTTATCCGTTAACAGAACAACTACTGTGCTCTCTTTCACGACCAAGTTTTGTTTTTTTAGCTGTCTTTTCTTAAGATCAGACAGGTTTTAGAATATAAAAGTCTTTACTTTCCTGCGAAAGTGCTTATTTTACTTGTGGAATATTTTATTTGTACCTGATACTGTCAAAATACGAATTATCGAATTAACATTTGTAACCTAGCACTTTTGCAGTACAAGGAAACAATATTTTACTCTGTCAAGAAATTCACTATATTTCAGCTTGCTGTCCTAAATTATTTTTAATGAGTAGATATTCAACATGTTACCGTGCGTTCTATGCACTAATTTGTCTCGTTATGTAGTTACACGACATCTGTTTTCCCTCACTGTAAAAACTGATTGGTTAAAAATAACCATAAAATTAGTTACCTCAGACGCATTTAACCACTTTAACCAATATTTTTATGGTTACTTTAACCAATCATATGGTTATTTCAACCAATCAGTTTTTACAGTGATAGGATTATGAAATTCTCATTTTCTTTGTATGTATTCAAATTAATGTTCTCTTGAGTGTCAACCATGCAATTGTAAAAAATAGTTTGCTGTCGCTTTTTTGGTAAGCCATATAGTACTGCATTAAAAAATAAAAACATATTCTCTTATTCACTTTGTTCTCATCTGTATATAATAAGATTTTTTTTGCATTATATGGCGTATTTTTGAACTTGATGGTTATCTTGACTTTCCTTAGCTCAATGTCCCTTCGAAACCAGTTATCTGATGATTGTACGGCTATTATTGTACTTGCAAGCCACGATAATGAAAACCTTATTAGAAGATTTTTTATAACACAAAAGATTGCGACAGAACAGCACATTGTATTCAGCTCAACTCAAAATATCTAACCGACTTAATCACCGTGAAGGCAGCAGTCTCAATAGCAATTCACACATCCCCATACACGTATTTTCCTGTTCTGTTAAATAGAAGAGAGTGCTCCCCTAACCTCCTTGTAACTAATGTTTTTCCTCCAGTGTTAACTGGAAAATTGATTGATCTGAAAACACTCTTTCTCATTTCTCTACTGGCCAGCTTTTTCGCTGCAACACTGCCATTTAAATCTTGTTCCAGAAGCTGTCATATATTTGTACTTCTCTTCAAAAATTCTGTTTTCCTTGCCATAGCAAATAGCATGCCAGCTGTACTCATCTGTTTCGAGAAGTACTGCGGCTTGTTCTATCATGCCCAAGCTTTAGTCTTTCAAGTTATATATCTTTACTTATACTGCAAAAATGTTAACTTTACTTGTTGAATGTAATATTTGTACGTACTGCAAATATATATTATTTGCTCAGCTCATTAAATAAATTATTGAATTTACATTTGCAATCAAACAGTTTTGTAGTACTGCATAGTAAATAATATCTACTCTGTAAAAAAATTCACTATCTTTTACTTTGCTACATTAGTTACTTTTAAGAAATGGGTATTCAACTCGATACCGTTGTATGCACTTATAACTAAATTGTCTAATTATCTAGTATATCTAATTCCATACTTATTATACGATTATACGGCATCTTTTTCGATTATGCAAATTCTTATTTTCTTTGTCTATGTCATCTGTGTATAAAAATTAAGAGGAGTTATTGACGTAGTCTCAAAACTTTCATTTGAAAATAGTATGCTGTCGCTCTTTTTTTAAGCCACATTACAGCATCAAGAAATACAAATATACGATTAAAGAGGATGACACATTTTCAAATTTATTTGGCTATTATCTGCATAATAAACTTGTTCTTTGCAGTATGTGGCGTATTTTTGAACTCAATGGTTATCTTGACTTTCGTAAGCTCAATAAACCTTCGAAATAAGACATGTTATTTTATGATTCTACTGCTATCTTGTAATGATCTTCTTCTATCTAGTTTTGTTCATTCCGACCTCGCGCATCGTGCAATATGGCGGCTGTATGAAGATGGAAAAAGACCTCTTAATGAAAATATCGTTCGTTATATTCGTCTAATTTTATATTCTAATTCGTTTGTTATATTGTTGATGATGAATGTGGAGCGATACATGGCGTTGATATTCCCATTTTTCCACGAGAGATCAGTCACTAAACGAAGACTGTTTATGGTAATGTTGGTTTTGCAAATGACGATTATATCAGTTGTTGTGCTTTGTTTTTGGAAGAAAAAAGATGGAACATTCCTGTCAATATTTCTGTTATCTATTCTCCTAATTGTCATGCTCTTCGTATACTTTAAGCTGCATAAATTTGCAAGAAATCTGCAAGAAAGTGTCGTTGTTCCTTCCTCTTCAGAATCCAGTATCGACATAATGAAAAACAAAACAACTTTGATGAAAGTCAAGAAAACATCAACATGTGTTTTGGCTGTTGCGTGTGTATTTATCTGCTCATTGCCTTCACTTATTATCATCTGTCTCAAAGCAACATCCTACTTAGAGAATATAAATAAAGAGATGCGAACGGTAATACATTACTATGACACATGTCTTTTAACTATCAATGCAACCTTAAACTGTCTCATATTTTTTTGGAAAAATAACGCTTTGAGAAGCGAAGGAATAAAGGTTCTATACAGTTTTCAGAATGTTTTCAAACGAAACCGTAAATGTTAGAAATCGTCTGACTTAATCTGCTCAGAATTGCATTTGAACATACGAAAAAACAGCTAGCAACCTAGCAGACGTTTGTCAAAATTCTCAACCTTGTATTATTCGTCTTGTAGTATGTAAAAAAAAAACAATGACTCCTTTCATAGTAGATAAGCTTGTTGCCGTGTACTGTGAAAATCATATGTCATAAGCTTTAATTTTTTCCATCATTGTAACATGGTTAAACAATTTCAAATATTTAAATTTCTGATCAATTAAATTCATTTTCAGTAAAATAATTCAAAGTTAACAGTGTTCAATTTCAGAAATATCTATGATGATAGTATGATAATAATTTCAAAGTTTAGTGTTATTTTTAATGGAAACAAGTTGTACTTCAACATTAATGCGCTGCAGAAAATAATATAGCATGAAAATGTAGAAAGACATCAACAGAAAATTTAATTTGTGCGATGAATTAATATTTTCGTAAACACACAGAATGTTCATTTGAAAAACTAGTCTATGAACATAATTACAAAATGTCCATTTGGATTTTGTTGATTTTACGATAGGTGCTAAGATACAGAAATCAATAAAGTCCTGCATATGGCGTAGCGTGCAGTTGAACGTTTTCAGCTGCCATTTAACAACCATGTAGCTATTAATGTCCGACAACTAGTTTGTGTAGGCTGGCTTGCATGATCACTTTAAAGATATATGAATTCCTCCCCAATATGTGGAAATCTGTCAAAAAGTGGTCAATCGTTTTTCGACTTCATTCGTACAGTGGCTTATAGTAAATTGTTTTAGGCCTAGCAATTATGAAACAAAATTTGACGATATTATATGTACGTAATTATTGCAATTCGAAGTTGATTCATGTGTTCATATGTTCATTCATTCTTTTAAATTTTAAAGTTTGACCAAATGCAATTGTTCAATTCAAATCAAATATTGTTTAAAATATTACTTGCTGGATAACTCTATGATTTAACGTGGTTAAATTTTTCGTAAGATTTTATGAAAATAAAGCTGTGTAATGCTTGTAAATTTTTGCTTTGATCGTGGAATGCCAAGGAAGGTTTTTTTGATATATAAATTCATAAAATATAATATTTTATTAGATATTTTATCTCTTGTGTTTTAGTTGAAGGTAAAAAGTAATGAAAAAACGCATTGATTTCGAGTCCATTAAATTGGCGGCATTTTATCCTTTCTGGTGGATTCCAAAAAAATAGGGAATTTGTACTCTGCTTTTTCTAAATCTTCAATTTTCGCAATTAAGTATTTAAGTAAACGTCATTCTTCGTGTTTGCTTCTGAAATCACGAAGGCATTTAAATAAATTAAAACTGCACGGTGCATGCAAAAAAAAACCCAGCTAAAATTATATCGAAATTTAAAATCAGTAAGAAAAATAAAATATCAAACAATTTTTTCGCAATCATGGCTATTCTGTCACTCGGCTTACGACCTAAGCCTTTCATGCTATATTTTACAGTTGGACTGTCTAAATAATTGTTTACCTTGTTGGAAATGATGAATATTGGATTATCCATCTTCTTTCCATTCCTTTCATCTGTTTTTGTCGCCAAATTTTTGTCGATGCATTTTTGCTTTTTACTTGTAATCTATGAATTATGAAAATATGAGAATATTTTATGATTCGGTTGTTTTTAATATATTATAATAGAGATAGTAAACCCATCCGAAAGTAAGAAAAATTATATAGATTATTTAACTTCATTCATATACTGAAGATGATTTAATGTTTATACTAAAAATTTTGTCGTCAATTTTAAACGCATAAAATAAATGCATTCAAATAGAAAGAAATTATTTTTTGAAAAATTTTACTATACACGATTGCATGGATGGATGGTATTACTCAAACTATTGTCAACGAGTAAAAAGGGCGAACTTTCACAATAAAAAACAGAGGTAAAATTTTAAAAGCATTCTACCTTCATGATATTAATTAATGGTCAAGCAATATAGCTTACCTGTATCGTGCGTTTTTGTCGCAAAACAAGATGGACTGTTGTTTCGAAAATAAAAAACCCATAAATTCCACCAAGAACTGAAAAAAATCTCCAAAAGTGATCTTTATCAGTTCCAACATAACTGAAGCCTGTTGCCTGAAGCGAGACAAATTCAATTAAATTTGATTAAAAGATAGTCAAATCTTTGTAATTGCAAGTGACTACTGCTAAGTCATCGCGTACACCAACTTTCATTTACAAGACTCCATTATACTGGACAATCTACATCTACAAACGTATAAAGATACTGCCGGGTTCAAACTATATTCACTAGTGACAAAAGATCGTCTTGAATTATTAATCGAATGTTTTCTCCTTCCAAGTGATTTCTATATTTAATAATTTTCTGAAGTGAAATTTCAAAAAAATACATACTCGTGGAAGCAGATGAAACAATGCATCGCCAACCAAGGTACCCACAGCCAAAGCAATGAGAAACACAAGAGATTTTTTGTAGAATGACGTACGTAGCAGTGGTATGATCATTAAAACGGATATGAGACTGACAACCGAAGCAGCAGCAACTCCAAATCCCCATACTGAAACTTTATGTAAAAGTAACAAACATTGTTAATGTACATCATATGACTTTTCAATCATTCTTTTCATTTCTCTTATTAAGCTCATGCTCTGGTTGAAATAAAATGTAAAAAGCAAGCAAAAAGAATGTCTTAAAAAACTTCGTGTAATGAATTTTTCGAAAAGATGGCAAACGTGATCATGTGACCTTTAAGTCTATTGTGTAATATTGTTGAAGTTTGGAGTACAAAAACGTAATACTTGCTTTATAAATACCTGCCACATTGGGAGTTTTTGTTTCTTTATCGTAGTTGTTTTTATCATTGCCTACGTCTTTATCATTGTGTTCATCAACGCACACATTACTTTCGATTTGATCGATAAGAGCTATTGATAAACTTTCAAAACGTTTAATATTGAAGCCATCGTGTTTATTCACGTGATATATTGAGAAAAGCTCGTCAACAGAGTAACACTGAAAGAGAATATGGATGTTGAGCAGTTTTTATCAATAATAATGTCTTCAGCTAAAGTAATTATTTGAGATAATAAAAAATCAGCATTTGAAAGAAAAGCTAGAGATAGCATACGCAGACTATGCTTGCCATGTAAAGTAAGTTTCAGAGCAATAATGTTCACTACACATTCTTAGACTGTACAGTAAATGAGCAGCGCAGAAAATCTCTTGCAGACAATTTGATGTCTACATGCACCACTGATTTTACAATTAAAAGTCTTGCCGAGCAATCAATCTTGGTAGAGGGAGTGGGCTAAAAAAATTTTCCTTCGCCCACATATCACCTGGATGCAAAAATAACATCATAATTTTTTTGCATGCATAAACATGGCTTAATGGAAAGAATATACGATGTTCACTTGAGTTATGTCTTTTTCGAAAAGGTGGAAGCGTCTTTGCGAGGTCATTTCACTATAAATCTGATGAGTAAATCAAAGTTATCTCACTATTACAAAGTTATCTCAAATTTATTGTTCGTAAGTATACCTCAAACATTAGCTTCAGATCATTCAAAATCGTTTTGTGCAAGATGCATGAACATATTGAATTTGACACTTCAGATTTCCTATATATGACTTTCTGTGTGACTTTGAAATATCTAATTTGAAATTTTTGAAATATACGAAGTATACCATTTTGATCAATTGCAAACATTATCCAATCTTCCGTGTAAAGTTTTTGCACTAAACTACGATCCTGTGAATCCTACACATACAAACGCAACCTTAATACTATATAACTTTGATTATAAACTCTTCAGAAAATGCTATTTCTGTATAATTATTATCACTAACTTTTTCATAGACATTGGAGAAATTTTCATGCTGATTTTTGCGTAGATTTGAAGAACGTCTTCTTTTGCGCCTAGCAAACTTGTTTTCCGATAACTCTTCTTGCAAGTAATTTTCATTCTTGAGCTGCCGACCAAGTTTTAAGTTCTTCATTAGCTCTTGAACGCTTTCTTTGTAAATAACGTTATTATGAGCGTACTCTTGAAAAAGATTGATCGCAAAATACGAAGTACAAGGTAATGGATTTTCGTATTTTATTTTGATACATTGTTTTTGAAGAAGTTTGGAGATGATTGCCATGTGTAGTTTTGGGACCATTTTCTTTTTAATATTACCATTAATAGGAAGATTCAGGTCAACTAGCAAATCAGCTGCTGAAAAACACTGCAAAATGCAGCAAAAAATTCGTGTAAAAATTATTTGTTTGAGTAATAACATCTCTTTGATAGGTGTGCTCCCAATTCCCAATTGTTGCAAAAAGGTTTAGTAGTCATGCACAAGGCATGCTGAAAAAGTGAAAACAGATCTCTCTATCGAAGAATATTTACCCAAAACCATTCAAGATTTCTTTCACAGAAACTCCTTTCAAAAGCAAACATAGAATTATCATTATTCAAACCTTCTCTCGCTTGAGCTTAATTCCAAGTGTTCTATTTAAATCGTACAGCATTTGATCAACAATTTGTTCACATATTGCACTTGTGGAATATTTTTTCTTTATTTCTTCGTAAGCATCAAATTCTCTTGTGAAAATTGTTTTTGACTTGGGCAAAGTCAAAGAAATTATAATCGTTGTTGAAACCTGAGAAAAAACACTTTCTTTGATGACAACATCTTCTTCCAAACTGTGGATGTTTTTCAAAGACTGCAATGATACACACTATGAAAAAATAATAAAAATTGATTACTTAACTTGAGATCAATCATTAATGAAAGTAAAACTAGTACGTATATTCACGAAAAGGGGATGCACAAATCACTTTTCAACTATTGACTAGAAAAAGTAAAAAAAATAATATATAAGTAAGTAACTCTAAATGAATTACAGAAGTACAAGCGTCAGGCGTATATGCATGAAGAAAAATTAAAGCTGGAACGCACCAACTAAATCTTTGCACACCCATAAACGAAGAAAGTATTTCAGTTATGAACATTCACTGACAGGAAGCCCCACATCAACAGATGCTTGTGCCGAGATTGCCCAGCTGAGCTTTATGGAAATTTTTCAAGTGGAGTGCCGAATTTACACGGCCGGTGCTTTCTGTTGCCACTCAAGCATATTTCAATGTTTGGAATAGTGCAATTATTAGACGTTTGTACATAATAATCAGTAAAATTAATGCTTTTAATTTTTTCTAATATATTCCTACTCTGTTTCTTTCGATATTTTTTTAAAATTGCAACAACGCCAGCTTGTCTTGGATACAGTGACGAAGGAATAGCGACGAAATGAAAGACCTTAACCATTGATACCACGCTGGTACCATCATTTTATTGATGTCACAAGTTGATTATGGCGTTTTTAAAACCTTATTATAATTTACGTGCATTTCTTTTTCTTCTCCATGTATTTCCTTGCTCGCCATAATTTCACTTTCAGTTCTTAAAACTGGATGTAGAATTAGTGAAAAAACCAGAAAATCGTTCATGCCTACAGCACTAAAGAGCATAATCATTTTTATTGTTTGGAGAATTTTCATTCATCGTGCATGCGCACTTGCTGAGCAATTAAAAATAACAATATCCACGTTTAATCTCACTCTGTGTCCAGGGTGACGACAGTTTCCACAATATTAAAATGTTGGTCTACATAATGTATAATTGTTCGTCAGTTGCTGTCGTGCGTTAAATATACTTTTATAGCTATACCTTTTCAAGAGTCAAGGAGTTTCCTCCTTTGCAAAATAAAGATTAGTGCAATAACTTTTGCAACAATAGGTTATTTTTTGCAGCAAATGTAATCGTACTTTCAAATTGAAATACTTGTACCACACAAAGTAGAACGACCCCTTAGTAATGAAAAACTTCATTTAGAGATCTTGAGATTTCTATAGAAATGCTCGTCATGCTATTTTAACGTGAAACATAACAAATGATTACATTTTTATCGGTTCGTATTTTTTTTTTCGACAGTAATAGAATCTGTGAAAATGAATATTGATTTGTTACCTTGAATGGGCTTGCTTTTGAACAATTTTTCATTCCCAGTTTCTGTAATAGACTTTCAAGATTCTCAACGTTCATTTCGCCATCGACTTGCAATGTTTGTAAAATATTCTCAAATATCTTTCCGCGAGACTCAAGTTCTCCATGAATATCTGAATCATTTCTTGTATTCGGTGTAGTTTGCTTTGTCGGATTTACCTTGTTAGAAAAAGTACTATTCATGAAAATCGTTGTGTTGTATACTTTCGCCGTGTTATTCATTCCATACGAAGACTCTAAAACCCTCAGCACAAAAAAGCAGAGACAGAATACTGAAAGAAAATTAGTGGCATCAAGAAGCGCCATTGTGAAATAGTACGCAAAGAGGAATTTTCCTAAATAATCAGGATATTATAACAGAGCAATGAATATTGTACTTATACCTTAAATGGTCCGAACACTTTAACATACTCCACGCCACAATTATGTTCTATGCATAGCGTATTACATACAAGGTTGTCAGACATACGTCAATCGTCATTACATCAACCATCATGCCCAATCGCTTAGATCATTCGATAAGACATTAAAGTGTTTCATGATGCCCGCTATGTGACAGTTACCAATCTCCTTGCTTTAAATTTCGAAAAATTTGATGCTAGAAGTCATGCAAACGTATAGCTGCAAAATAGTTTCCCAATTTTGTTGAAAATTGTAAAAGGTTATTTTCCTGCAAAAACTATAACGCGAAATGCAAAAATATCTCGTTCGGATCGATTACTACTTGAAAGATGAGTTTCCACTTCATTTAAAATTTTACTCGCCTTGCGTTCTTTTAAATCGACAGCATCAGCTCAAACCTTGCGTTTGATTCATCTAAATATTCAAATAAACTTTAAACTCTCACAATTAAATGACAGTTTAATCAATGCAAGTCCATGGGCAAAAATATTTATGTAACTCGATAAAAACATAATTCATGTTTATTCTGGATGAACACACATAATATTCATATTGCAGTATTATCCTTTTACATTTTCAGATTAAAGTTTGTTTCGTCTATGAAAAACAAAATATCTCATATCAGCTTAGAGGTTTTTTCGGTCAGGTGTGTGAAAAACCTGAAGATGATTTCAAAGACTTTGTTTTGTCTCTTATTAGTCCATGTTTGTATTAAAAATTTTGTTTAGTAGTTGATGTATCAAGTGTCAACTGCTATATTGATAATTTAGAACGTTCTTAAAAAGAAAACTAAAAATAAAGAATATTTATTCTTAAGAATCTACATTATTCTAACAGCGAAAACTTTCTCTCTTGCCAAAGTGTGACAGACCAAGATGGATCAAGTTTTTATGTATTACTTTTTTAGTTTTGTGAAAATAATTTAGTGGATGTGATACAAGGACTGATAAAAGCCAGAATTTGTGAACGTTAAACATACGTCGGTTGCTCAAAAATTAAAATAACTAGTTATATCTTAAGGAAAACATCAAACACAATTAATATATTTATCAACATGTACAGTATAGAGTTTGTCAATAATAAATTTTAAATATAAATGAAGTAAAAGGCTGTCAGGTTGTGCGGAAAGAGTGGTATGCATGTTTGTTCCAACTTTCTTCACATAAAACTAATTGTGTTTGCGATTTTCAAAATTAGCATTTGTATTTAGGCTGGTATGTGAGAAAGTGGCATCATATGTTCCTCCACTTTCATCAGTTTTATTCAAATGTACGTCGCAACGTTTACGTAACGTACAACAATATTGAAATTTAAATTCCCAGGAGCAGAAAAGCTTTTATGATGGTAACAAAGATATGTAATATGCAGGTGTCCCCAAAAATGTCGCACATATACAAATATCATTCTTGACGTTATTGAACTGTACATAAACGTTGTAATTAATTTATACCTCAAATGAATTAATCGCTATGATGGAAGCAAACTATTTTAATTTCCAGAGGTAAGATAAAGCGCATTCAAGAAGAGATGAGTAATTTTTATAGGGTGGGGCGTTGGGGTAGGGGTGACATTTTTGGGCCACACTGTACATTTGCACGTAGCTGACGTGTGTGTGTGTGTGCACCCGGGGGCTCAGAATGATGATGAGTAATGAAATTATCGCAGTACGCCAATTTCTTCATCTTAATCCAGGCGTACGTCTTTTGCACAGAATGTATTAAAAAACTGCTAATATCATAATTTGTATGCACGAGATCATACATTAGAACTTCAATGGCTCTGCAAATAATTAAGCTTCCGGGATTTTATAATTGCGTTAAAGCCATACGCTGAGCCATTCGTAATGAATCAAACTAATTTTAATAACTTTGAAAGTTTAATTTGATAATACCACAGAATAATGGTTATAAAGAAGGGTCACTCGTGTCTGACTCTTTGATGTTTTTGTCATCGCACATGTTGTGCCCAGTGGTTGTCCCGGTACATCGGTCGCCATTACTCCAGACAGGTGATAAGGACTTTTTGCTTGTTCCCAACCTTGAGAATTATCCGAAGTCATTTCTTAAGTCGAAATATTCGCGAACTCATTATTCAGAAATGACGTTATGTTTCTTTAATGGTTGAAAACAAGTGACAAGCCCTAAAGCACAGAATAAGAATATACAGAAGCGTCACTCATATCGGAACCTTTGATGTTTTTGTCCTCGCACATATTGTGCCGCGCATGGTGGCCGCCATTATTCCAGCCAGATGATTAGGGTTTTGACTTTTTGCAAACCTTCAAAATGATCCGAAGTCATTTCTTATCTCAAAATATTCTTGAATTCATTATTAAGTATTGACGTGATGTAATTTTAATGGTTGGAAACAAGTGAGAAATCCTAATCATCTGGCTGGAATAATGACCGACGTAAGGACGCAGTGCACACCTTGGTAACCCCCTTTGTACATACAATCATTATTACGTGTATTACTCAACGTGGAAATGTATTTTTAAACCCCAAATGAGTAATTATTTATCTAGCCATTGACAGTCTAATGTGAAGTCTGGTGCAAACAAATTTTGGTATTTATAGTACACATTGCACAAGTTGGTTAAAAGATCTAATCTGATATCAAATTCATGTAATATGTGCATTTTTTGTAAAACAGATGGAAGAATATTACACGCATTGACATAAAAGAACTTGCTGAAGTTAGCTATCACAAAAACAACACAGAAAATGTAGGCAAAATGATCATGACAATATTCTACAGACACAATGTTTCCAATAGTTTGTACGTACATAACAACCGTACAACATCAAAAAGCCATGTGATATTACTCCCACAGTGATATACTTGTTGAAACTAAAGGTAAAAAAGATCTTTTACATTTATCTACGAAATTTTACTCATCAATCAATACAATGATTGAGATATGGATATTGGTGTATACAGAATATACACAAGGGATATTACTCTACATAGCAACGAGACTTTGTTTGGAGTAAATTAAGGGTATATTAGATATTGCATAAGTATCGACCAAAGTTCTTCATTTAACGTGCAAATCATCAGTCTTTAAATGTTGAATCATTACCATCTTTCATTTCTCAAATATTCGCAAGGCGGGAAGTCAGGCTGGCTGCGATACCCCTAAGCTCAAACTTGTTGCCTTATAAACAAAGATAGAAAAATAACTCCTGTATATAGCATGAAAACATCTGCGGGCAACCACCTGCACAATATTGATTGTGTAATACGTCTAACATACTTCACTTGTCTTCTCTAAAATGCCGACAGCAATCCACGTCATAATATAATAAACTTAACTAGTCTAAAACAAATATCAAGCCTTGACCGCTTAAACTGATGTATATATTTATATAAAGTGTATTACAATGTGCTCTCCCGGCTATCACCATAGTAAAATGGTGACTCCTGCACTTGGGACACAGGATGTACGGTTACACATTGTATGGATTGTTTTGTAGAGTTACCAGAGTGCTTATACCTATAAAGGTGAGCGTTGCATATCGCGAGCACAGTGAACGTCTCATTATGAGACTCTCCACACAATCCGAGAGTGCTCAAACTGCGCATGCATAGTTAGCGTAATATACAAAGTGTATTAAAATGGTGACTCCTGCACTTGGGACACAGGATGTGCGGTTATATATATTATATATACCTGCATTGGCGTCAATCGAACGTTGGTCAAGGGGACTATATTCATATATTCAGCAATGCCTACATGGCTAATTTTTCATGAAAACAATTTAACTTTAAAAGAAACATTATAACAATCAATATATGAATATGGTCCCCTTCTATTAACCTTCGACTGACGCCCATTGCTGTACCGTAAGCATTCACAAATGCATGAAAACCATCAACTGGGCCGGTTGCACGAAGCCTGGATAGCGTCAAGCCTCGGTTCGACGATAACGATAAACGATAACAATAAACTATAAGGATATTCAATGGTCACATACTAACGATAAATCGTTATCGTTATCGCTCCAATGTGACCGCACATTAGAGTTTGAATAACAAGCTATTTTTTGCATCGTTATCGGATCGTTATCGGGTGCAGTGTGACCGAGGCTTTATCCATTGGATAGCAAAATTTTCAATTTGTAGAAATGGTGTTTATATTTTCTTGCGACAAAGAAATTTTGTAATCTTCGAAACAATATCTTATTTCAGTGATTGCACAGTTAAAATCGTATAATTTTTCTTTCATAAGAGATTTTTGAACGTTCAAAAATTTGCTATCCAGTGGATAGCGCTATTCGGCCTTCGTGCAGCCGGCTCCTGAACTTCTCGTGAGCAAATACATTCGTTTTGTCAATGAAAAAGTAACTACTATTGACAGTATTTTGTCATTGAACAAATATTTCTTGTGACCTCTGCGTACTTAAGATTTTTCAGAAAACTAACAATCCCGCGTGGATTGTTTGGGGAAGAAAGGTCGTTATTGTTGTCATCTAACAAATACCAAATGAATCCAGTTCTTTAGGGTTTAAAGTAATGTTTTATTAAAAAATAGCCGCAAATTTGGATGTCAATGTGTCATAGAAAGTCAGCAACTGTTTGAATTGTGAGAATTAAATGTAAGCCGGTAAAAATGTCAGCGGAGTACTGCTTCAGGAAGATAAAGAGTGAAGATTTTTGACGTTCATATGTATTTATCATAAGAAAAAAGAAGTTTTCATTTTTTCGTTACGCGAGAAAATTAAAAGTGCGTGCGAATAGGGTTGTGCTGTGAACATCACCTTCAGCTATAACTTTGATTTACTCATTAAACTTTCCAATTTCATGGCTTTTAGCATATCTCCCTTGATTTTAAGTTTTCCTTGCATAAACGCGGCTGTAGGTTTAAGTTTTCCAGTAAACATCGCAATAAAGTTGTCTTTGTTCAACGAAAATATTGAATCAGCCGGTGTTGAAGGTTCTCCTTCTCCAGCACTTCCTAAATAATGAATAACATGTATCTATATATTCACACAGAATTTGCAACTCACTTTATCTGTATAAGTCAAAAACACCATTCGTAAGTTTTCTTCGAACATTTTCACACTATTTGTGATCAAATGCCGCGTATTCAAAGAAAAATTCTTAATCAACTTAATGTAATTTATAATTTAGTACCTCCTCCTGTTTTGAGATCTAAAAACCACGTCCCATGATCGGTAATATTAAATTGGTAGACGGCTTGAGTGCCAGCCACAACATTTTCATCACAAAGTCCTTGAATCTTTTCAAACACAGAAGAAATACTGTCATCTTTACCACCATCAGCAGCCTTTCTTGTATTCCTTTGTTTCAATTTATGAATATCACGCGCTGAAATATCCTCAACATCAAGGAAAAAATCTGGAAGCAAGTCTGAGCCTAAAAAAAAGACGGAAAAGTCACGTCCATACGTAGGAAATGAATCTGATAGTCACAGCCTTCGTCATCATTTAAAATACATACAATGAAAACAAAACAATCTTTCAAAAAATAGCAGGAAAAATCTCGACATGTTACGAGGCCACACTTCTTCAGGCACTCAATCCATAAAATAAGTTATTTGCGTGAAAATTTACGCAAAAGGAGCATCCATTTATCACTTTATTTTCATTTTTAACTTACGTTTTACTGCATAAACTAAGGCATAAACTGTGGTGTGAAAACATTCGTTGCACAAACATCGCTACTTTAAGCCATAAACATTTTTGAAAAAGTTTATGAAGACCGAAAATAAAGTGACGTACCAAGGACGTGGTAAATTGGTGCACACTAACTTCTTTGACAATCAGTGACAAAAATATTGTTTATAAATCGAAGATTCGAGACCACAGCAAACTCTTAGTGTGATAGAAGGGGAGAGTAGCTACGTACATTGTCAAAATCACATATTTTAAACAAAACTTAATG
This sequence comes from Xenia sp. Carnegie-2017, assembly GCF_021976095.1. NCBI lineage: Eukaryota > Metazoa > Cnidaria > Anthozoa > Malacalcyonacea > Xeniidae > Xenia > Xenia sp. Carnegie-2017. The sequence continues at coordinate 459,554 of NW_025813494.1, forward strand.
CGCTATTTTTCTAATAATGATAGCTCGATGTTTCTAGTGAAAGACGGGTACAACATTCACAAAATAGTGTGTTGAAGAAACGAGTAAAGAAAAAAAATATTATTTTCTTACCGGGAACACAAGAATATTGTTCAAATTCAGTAATACCAACTTCGCGTAAAACATCCTCATCAATAAGAAATTCACCAGTCCTTGATTTACTGTCTCTAGTTAGTACAACATAAGCCGCATCACTCATGATGTCTGTCTTACGACATTGTTGTAGAGCATCTCCACCAGCAAGCATTTCCATTGCTGCTGTCTCGATAGCTACACAAGACAAGGTAAATTAAAACACTTGTTGGGGATGCATTTATCCAAGTCCTGTGAGTATGATATTGATAGTGGGCACTTATATACAGATGAGGAAACACAAAGTAAACCTCTAGGGCAGTTGTCTATGGATGAGGAAACTAATGTTAAAATGCGCGAATGGGAAAGCACAGTAAGCACACGTATATGTTTACATACAGTAATACATAAAAGAACTCAACCAAATAATCCCATAAAAAGATTATAAAGTCGTTCAAGTGACAGACAAATGAAAAAATATTTAGATCGCTACTATGTGATGCATGCCATACCTCCTGTAGCACAATGTTAAGATGAACCCCTAGCTATATGACTCTGTAATACGTAACTGACCTGTTTTTGGCCAAAGAGCGTTCACTGCTACACCATCATCTTTAAATTCTTCAGCCATACCAAGAACACACATGGACATACCATATTTAGCGATCGTGTATGCTATCAAAATACCAGAACATAAAAATCGGGTTTAATTCACTGACAAAAGTGACTGACTTTTCTCGTATAGTTCGCAGGTGGTGTACATAAATATGAGCACCACTAATTTTAAAAACTGGATTGTTAATACTTCTGATTCAATTAATGTCCACTAAAATACTGAATACATGTAGTGAATAAAAGTGTTTTGAACAAACTGAAAAAGCTGGAAAACAGAACTGGTTGACTACCTTATAGCTACATATGTACGGCACACACGTGTAAGAGGGGCCTTCGGACTCAACAGCTAAGTACGTGGAGCTACTTGAAATGAAATACGATGGCCTACCTACGTGTCCTTTAAACCAAAGGGGTTTCATATTTAATGGCGGACTGATGTTTAAAATATGAGGGTTCTTGGCCAATTTCAAATATGGAATACACGCTTGAGAGCTACATAAATTAAACATCGTAAAGAAATGAGATGAATAAAAACACCATACGTAGTCAGACATTCCAAGTAGGATAGGTTAGGTTATTTGGGTACTTAATAGAACAAAGATTTTTACCATAAAAATGTTCCTCTGGTATTGACACCGTTCATTAGGTCGTATCTGAAAAAAAAAATAAACATTACTACGTACATACATAAGTTACACACACGAGACTTTCGCCATTATGTTTAGAGATACAATTCCTTATTCTGGACCCAATTCCTTATTTATTATATAGCCGTTTCAATTATTTTTATATTCGTTTCATTAAAAATTGATGGCTATGTTATTGGGTTTATCTTTGCTCATTGCCATTATCCTCGCACATCCACCGTATTTATAAGCAGTGAGCATAGGGGCGTTTTAAAGCTTTCCATCCTTGAAAATGAGCCTTCAATTAAATATAATTCATCAATAATAATTTACTTTCGAAGTTGATATTCTTGTCACTCCAAATTAATACTCACATTGTGTTGAAAATACGTATAAGCCTATAATGACAAGTATCTGTGCTTGATTATAAAACTGTGAACTGTGTAGATATCAGTTAATTGACAATTCTATCAGACATTACTAGTTGTCAAGAAACAGTAAGCCTTTATTTTAAACTACTTACTCATTTCAACTAAAGACATCAATAATAACTAAGTAAGGCAAAGCATTTAATATTTCACTGTCACCATATAGCTAAATGTTTATTGTGTGAAAGATGAGCTTCCTGACCTCTTCATAGGAGTCGCCAATGTTCCAGTCAAGCTGATAGCACTTGCATTATTTACAAGAATGTCAATGCCACCAAATTTTTGAACAGCTTTTTCTACCGCAGTTTTTACGGCCGATTCATCTCGTATGTCAACTATACATGGCAGACACTGTCCTCCAGCTTTTCAACTACATATAATGAATGATGTTTGTGAGTGAAAAACATATATATATGATGACACGTGAGCCAACACATAAAACAAAGATGGGTGTTACACTTAGACATCAAATCATTGTCATAAGTCAACACTCAAAATAAAATCCATGTGCCTGCAATCCAGATGCACAACTTTAACAACAGAGCAAAGTTGAAAATACAATGGAAGACAGACTTGAGTTGTACGCATCTTGAAGAAAAATTTTCTTGCGCTAAGAGTGGGGAAAATAAAATCATCAGAACTGCTTACAAATGAAAAATACAAGGCACATAGTGAAATTTTGAAGATGTGCATGAGAAATCAATGGTAGTTTGTTACTCTTTAGTTTGTACTTTCTCAGACTTTTCGTTAGAATTACTTTTTTAACTCCTCTTTGAGCAATAGCTATGATTGTTGAAATAATACACAGATATATTTTAAAGATTAAGGAAAAAATATTTAGCACTCACTATCCTATAAATATCTGGAAATTCCTTATTCCAAAAGTGATACATAATTCTTTACAATATGCATATCTACAAGAAAATCTTTTATTCTATTGAAACAAATTTCTTTTGCAAGAATTAAACATCAAACATTGCTGACTGTGTACATCAAAACAGACATCAAAAACTGACCTTCTTCAGCAGCTGTGTAAATTGTTCCTGGAAGCTTTGGATGCGGCTCAGCTGTTTTAGCAGCAATGACAATATTTGCTCCATCCTGTGCTGCCTTTAAAGCTATAGCTTTACCAATACCACGACTTGCTCCACTAATAAAAATTGTTTTTCCAGCAAGTTAACTAGAAAACAAGAGAAAAGAGTCTAGACAATGAAATGCTAGCATTGATTGGTCTAAAGTCGAGTTTGCTTTGTATTAGCCTGTGCAGACCAATCTGAACTAAATCAATTAAATTCATGAAAGACAATTTGCAAATCAATCATCAATACATATATGTAAAAGGACAAATTCAAACATTAATGTCCCACAGCCTGGACATTTAAATTCATATATACTCTCTAAAGCCAATGTTATATATGAATTTAAATGTCCAGGCTGTGGTCATACATACATTGGCAAAACTGAACGAAACCTACACACAAGACTAACCCAACATGCTACTAATTACAATAATTCTAGTGCCATCTCACAACATTTACTCATTTGTCCAGACGCCAACTACATCTCACACCTTTTCTCACTTCCTGACGCTGATTCCGACCTCGATCTCACACACGTGCCACTCAATCCTTGTAACTTGATTCCTAGTAATACCAAAATATTATATCACTGTAAAAATAATAATCCTAATCAACTTCTCATCTTAGAAGCACTTTTGATAAAACGCAATATGCCACAACTTAATAGTGGTCTTAAAGCTTGTAAGAAACTATCTCTATTTTAATGTTAGTATATTTTAGTCTTATAGTTCTCTAATTACATAACTGCCATTTCCGCTTGTAAATATATAAAAGTTTCGCAGCCTGCATTGTAAACCATAAGTCTGATGATGTCTTTGGAATAAAGACGAAATATTACACATTATTTTGTTTCAAACTCTTGTAATATCTTGAATATCAAGAAAACGAGATGTCCCTCTTCGGAATTTGCTTTATTTTGTATTATTTGAAATTGTCTGCTTGTCCTGGTTATATTGCTCATCAGAACAATTTACATTGTTTGGGATATATTCAGGATGCTGTGGTATATTGGAAAAATATATCGATTGATACTGAAAAAATTACTGTATCAATTGTATGGAATAATATGAATTTATGAAAATTATGAAAATAGGTTTAGTTAAAAAAAGTGTTAAAATTGATATGTACCTTACAAAGGAAGCAAATTTCAATTTTTCAAGGTGACCAAACTAAATTGAATGGCAATTTTTCGTGACAGTAAATGTTGCCTAATATTTATGTTCAAATTAAATTGATGATAAATCAAATTCACAATTGAAGTTTTTTATACAATGCTTTTTTGTTTAAATGTTGTTTATGTTTTTTTTTTTGGTTTAGAGGTCATTTATGGCAGTTGATAGTTTCTAATTTGTTTATGCAAACAAATGCAAGACTGATAATTTCGTCTCAAAAGATCATCTGACCTCCATGTTAATATACAACTGAGTTGTTTGCTCTGGTCTAAGATTATATCACAACAATGAATGTAATTGTTATCTATAAAGTTTGTCAACTGACTTGTGTCTCTATTTTTTATTACATAACTGGTCTTGTTTGTCATGTACCTGACTTTTTATCATACCTATGGTATAGTATACAAACCATCTCAGTATTTGCTAAAGGGATGTGAAAACTTTGTTGAACTTTCGAAGGAACTTTCGCCGTAAATTGCCTTTCAATATTTCAATAGCGATTGCTTTACTTCAGTTGAGAGGAACATCCGGTTTGACTGTAAAGTGATAATCACAAATTATGTTGTCGAGATAATTTGACTTCTAGCTTTGAAATAGCGTAGCTTGGAGCTTGGTCATTTTCGACAAATGAAAATTGTCTCTTTTGTACGTGCAATCCTCAACCATGTCCCTCTGTTTTAATGAGTTTATAGTTTAAAGAGAAAAGAAAGTTAATCAAAGGAGGATTTTTCTTTCAAGTTTCTATAATTACAAATAATGTCACAATCATTGTGGATTTTTTAAAAAAAGGTTGAACATGACAATGAAATTTAAAGACATTATAGCTATATACGAGTCATGCTGTGGCTAATGAATAAAATGAAATACTTGCTTTTAGAGAAGGCTTTACATTCAAGATTAAATATGAGTTAATTGCAATCACAACTGAATCGTTGGCAATCTACTTCTATTCCATAAAGATATTCAGAAAGTAGCGAAAACAACGTATAATATTATTTAGACCGTTTTCATCAATTCATTTCACGACATTGCCATCTATTCATTAATTCAGGTTACCCATGTGTATGCTATGCGTACCTTTTTTTAATTTTACTTTTATACATGTAAAATCTACAGCTGCTTTTTTGTTTCATTTGCAGCAAAAACAGGAGATGCTTGTGAAGACAACCCTCGAATCATTTATCTGGAAGTCGGTTTGAAAAATGAAGAAGTATCTTCATGTTTTAAACATTTTTTGGAATATGTGCAAGAAGAAAAACAATTACAGCAGTTTTTTGTAACATTGCAGTGTTATGGAAAATGGAAAAAAGACAGATTGAAAACATTTAACCATTTTCGTAATAAATACCCAGAATTAGTGACGTATGTACCTTTACAAGATGATGACGTCATGACAGCTTGCAACAAGCAGCATCCAAATTTTCTTATCAACATTGTTTGGAAGATAATCGTCTCTAGAACTGGTGATGTTAAACCAACATTTGCTATGCAGGCCGTCATACCAACAAAACATGATAACGGTAATTTTCTTAAGAATATGCAAGCGAAATTCACTGGCTTGTTGAAAAGTGTAGGTATAGAAAAATCAATTGAGGTAATACTACTTACCATGATAGAATAAATGGAGGCGAAGTAGCCGGGTTTTTTTACAATAAATTTGTCATAAAAAATATATAGATAAATCTTAGTGTAGATAATTAGTGTAGCTACCATGGCACAAACTTCAAATCACTTTTAACCGCAACGTTTTATAGAAGAGAAGAAAAAGATAAAAGTAAAGTCTCCAAATTTAAACGTGTGCGCAGACCTTTACTTCCAAGAGAAATTGCATCTGCGGTCTGTGCAACTTTCTGCCCCTGTTTATTTCCGATTTTTGCACACTAATATTTAAATGCATGACTGCAATTGGAAGTAATGTAAGGATTGCTTAATTAAGTGACGATATTTTGTTTTCCATCATCATTTCTACTGTATGTTAGTTTCTAAATTTTTGGAAAAACGACAAGTTGTATAGTTTTGCCATTTCTACACACTTTGGTTTTCGAATCCATCGAATTTCGATCTTTTGCCTTTAAAACAGCTTAAAGGACAGGACTGGAAGGCAAGTTAACAAAATTCTTCAAACTATACAAAGAACACGCTGACTATTTCTCCTTTAGTTGCGGCTTTTTTTCTCGCTAAAATCTGAAGAAAAAAGGCCTAACAAGCTTTCCCCTCGAACAGGCCAACCAAATACTGAAAAGTAAACTTCTGCATATTCAATCACAAGTGATGTTGGTAAAAAGAGGTTACAGAAAATACCAGACAATTATGCACTTTGCCTTTACCATGAGTACCATGAGATAAAGACTGAATTATGGACAGACGTCATCAGTGCAAAACATTCAGAACTTACGTTTACTACATAAAAGAAAGCAAGTCATTAATTGTTGGTGAACAACATTTCTTCTTGTATTTTTATCATTGAACTTAAGTGCATGTAAGGATATTTAAAGGAATATAATGGTGACGTCACTGATGTGGTTATTAGATAAATTCAAAATAATGTTTAATTAGTGTTACTACAGATATTGCCAAAATACGTACATATGTGCATTGAAACCCTTAAATCACTGAGTACAGACTACACAGGTCAGTTCCTTTCCATGAATATATGGTGGACATGGTAAAGAACCACAATGGCCTTCAACTAAATATAGCAATGCTCCATCTCTATTTGCATGAGATCCAAGTATTGCTTCTGGCTTGCCATCAACACAAATGTACTCAGATCGCTTGTGATTATGACGTTCAGCCATTAAATAACCTTTGTATTCCAAGGTCCATCCTGAAGGGCAGATATTGCGCGCTGGAATCATCATGTGACTACCACGTGACTTAGCATGACATACAGCACACGGAGCATCTCGGTTGTGTAAGTTTGGATTTGGAAATATATGTTTCTCAGCAGAAGAAATCTCGTATTCAGTACCATAAATGATTGCATGACTCTGAGTACCAGCAGCGTATTTCTCGTATATTGGATTCAACGGTAAACAAAGATAATTTGATCCACTCCCACCGTGTGAATAAAACGATCCCCCGATTGCTCCTGTTTTTCATAAAAAGATGCTTTAGAACTGCAACTAATGAATACGACTACATGGTTTTTACAAGAACCTAGGTTATTATACAAAAGTCGATTCGCGTATATTGCGTCGAACATTTACAATTAAAAAGAAATATGACTGTCCAGTGTTACGTTCTGAGCATATAAAAAATTCTAATGAACATATTTAATGAAATTCTTATGCCTGATTCACACGAGGTAAATAAACAAAATCAAGAGCGTTAACAAGATTAAACAACGACATTCATCAAAGCATTTGACACAGGCGTAAGGGACGAGGGGAGCCGCTGTAAAAAAGTTTGATGATTGGTCGGATGAATTGTCAACATTGACAGGTCTGGCAAAAAAAAGTGATAAAGAAGTTATGACATGCAATTTGAAGTCAAGAAGTCTGTTGTTTGATTGTGAGTTGATGCAAGCATGAGGGAAAGACTTCATCTTAAAATATATAGAAAGCCGATTTCTTTGTATTTGAAACCATTAAAAAATACTCAAACTAGGAAACAGAATTTTATCGCTCATACATGCTTATTTTACTTGTTTAAACCTATACTGGTTGTAGCTAAATCATGAATCGCAATTACGTAGATTTTCTTACCAGAATAAATCTCAACAGTTTTCGTTGTTTTAGGACAATGTTTTCTTCCCCATCTGGTATAGACCACTCCACCGGTTGACGTGGGTTTACTTTCAGGTCCTGGTGGACCAGCTGGACCAGGTTTTCCCTGCTTACCACGAGGACCTTATAATATTTAACTTTAATATTAGCACCTTTGACTATATGAAGCCTAGACAGGAGTAGTTTTCAAATCTCGGTTAGACACAGTGAAAAAAACGACTTTTAGAAATTAGGGAGCTTATGGGACACCCATTGGTGTCCAGACAACCACAATTTGTAGATCGTGGGGTTCCCTTACAAGGACACTTAAAAATTGACTTCTTACTTGAACTTTTATGATATACGAATGAATACCACTTTTTTGAAGGTGCACTAATTTTTTTAAAATCAACAGATCACTCTAACATGATGCAGTTAAAAACTGAATAAAAATATCTAATATCAAAAAGTTTCGTTACAGGCTTAACCATTGTAAATGATCACATTTTAAGCATGGAACACTTTAATCTTATGAAAGCTTCCTATAGAAATTCTATGTCCCATTAGCTATTTAACTATGTAAGTCTATATGGATAATGGATGCTATATTATATTACATGTCTTTGATTGCTCAAAAAACGTTTGCTTCTGTCATTTTAATATGTTTTCTGACCTTTTCTCACAGCAAAATTAGGGATGTATTGCTATCGCTAATTAAGGGCCTCTTATTCATATATACATGTTATAAATCCGTACATTTCAAAAGATATTAATTCAGCATATCATGCATAAATGAATAAGAGCCCTTCACCTAACTGGCGATAGCAATACATCCCTTAGAAAAACGTGCACTTATTGAACGTAACAACAACATGTCATTTGAAATCGTTTATTTATAACGCTTAGAGACTGTTTAACAATGTTATCAACTTTTGAAAGCGTCAAACTTTTCATAATTTCATAACAATATTTATGATTTTCTTATATCATTTATTTTTGTGATGAGCAAATGCAAGTGTAAAGAGATTTTTGTGTTATGTATAAATATGATTATTGTGCTATGTCATACATTCATAGTGGTTCATAGGTGATGTGAAATGCAAGTTTGAAACCTCATGTTCGTTTATTTCGATGCATTGTTGGTGTAATCAATTTCTTTGCATCGCGATTATTATTGACCCTCTAAAAAATTTGCAACTTTTTCCAAAACCAAGAGCACAGGCAATCTAAGATATCACAAGTCATCTAAATCTATACATTTAGTCACATAATATCAAACCAGTCAGACTAACTATCGCACTTTAGCGATGATATTATGCTTTTGCCGAATGTAATATTAACGCGTCTAACTAAAGCGTGAATAATAAAACTAATAACTCGTTAAAAATATTCCACGAACAAAAAAGCACAAAGCCTTTAATAACTCATCCATTTCTTCAACACATTCTGCTATCACACAAAACACGCAAAAGGAAAATGCATGTATAAAGTTCTGACCATTTCGGAAAAGAGCCTGCTATAAAATCTTTAATAGATTTTTACGTTCCGTTTGAATTAAACATCTAAGTAATTAAAATCCATAAAATCAGGATCTGGACTCGTAAATGGCAGGCAGCCAAAAGGTAGTAATTTACTTTATACGAGTTTATAGCTTTTGTCAAAATCGATCAAATAATTTATTTAACTAAGAGGGTATAACAGTTAATAAAAGATTTAACGTAGTTTCCAGGAAATACATTCAACCACACATAAACTACAGATAAAAAGAAAATGACCTCTGTTAAAAGAAACTCACCACGCAATAAAGCATCTCTGCCATCACGCCCTAAATTGTAAGGTTATTTTAGAAAAATTAAATTCAGTAGTAATAGAGCTACGTTGTGGTAGTAAACATTCTCTTAAAATATTTCACAACTTCAAAAGTAAACAATGTTGTATAACTCACCATCTCTGCCTGGAAGTCCTGGAAGTCCTCGACAACTTGCTACTTTGACATTCTGTCTCTTAAAAACACTTAACAAACAGTTAAAGTCGTAACTATAAAGTGATAATTCGCAGCCAGCCTAAATTTAGTGAAACGTGAAACGATTTAAAATATGGAAAAGAGTACAAATTTGAAATAAAAAAACTCATAAATCTTTAATTAAGCGCCATACGAAGTTATTTTGTGTACTTTTCTATCCATACAAAGTCGGAATGTTGAGAAAATGCCAAAGTAAATTTGCTAGATGATAAATACTCTCTTAGTTAAATCTGTCTGAATCATTTCAAGTTGCTCTAATCTTCAGCTACCAAGGTTTGAAAATCAAACTCCTGGAACAATTGAGCAATGACAAAACAAACTCAATAATTAGGGGTACAAAAGAGTCCAAAACAAAAAATCATACCAATCCCTATTTAATGAGTGCGTACTAGTGTACGTGTATGTGTGAGCTAGTATGAGTAGGGAAAATGTTTTCAACTGGTTAAGATTCTTATTACGTCTTTTATAGGTTACTTCAATGCAACCTAAATATGATCAGTAATTATAAAATATGCCACGTTTCAACACAACATATCGTATCTAAAATATCAAATGATAATGCCACAAACCTTTCTTTTGCTTTGTCTTTTAACTTCAACATGGCATTTTTGTCATCATTATAATTGCAGTAGATGACTTTTATTAGAAAAAAAATAATCTGGAGAGTAGCGATGTACATTATTTTACGTTTTTATAGGACGAAACTTATCCTCTCTGTCAGCTATTGCAGTTACAAGTAAACTTTGCAATGTAGTCTGTGATATTTTAGTCAGTTTCATCCAATCATATGCTTTGTTTTCATATTTCATCCAATCGTTGGCTTCAAAATTTATTCAGAGACAAAGAGTGAAATTGCTTTGCTTCAGCTCCACAATGATTTTTCTAGTTAAAACAAGAACTATCCATTGAAACACCCTTTATTTATAATTCTGCGTTGGGCATTGTGTAGCCATAATTAATGCATCAAGTTTGATTTGTCAACCGTCTCCTTTGTCTTTGATTGGCTCGGTCTTTGGTTTGATTGAAACTTCCTTCAGTTCTTCTTTTCTATTCTTTTAATAGATTGCACTCACACAAACAGCTGGAGTACCGTAATGTTACAATGTGCATCAACATATTAATGATGCAACGTCGTTGTTATTTTATTAACTTTTGACGAAGGTTATGGTCACTTAGTTCGTTGTAATGTGTATGGTATATTTTGTTTATGCTGTATATTAAAGATTGTTGAATGTCGATGGTTGTCTATTCATTTAATAAAGAGTACAAAGCTCATGTTAGAGACGTGACTAGAACGTTAATTGAGGGTGTATATTCATATATTCAGTTGTGCCCTACTGATTTCTTTGGAATTCAAAATACTTTCAAAAGAAATTAGTATGGCACAACGTAATATATGAATATACACACCCTAGTTCACGTTCTCTCTCAATGAATTTATTTTTACTGATAATCATTTGCAAGAAGCAATTGTTTATTTGCTTTACGGTGAGGATATAGTTGGCGATAAATACTTAGTCAGTAGCGTAGCCTACCAGCAAATTTTAGTCTCGAAATGTGAATTTGAGGACATTATTATTCATTTTGTTAGAAATTTATTCTTTTCATAGTACGTGTACGTGTTTTCACAGGCTTATGAAAATCATGAATACCTTTGAGAGAACTAGAGATCGGATGTTGAGATTGATTTAATTGATAGTGATAAAATTGTTTTGTACACTGAGGGTATTATAAAACAAGCTAGATCAATCAGTGCACGCGATTTATTATTTTTCTTTTATATTAAAGAATCGGTGATCATCGAATTTGAGTTAAACCCAATGTCAATTTCATCTTAGTATACTGGAAAAATAATCTAAAAGTTTGGTGTTAGCATAGACAAAAAGATACGACAGTAATTTTATGTTTGTGAGTGTGTGAGAAGTAGCCACAGTTTTAGAGTAGTTGCTGCGCATGCGCAAATAAATATCATCTGTTAAAAAGGTCTATCTTGTTTCATATTTTGGTTATGTTTGGCCATTACAGAATAAGCAAATGACTATGGGGCATAAGCTTTAAGTGACAAGCTTTTATTGATAACGCCTTGTCATTCTATGAAAGATTGTGGAGTCAATGATGATTTCAATATTCTATATGTACAAATATTTTGGTAGCAGTGCATACTAAATAGTCTTAAATTGAAGATTCCTCTCAAGTTTCGGTAAGTCATTGATCATAGCCAAACGATGTACATTCAAAGTTTTGTTGACTCTACAGACACAAGATTTGTTCAAATGTAATTAATTTCTCTTAGAAAAAAACAGCTGGTTCGTCTTCGCTGAGCTGACATTAAAGTACTTTTTCATGCAGGCAAAGCAAGTTCTAAATTTTAAACAACAGCTGTTGAGTACGATTGATGGATACAAGTCTCCTTGCTAATTGGCTATTGACTTGTGAGTTACCTTACTGTCGTCTTATTAAAAGTCAGAGAAAAGTGAAAGTAGTCACGGTGTTGAAGGCTCAGATCTAAGAGGAAAGGTCCCAAACTTGCGTTTTACATACTTGAATTATTTAAACCAATATTCGTAAATATTTTGTAAGTACCTGTTTCAGATATCGACCTTTATCGATAGTGAAAGGAAAGAATTAACTAGATAATTTGCTCCTGGATCTTGTCTCCAGCTGATAGGGAAGGTAATGTTAATTTTATAAGACAGGTGACAGAAAGGATTACCTGAAGAGCCCTCCCTCGCAGTTTAATTTATTTGGGGAGCGATTTTCCATTAGTTCTTTATGCCCAAGATTGGGATCTGGCGTTTCACCTAACAATTTTGTTGATTCAATGAACATCAAAAGGAGAACTCGTATTTATGAAAGCTTTTAAAGCAAATGTTTCTGTCAGTAACTACTGAAAATATTTATTGGGATGGTGCTCTTTAAGAGACATTCTTCTTTTTGCAGTTTGAACAATGCATGTGGCTTCTTAACCCTTCGTGGGATGCGTTTTTTGTTTTGTTTGGTCTCATTCTCCAGTAATCAATGTGGATTGATGTTGCATGTACGTTGTCAATTGGCATGATGGCTGCCAGTACTAGTCGAATGCGTTTTCTAATCAATAAGGCAATAAGTAATCTTATTAGATATGCATATAGCACCAGGTTTCACAGTTAAGTGAGTCCAGAGTTTAATTTATTTATTATGTAGAGGTGCACTTAAAAGGTAAATGAAGGGCAGTCAATTTTATTCAAAATTTAAGGTGAATGCTGGATTTTATTCATGTTTTACTATTAGTTTTATAGATCCATACTACATACGCTATATTGCAGGACAATATAAGTAATGCATGTCTTTCATACTGTAATCCCTTTACCTTCTACAAATTTAATATGGTTCTATAATGGGAAAACTCAAATATCTAAAATAACTCTGAGTATTATCATTTCAATATTAGTAATAAGGTTATGGGATGATCGGGCGTAAAGATATGAAAACCGCTGCTGGAAAACATTTAAACGAGGTAACAGTTTTCCAGGCTGTTTTCTTACTGAATAAACGCCAATTGAGCAAACAACTTTTGCTTCAAATGGTGCTTGGTGGATTTGTAAAAAGTGATGGTGGCATACAGCAATTCAAAATAGGTACGCATTGTGTACATGTTTCATATGGTGCTCAGTGGAGATTTGTGGCAGTGATGGTGGCATACAATTCAAAATAGGTACATTATTATTTTATGTGTTTCATATGGTGCTCAGTGGAGATAATATGTAACTAATGATGATGGCATACAGCAATTCAAAATAGGTACGCATTGTGTACATGCTTTATATGGTGCTTTCGGTGGAGATTTGTAAACAGTGTTGGCATACAACCAATTCAAAATAGGTACGCATTGTGTACATTTATATGGTGCTCGGTGGAGATTGTGCTGGTGATGATGGCATACAGCAATCCAACATAGGTACGCATTGTCTACATGTTTATATGGTGCTCAGTGGAGATATGTAACTAATGATGATGGCATACAGCAATTCAAAATAGGTACGCATTGTGTACATGCTTTATATGGTGCTCGGTGGAGATTTATAAGCAGTGATGTTGGCATACAGCAATTCAAAATAGGTACGCATTGTGTACATGCTTTATATGGTGCTCGGTGGAGATTTGTAAGCAGTGATGTTGGCATACAGCAATTCAAAATAGGTACGCATTGTCTACATGTTTCATATGGTGCTCAGTGGAGATATGTAACTAATGATGATGGCATACAGCAATTCAAAATAGGTACGCATTGTGTACATGCTTTATATGTTTCGGTGGAGATTTGTAAGCAGTGATGTTGGCATACAGCAATTCAAAATAGGTACGCATTGTGTACATGCTTTATATGGTGCTCGGTGGAGATTTGTAAGCAGTGATGTTGGCATACAGCAATTCAAAATAGGTACGCATTGTCTACATGTTTCATATGGTGCTCAGTGGAGATATGTAACTAATGATGATGGCATACAGCAATTCAAAATAGGTACGCATTGTGTACATGCTTTATATGGTGCCCGGTTGAGATTTGTAAAAGTGATGGTGGCATACAGCAATTCAAAATAGGTACGCATTGTGTACATGTTTCATATGGTGCTCGGTGGAGATTTGTAAGCAGTGATGTTGGCATACAGCAATTCAAAATAGGTACGCATTGTGTACATGCTTTATATGGTGCTTTCGGTTGAGATTTGTAAACAGTGATGGTATCATACAGCAATTCAAAATAGGTACGCATTGTCTACATGTTTCATATGGTGCTCAGTGGAGATATGTAACTAATGATGATGGCATACAGCAATTCAAAATAGGTACGCATTGTGTACATGCTTTATATGGTGCTCGGTTGAGATTTGTAAACAGTGATGGTGGCATACAGCAATTCAAAATAGGTACGCATTGTGTACATGTTTCATATGGTGCTCGGTGGAGATTTGTAAGCAGTGATGTTGGCATACAGCAATTCAAAATAGGTACGCATTGTGTACATGCTTTATATGGTGCTCGGTTGAGATTTGTAAACAGTGATGGTATCATACAGCAATTCAAAATAGGTATGCATTGTCTACATGTTTCATATGGTGCTCAGTGGAGATATGTAACTAATGATGATGGCATACAGCAATTCAAAATAGGTACGCATTGTGTACATGCTTTATATGGTGCTCGGTTGAGATTTGTAAACAGTGATGGTGGCATACAGCAATTCAAAATAGGTACGCATTGCGTACATGCTTTATATGGTGCTCGGTAGAGATTTGTTAGCAGTGATGATTGCATACAGCAATTCAAAATAGGTACGCATTGTGTTTATGTGGGCAGCCTCACAAATTTATAGACACAATGAAATAGATTATTAAAGTAGTTGAAATAATGATAAATATTTAATATTCTTTACACCAAACTTGTTCAAAATCTGAAAAAGTGTTTTGTGCTCACTGTTCATTGAAATTACCCGACAACTGTCAAAACGTTTGCATTTTTTAAATGTCATCGCTCAGACTGCATGACAGAAAACTGTGACGTCGCTCATATTTTAAAAAATATCTTGCAAATTAATTTATACAATATTGTTTGTTTTTTTAAAAAATATCTTGCAATAATCTAGACTGTAATAAAACAAAGCATTTTGAGAGAAAAGTCAGTGTGTGCGTTGTTCCAGTCTATATTCTTAGCACAAAATCGAATGCAGAAACTCAAACTCTAACCTTCAGTCAATACCAAACTCCATAAACGGCAGGCAAAATGTATTTTAATAAAACAAAACAATAGAAACTCTTACAATAAATAAACAAACATTTTAACATAAAATGTTTAGTATTCATGCTGTTGTTTTGTGTTTTATTACAGACTAGGTATTTTCCCATGTCTTTATACACATACCAGCTCGTTAGCCATAAGTAATAATCCAGTTAGAAAATCATCAAGGTCTAAATGGTACCCTCTCAATCTTCTTAAAAACTTTGAATATTTTTGATAAAACCTTACAAGTTAGAAAACAAATTGTACTACAATTTAATTCATGCTGTTAATTATTCATTTACCTCCCAAAATATTAGCAACCTCTTCTCGTGTTATCAACTTGTTAAACTTCAGGTAAAATAGAAGAGAAGCAAGAAAACATGCTTTTTGATTCACAAATCTCCAAAGGTCGTTAAATCTAAAGATACATAGTGCCTTGTTTATTGGTTGAAAACAAAAACCAAAAGAAATTAATAACAATAGCAATTTTATGGAGGGCTTTGATAGGGTGAGGACTCTGGGGTGTTGACTGAGAAAATTTTGTGATAAAGACGTCCCTTTGGCAGGATGAGTGAAACAATTTTGTTACTTGGACGTCAGAATGGAGGGGTGAGGGAAAGGAAGTCAGTATGGAAGGGTGACTGAAGCAACTTTGTGGTAAGGATGTCATTGTGGAGTGATGAGTTAAAGAATTTAGAGGAAAGGATGTCACTGTTGTAAGGATGATTGAAAAAATTTTATGGAAAGGATGTCACTGTAAGGGGTGATTGAAGAAATTTTGTGGAAAGGATGTCACTGTGGAGGGGTGATTGAAGAAATTAATTACAGAATTTATTAATTACCTATAGTACTGTCCAGCTGGTATAATTTGTGTAAGGTCAGAATATTGTGACTTCAGTGTTAAGAACTTATCTTCAGCCTGGTTGCAAATTCCAGATATTTCTACAATAATTAGATGAAAAAGTTTAATAGCAATGATACAACTAAGTTATTCGAGCTACAGTGCACTGACTAAACAATGATGCCTGAGATTTTATAATCGTAAAGTCAATGTCTTGTAAGGAAAAATTTTAACTTGCTTTCTGATTGTGGGTTATGATGAACAGCTTGCAAGATAGCAAAAATTTCTCTTGTTGTCTTTTCAACATTTCTAGCAGCTATAGCAATTTTCTATAAAGAGGTAAAAATAGTAATTTTGAACATCTTTGACCACAGGAAATGCATGAACCGTGGGGAAAATGGCAGTCTGCAATCGTGTTTGTTATCGTGGGGTTTGGAGCATTCCAAGCTCAAAGAATCAAAACAGATAGAAGTACCTCACGTATATCTTGCTCTTCGTCAACATAAGTTTGAATAGAGGAAAACATTGCTATTATTTTATTACCAGCATTGACTTCCATAATTTCTCCATCCAAGAGATTGGGAACAAATATTATCTCTATAGCGACAGGAAGGAAGCTCGTTGTGGTTTGAGAGTCATGTAAAGTTCTTATTTTTTTATCTTTCTTCAATTTCGATAGAATACAGTTGCTGGATACTTATGGATTCAATTTTCCAGAAGCAATCGATGTAGTTTGTCTTTTTTGTCTATTCTTCTATTTGTGAAAAGGAAAAGATAACTGTTCATTCAAACAAATATGTTGGATATGTTATTTACTTATTACCTTATAACTAACTATAGAAGAAATATTTATGTTTAATGACTATGAGTCGCTCAAGCAAGTTGTCTTCAGTCGATAAATATTCAAAAGTATGTGTTTCTTGAAGAATTTGATAAATCATTGCTTCAGAAAAAGCACATATAATTATATGACTGAATATGCTTTTTTCTAGGCTACATCACGATGAAAAAACTATAGTCTATTATTTGATTCATATTACTACATTGGCTTTGATTTCTTGCAAAGATTTTATTATATTCTTTTGCTAGTCCAGGACAGTATTGAATGCAGTGGCTTTACAAGATCACTTGGTTAAATCATTGTCCCTTCAAGACTCATGGAATAGCAAAGTCAAGCAGCATAAATATAATTCTAAGAACTTTTCAAAGACAAAGAAAGGATCCTTTAAAAGCTCTACTAACAATGACAGTAATAAAGAGTATGTTCTTGATGAAGAACCTAAGCCACTTACCTTAGGTATGTATGTTAAAAATACTTTCTTTCAGTAATCATTTGTTTTTCAATTTGTAAATTTTAAACTTTTTGTATAAAATTACATGCACTGACAATTTTATATGCATAGAACATGCTCATTTTCATGAAACCAACATACCATATGTATAATGTGATTGGTTTGAATTTGTGAGTATGGTTATTTGTTTGTAGTTGTAGATCATCCAAGTCAATGCAGTCCTGAAAAGGATCGATTGTGACTGATACTTCTACATCTTTAGCTGTAGTAACCTCCAAATGTGAAAGATGTTGAAATGTCAGTCACTAACACCTATAGGTCTTCACAAGACTGCAATATTAACAGCTCTAACCTAGACAATGTACAAACATGAAAGCATTTGTATATTTCTATTTGTGTTAATCAATGTGTTCTGAGTTGGTTTCATGGATATTTTAAGCTCAAAAACTTGGATTGGTTGAAGCTCCATCAGCTCGCCTTACTGACAAACAATGGAGGGATGTTAAAACAAAGTCTAACAAAAGAAATGATTCTGGTCAACCTTGCGTCATTTGTAAAGAGGAATTTAGAGATCAAAGCCAGGTAGGATGACTACACATAGTAGGGCAGATACGTACAAAGACTTAGTTTTGGTAGTATTTATATAAATATTGCCTTGACTGGTAAATTTGTAATCGTGAATGACAATTAAATTTTGCATAATAATCCAATTTTGTGTTTTCTTTGTTAGGTATTGTTGTCTTGTTCTCACGTTTTTCATTTGGTGAGTTTATCATGATTCTTAACACAAATAATATTTGTTTTTTGCTCATTAAAACATATGATAAATACAAAATACATCATTCTAAACATTGCTTATGGCTACTTACTTGTGGGAAACCGTTAACAAATTGAGGGTCAAGCAAAATAAACTGTAGCCACTAATGTCAAGTTAGACATAGTTACTTTGATAATGATTATGATATTTATAGTTATTTACATAGTAAGAGGTATCAGATCACTGCGGATGTTCAAAGTGATATGTGGTGTAGTGCTTGGGGTGGAGGGGAGAGGAGTGAAAAAGCTCAAGAGGGATGGAGCTGCCTTGGACGTTAAGTCATGGCTTTAGTTTAAAGATGAGGAGGCTTTTATGGATCATGAGGTCAAACATGTCAGAGCAGAATGAGAGGTTTTGGTCTTAATAAACAGGATAGTTAGAGAGATCAGTTTGAGAAAAAATCTTTGACAGGGGTTAGTATAGCGTTTTCCAGTAATAGGAGAAATTCAAAAGTGCTCAGTGATTATGATATAAGAGGCGTGTGGGTTGACACACATACGACATGGAAGAGAATATACACATGTGTAAATAGATAACACTAGATGTTAGAGACTTGGCAATTTTATCCTTAAATGGAAAAAATGAAGAAATTTGTGTGGGGCAGCTAAATAAAGACAAATCTGACATTAAGATGAGAGAAAGCAAGCAGCGTTGCAGATACGATTGATTTGTGTGTGGATTTATAGGAAGTGACAGCCTGTAAATCTGTAAATGGGAGACAGAAATACATTATTTTCTTTGGAACACTAAAGAAGGATGATGTCTGTTCCAATTTCATGTCAAAAAAACAGCGGATATTGCGGTCAAACATATGTGTAGGGTAGCAATTGAGCTTGAATAGTTTTTTGATGGTTTCAATTTGAGCATGAAAACTCTTATAGCTGAAGCAGAGGTTGAAGATGCGGTGTAATAAGTCAAAGACTAAGTTGCGCTTGTAGGGAAGTGAGATGAAGCTGTGAAAGTATGTGAGAAGACCGATGAATGAAGGTTTACGATATACAGAGGTAGTGAATATACTGTTTGAGCGGTAAATATCAATGTCTAAGATTGGCAATCTTCCATTATTTTCCGTCTCAGAGGTGAAATTGATATTGGGGTGTTGATGGTTGATGTAGTCTTAAAAGGAAATCAATGATGATGTAGATCACAGATGATGTAAATAGTAGATTACAGATGATTGTTTCATTCAAGGGAATGTTTGTCAAGACGGAAGTTACCTCAAAACCAGCCATAACGGCTATTTTAGAAATTATGTGTTTGGCTCTAATATTTATATTGAGTATCTACAAAATGTTATCCAAGATTGAACACAATATGATTTTACTCCCAGACTTTAACAACACGTTGATCTCCTGTACCCAAATTTTTTTATGAAAGCAATTTACTTAGTTATTTGTCCAATACTCGGTAAAACATGATTTTCAATGCTTTTCTATTCCTAAATTAGATGTCTTTATGGTAAGTAAATTTTTGTGCATTGAAATGATGTCTTAAATATGAAAGTACCCAGAAGCTTTGTGAAAAATATTTTAAACTTACTGTCTGTTGTGTACTAGGTTTGTCTTCGAGCTTTTGAAAAATTTTCTGGTGGGAAAACATGTCCTATGTGCCGAAAGGAACAATATGAAACGCGATTAATACACGAAGGTCGGAAACTGTGGCGACATAAATGTGCAATCAAGTGAGTTTTTGAGCACATTCCAAACTTTAAATAAATAACCCTTAAACAGTTAAAACCCTGAAAAATTCGGCAGGTTTAGTATGAATTTTTATTATGGTGATATGGTGTTGTGTTATTTAATTTTCTGTTTTTCCCAATTTTTCTGGCATTCTTTTAATGATACTGGTATTTTGTAATTGTTATTCATAAAAAGCAAATCCTTATGCACTTATCGAGTCCTTTTTTTTATTTATGGGCTCCAACTACAAAATGTTTTGTTTTTGCACACCTTTGGTCACGGTAATTTGCGTTGACTTTGGTCTTTTTTAGAAACCTTTTTTCAAAAGTTCGGACTAAAACTTTTTTCAAAAGTTCGGACTAAAACTTTTTTCAAAAGTTCGGACTAAAACGTTTTTCAAAAGTTCGGACTAAAACTTTTTTCAAAAGTTCGGACTAAAATTTTTTTCAAAAGTTCGGACTAAAACTTTTTTATGTCTTGAATGTTCAGAATGCAACGCACGTGATCAATTAAATTCGCAACGTTAGCCATGATAAAGGTGTCTTATTTGAATTTAGAATCCAGTCAAGGTGGCGTGGTTATGTTATACGGTCGTGGTACGTCAAATTAAGGAAGACAGTTCCACCAAATGACCCATTGTTGAGGAAAAAATTTTTCGAAGAAAAGGTTTCCGCATTGGAACAATACACTTATTTTTTGTTATTTTCTAATGCAAAACAACTGATGCTTGTGAGGGGAGAGAAGTATTCAAAGATTTTTCTGTAGAAGAAGTAGTATATGATATTAAGATTAGAGGTTTGATAAAAACTTAAAAATTGGTCACAGCTATATGTTTGAGTAATTTGCTGTTTTGTTTGCCGTGTGTCTTTCGTAACTTGATCGTTGTAACTAGCTACGTTTTCTTGTTTCGTGTGCATTACTCGTCTCTCTATGGCTTACATTATGTAGACAGAAAATAATCACTTAGCACTGTTATCACAATCGAACAGTACACTACATCTTGACTATAGGAAACAGGGAGTAAAGTGGAATTCAACAACCTTTTACCTTAAGTCAACCTAAAACGCGATATTTTCACTGTATTACAACCCTTTCTCTTTGACTTTAGTTGACTTTTTTTTATAAAAAAATCTTTGTTTCAGTCGAAACGCAAATAGTATTGATAATGCCACTGGTGTTATCCTATTTGTCATTTGTCATTTTTCATATTGCTTCTGTGTTACTCTGTGTTTCATCGTACGCATAATGCATGACGCTACATGTTCGTCAATTTTTTAAACAAAAAGTTTAAATCGAAAGAAAAAAATTTGATTATAATTTAATAGGATGAATTCTTTACGGTTTTAAAAATATCTTGCAAATGAAAACAAACAATATTGTATAAAAATTACTTTAAGTAACCTTTTTGTGATGTTCTGAAGTGCAACTGCATCAAATACTTGTAAAGTTGTAGCACATTTTGATTTTGTTGTATTGATATATGAATTGGGCAAAATGCAAATAATCATTAAAACACTTATGCTTCCAATGGTGTTTATAAATTATAATTCATTTGTAGTTTTAATACTTCTACCTTTCTTTTTCACTTTGTTTTGTTTTTCCTATGTTTGCAATAAAAGTGGACTATAATTTGAATGATTAACACAGTTTTCACCTCAATAATAAATTTCATAAGCAGATGGTAGTGCATTTTGTTCTCTGAGTATCCACATCTAGCATCATATCCGAAAACTGAAACTCATTAAAAAATAATTGTCAGAATTCTGCATGTCTTAAAAAAATCAGAGACGAAATTTGTACTTCTGTATAAATGATACGAGGAACAAAGAATTATGTAAATTTATATAATTAGAAATATTTTATTCGAAAGATTTAGAAACACTGAAACAGGAAGACAATGAAGATAGAAAAAGAAACAAAATATACTTTTTTTCAAATCCTAAATATCTATTACAGCATTTTTACATTACTTACGCCACATCTTTGAAATTTCTGGAGAGTTGATCTTACTCAGCAAAAATGATTTGTGGTAAAAAATCGGTAATTACCACAAAAATATCAAAATCAATCGCACAAAAAGATCTGGTCAACTAACTCAAAAGATGCATGTGATAGTTATTGGAGGTGAGAAATATTTTTGAAAATATTTAATGAAACGTACCATATAAGTCCTGCTCGATTTTCCTGCTCTGACGCTTTGGAGATTTGGGTTTCCCCTGACACAATCGTTATTTGAAAGTTTTGATTGGTTTGACAACCGTTCAAGGCCAATCCCTGATGAGTCATAAAAGTGAAGGCATCGTCTAATGTGTCGCGGTCTATAACCGCACGTAACTCACAAGTTCCCTTTGCTTTAAGGGCTTTGTTTCACATTGAAAGATACATTTCTCTGTGCTACAAGCGTAAGCCTTTCGGAATTTTTGTAGAGGTGATTGATTAATGAGGGTAAATTTATATTTGCAGAGTATAAAATTGCAGACATTTTAACAGAAACCTTTTGATATCATCTTAACAGTGTAAAGTATGTCGATTGTAAAAGATTTAAACGTTGATGATTTGAAGCGTGTGATAACTATGCAACATCGTGAACTTATGGTTAAGAATGAACGTTTGAAAGGTGTACAAGATTTGACTCGCATTTGCAGTGAATTGGAAGAGAAACGCGCTCACTGGCAAACAAAAGCAGAGAACTTCGAGACGGGTCTCAGCAAGGCAGAGGCAAGGATTGCGTATTTGCAGAAAAAACTAGGCATTGGACCACAATCGGCGTTTAAAATCGATGTCGTAAACCCTGGAATATCGAAGAAGGATTTCAACAGAATTACTCAGGAGAATATGAAATTAAGGGAAGCACTGGATCACATTGTCGCCACAGGTCTGGGTGGCGATAAAATTGCTTTAGTAAGTTAGTTATGTCTTCAAATACTGACTATTGATTTGGAATTTTAAAAAATTGCTTTAATCTAGCTATAGTTCGCTTATTTCTAACTCTAATTATGCTGTGAATGTTCCAGAGAATACATCGTATGATACCGAGAAATTTAACTATAAAGAACAGCTTTCCTTGGTTGAAAATATCGTTAAAATTTAAAATATTCTGTTGGGATTCCCCGTTCCCATGATGCATTTTGTTTACTTTCACTTTCAAAGATTCAGAGGCTATTTCCCTTTTTTTTCCTGTCTTACCGGTTCCAATATTGTACATTTCCTCAATAGGGTGTATTCTTGTTATAACAATAATTCCTGTAGGTCAGCATATTATCAAGCATTGTTCTATTGTTGTTAAGGAAATGCAACCAACTCCTTAGCTTTTTCACACCCTTCCTACTTGTACTATTACAAGGAGGGGGAGGTGGACACAACTTTTCTGCCCACGTCATGTTACCCTGCACACTCTTGAGTTTAGAAAATCTCGTTCCTTATGCAGCAATATTAAACCTTGGAAATATGCAATATATGGTTGGATAAGAATGCTAATTGAGAGCTGTACATATGTTTATTCACCCCTAACCCCAATTAGCATTTTAGCTTTGCCCCTGTACATGGTCGAAAAAATGGGCACCTATGGCTCCTTGAAAGGGCTTACAATGCATTTGTAAGGTCTATGTTAAGAATAAATATTTTTTGGCTAAGACTTACTATAGTAATCATGGAGCACCAAAATGTTTGCAAGGTTGGTCATTGTTGCAGCATTTGGTTTATATGGTTAACTAGATTTTAGTTTGTATCTTCATTCATGCTAACAGAAAAACAAAGAATTATATGAAATGGTGATTCGACTTCAAGATGAAATAAGCCAGTTGAATTACCAAATCAATGAATTACAGTCAATACTGAATGGCAAGGACAATGAACTAATGATAAAAGTTAATGATCTCCTAACGGAAAAGATTCGAATAGAAAGGTTAATGAATGCCAAGCAATATTTTGCCGAAAAACTATTAAAAGAAAATGAACGTCTCAAAGGTTTAGGTAAGAAAATTGCCTCGCGCGAACTTGATGATGATGATGATGTTATTGATGGGAAAGAAGATGTTAGGAATGTGACTCGTGAAGAAGAAAAAAGGGTGAGTTATGTCTTTGCTTTTTACCAATTTCATTTTGATTGTGGACTTTGAAAGTAAAAAATGTTAGACATAAAATGTTTTTTCAACATCATAAACTCCATGTACGTGGACATAAATGCAGTATGTGGACTATATATATGTATCTTTTTAAAAACCATATCTTTGTTTTGCTTCTGTTTTTTTCTTCAACATGAATTTAGTTACCATTTCATGTTCATCACCATACCCTTGGTTATGAGAAATCACCATGCCATTGGTTCTGAGAAATCACCATGCCCTTGGTTCTGAAAATTCACCATATCCTTTTTTCTAAGAAAGCACCGTACCTTTTGGTTCTAAGAAACCACTATACCATTGGTTCTGAAAATTCACCATACCTTTGGTTCTAAGAAACCACTATACCATTGGTTCTGAAAAATTACTATATCTTTTGTTCTAAGAAAGCACCGTACCCTTTTGGTTGTGGAAAATGTTTTAATTGTCGAATTTATGGTGTTAAAAAAACGGAACCGAACAAATGTTTGAATAGCGGCAAAATACAAATTCATCGTTGGTATTTGAAAAAATCGTTGGTATTTTGATCGTGTTTTGATAGCATTCTATTCATGTCTTTATTAAATTATCGCATATGTAGGTTGACGAAGATGTTCTCAATGCAAGAGTGGAAAAAATGACAAGAGAAATTCACGAAAAAGATAAGCTCATTCAAAGTCGTGACGATAAAATTGTGGAAATTGAAACGAAATTACAAGATTCGTTAAAAAAAAGTGAGCATCTTGAAGAAGAATTGAAAAAAGCAAATGAAAGAAAGGAGAAAAGTGAAGAAGAACTGAATAATGTATCTAAGCGATGTGCTGATTTACAGAAAAAATGCACTGGTTTCTTTAATCAAGTCGTCAGCTTAAACTCTAAACAGCAAGAATCAGAGGAAGAGATATCATCATTAAAACGAAAAATCGAAAGTCAGCGTGTTCAAGAGCAGGATAATGAAGCAATGTTGATCATGATGCGAGATTCAGTAAGCTAATAGTTATTTATTGTGTAAACAAGTGTAAAACAAACTTTTTTCGTTTATATCGACTTGTAAAAAATTGTTTTCTTACACATGAACAGGACTAATAACATGCCGTTATTCCACCTTTTTTACAGATTAAAAACCACGAGCATGATTTCCGTCGTGAAAACGAGGAAAAAATACAATTGAGGAAAAGAAATGAGACGCTGCAGAAAGAGAATGAAATTTTGAAGAGAGAAAATCAATCTCATACGAACACTGCTCGTCGCTTTGAAAGAGAAGTAAGAAATAAGAATTTGTCATGCCTTTTTTCGAACTTAATTATTGCTGAAAATTTCATGTGATGTGTTTTAAGAGAACATGTTATGGCCAAATCATAAGATGTTTAAAAGGGACAAAAAATCCATATATACATACAAATGAATTTCCCCATACTCCTTGTTGCATTAACTAACATTTGCAATATTAGTACTATTTTTGCTTTATATAAGAATTTGTTTAAAGCTCTAAATTGTTATTTCATTTCAGACCGAGAAAGTGAACAGCCTTTTGCAAGAAGAACGTATGAGACGTAAGGTGAGTTCAACAATTTGAACCAACAATTTAAAAATGTCAATTGATATATTGAAACCTTGAAATATGCACATGAAATAAATCAATTTTTAAATTTTTACTTCTTTACTTCAGCCTACAGCTAGCTTCCCAACTGCCTTCGGATTACCTTTAGGAGCAGGCATGAATTCATTTCAGGTAAGCATGATTTCACTATATTTATGTAAGGCATGTGAAGTTTTCTATTGTTTCAATCAAACACAACCATCATATGCATTGTTGCTCGATGTAATCCTGCTTCCTTCAACATGCAACGTTATTTCTTATACTTAGAACCTCACATCTCCAGGGATCGTTGTTGCAGATAGCGCTAGAAATGAATCTAACGACTTAAGACATGATGGCAATTCGACGACAGCAGATTCTTCTTCGACACTTATTGAATGTCCATATTGCTCTCGACATTATCCATATCATCTTATTGAAAGTCACGTGCAAGATTGTATGGAAGATTCATTATATTCAAACGATTAACCCCGGCTTATCTTAAAACATGTGTACACGTATTGGCAACTATATTTGCTTGACGTTGTGTGAAGGAGGCATTCAAGTCCTTTGATGAGCAAAAATTGAATATATCGTGGAAATCATGAGCGTTTTGTTGAGGAAATGCGGGAAATATTCTGGTCTGTTTTTCGAGAAACCACAGGAACATTGCAGAGAAGCTAATAAAACCAGGTTCTCAGGGCTGTCAGTTCGACCATTTGCCCGGGCAACGAAAGATTATTGGAGAAATGTAAGCTTTTGGTAAAACGTAAAGTTTACTTAATGATCTGAATGAAAAAGGGAAAAAGCGTTAAATGTTTTGCCACATCGTGGGCTCAAATGTCAGTCTACTGCAAGTTAAAAAACTTTTTTGTCATGTCATCGTTTTTTATTCAAGTGAGAACTGCTTGGCTTTGTGCTTTAAAAAATGGAGAATTGGTCTTTGAAATGTCGAATTCATAATTGCAAATTTTTGAAGCTCGCATGACGTTGGTAAATCTCGTCTGGTGTGTGTGTGTGGACCTTGCATCTGTCATGAAAATAATGCTGCATATTAACTTTCGAATCCAAGCCCATGAACTAATAGAGAGGCTTCATTGAATTTTGTGCAAAATCCGTACTTTCGATCTGAAAGAAAGTATACTTCGGAGATAAGGTTCATCTTGAATTTAATATTTTTAGAAAAGGGATACAATTTTACAACAGTGATATTTTGAATTTATATCAAATTCTTAATGAATATTATTGTAAAATTGTCTTCTTTATCTCAAATATTAAATAAAAAATGAACATTTTATCGCGAATATATATAAATGTATCTTACTTAATGAAAATGTAGGCTTCAACTTCAATTAGTCCACTTTGACGGAAGAAGCAAAAATTGAAAGGATTGATTTAAATGTACTTCATGGCAGAAATGAAGAAATGACACTAAGTTTAACTGCTCTATGTTTGTATCGTCATGGCAGGAATGAAGAAATGACACCACGTTTAACTGCTTCATGTTGGTAAAACTTGGACGAAGATAATGGTAAAATCATCATCATCATGATCGATTCTTTTGAGTTACCTAGATTGATTATTGATTTTAATGAAATGTTATATTATAATACTCTCAGAATTGCAGTATTTTCATGAGCCTTACTCTTAGTCATTGCTATATTTGTATTTTTCTGTCTACAAGTTTGAGTCTACGAGTATACTTGTCCACGATCTCATACAAGTTCTATGACATGGTGTAATGTGGTTCATGATGAGCATCACAATAATACTTGTTCTTACTTGCCCACTAGAGACTTGAAGTATTGTAGAATTATTGTTTTGTTTTTTTTAAGAAATTAAAATCTTCACTCGGCTAACAACCCATAAAGGGTAAATGCAACGCAAACTAGTCTACACAGCTAATAGAATGCTTCCCTTAACAGTAAAGTTGTGCGAAATCCGTAAGAGCTACATCAATGCCATGTGCTTCTTTTTCAATTTCGAATAAAGCATATAAAGACTTTTATCTAAAATTCAAATGGGGATCGCAGCCAATATTTAGGGGGCACGTGCCCCCTTCCCAGGCCCTCCCTTTATCGACGCCACTACATGTTGGAATGAAAGTGGAGGTACTGAGTTATATTATCACTTAGTTTAACAATTTGTCTAACTGATACACAAAGTTTGTGCAGTCAGTTTATTTGAATACAATGACTACTTAGTCAGCTGTACATTAGAAATATATATGAAGCAGAGTGTTCTGTAACTTAGGCTTTGTATTTAAAAAAAGTTCACATTTCTTATAAAAGATGTGATTGCCTTCTAGAATTAATTGCAAAGACAGCCATGAGAAACTTGAAACACGGCTAACAGCCAAAGAACTGTTATTGACGTTTGTACCATTTCTATGGCGCGCCAAGATGGACAATATTACCAAAATCGAAAATATTTACAACGAAACACATTATCGTATGTCGAAAATAATGTACTGGCAACTTTTTCTATATTTGTAAAACGAAACGCAAAAATATAAAAGAAAACAAAAATTCGTTTACCATAATTTATATATATACAACGAAATTTATTTTTCAAGTTATGAAAATTATTTTTATAAAACGAAACTCATTTATATAAAACGAAATTGACATTCATAAAACGACATTTTCTTCAAACAAACGACATTTTTAACCGCTTTTTTGCGGCCATTATTTCGTAGCCTGCAAAGAGCCATCCACTATAAAATTTTGAGCATGTCTTCGCGAAGGAACTTACATAACTTGACAAACCTTGTTGCAGCAATCAAAAGGACAGGAGGGTTACTGCATTACTTTATCGCTCCAAAATTATGAACACTTTCAAAAGTACCATGTTTTTGGCTATGTGCATGTGTGCAACCAGGCAATGATGCAACAAAAAAAATATCTAACAAGAGTGGCTACGGTTACTAGCCACTCTTCCAGTTACTTCTTGTGAGTGCGAACGCTCTATTTCAGCACTTCGCATGCTTAAAACTTACAACAGAAGTACGATGGTTGAAGAACGCTTAAATGGACTTGCACTAATGCGAATACATCAGGAAATAGAGCCTACTGTTGATGAGGTGATCAATAAATTTGCGTATGGAAACCGGCGATTAGAACTGAAATTGTAAAAATTTGACTCTTTAGGCTTGGTCATTATAGTTTTGACGAGAAGGAAAGAAAGAGCTTCTAATTTTTTGTATAGTCATGATATCTCATAAATCTTAGTGACAAACGTGTCACTTAGCCTTAATTTTGTATATTAAATAATTTCACTATGGTTAATCCTCTGAGCCTGCGTGAAACCATTTTGAAATTATTTGTATGATGTGTTGCATCATTTTAATATGTCTATTCAAGTTTGAATTAGGAATATTGGATGTAGTATTTCATCTCTTTCTCGTAGCACTTTTTAAAAGAACATTGAAAACGTCAATTTATGTGTGTCATACACAGCACAATTGCTTTTGTATCTCTGTGAAAATGGTACAAATATACAACATCTTCTGTCACTAGACTTTTAAAATGACCACCACTAAGGTTGTCGAAACGTCAGTCAACATCAACACCAACAGTCCTTCTAAGGACTATACTAACCACCCGGGCGATCTACATCTTAAAATATATATGATGCGCGTTTTGATGAAGTTACCTAACATACAAGAAATATTTTATTTCATACAAGAAATATAGAACAACCCAACGAACGACGAGGTGCAGTTTACAAAATAAACTGCTCCGACTGCCACGCCTCCTATATCGGGGAAACTGGCAGGAACTTAAACATAAGACTTACTGAGCACAAACGAGCTACTAAGAAACAAGACAAAACTAATCACATTGCCGAACATCACCGAATCACAAAGCACAACATTGACTGGGACTCGGCAAAATGCATCACTTACAGTACAGACTATAGACAACGGCTTACATTAGAAAGTTGGTATACCAACTTGGAACAAACCCCCCTGAACAGATCACAGCAATTACCGGCACCTTACAAACGACTTATTCACAATACAAACAAACGATCAACTAAAAACATTACACTTCAAACTAATTCACAATGACAATACACAATTGACACCCACACATTACAACTAAAAACGTCACACCTAAATCACACATCACAACTAAAAATAAAATATTTCACTTCACACTAATCCACAATGACAATACACATTTCCTGCACATTTCCTGTACACACAATACAATGACGTAAGAACCAGACAATAAATACGGCTAACCTGACGTTTACTCCTCATTTGACTCTGAAGATGACTACCGCTAAGGTTGTCGAAACGTCAGTCAACAACATCAAAAACAGTCCTTCTCAGGACTTTATTAACCTGGACGATCATCATTTACAAACATATAACGATACTCCCGAGTTCAAACCATTTACTTTAATACAAGAAATATTCAACTTTTGTAAGGTCTTAATTAATGCATATGCGTTTTGATCTGGGAATAACAACAACTTTAACTAATTGTGATACTTGTGAAGGAACAATTGACCTTATGAAAGACCAAATATTTAACTTCATCATTAACAGGGTTACTGACATTTGGAGTCATGCTCTCAAAGGAATTAATAAGTTAACTGTGTCACCAGTCAATAGCTTATCTTTTCCTAAACAATACCTTTTTATAAAAGAAATCAGTTTGAGCTTGGAGTATCGTCAAAATTTATGGAAATTGAATGTTTAGGTCAGCGTTTCGACGTTTTCTTTAGCGGTGGTTTGTGTTACTTTTCTGTCTAGCTCGGCAAAATAACCATTAGATTCAGATTATGTGTGTGCATATTCTTGGGGCGAGGTTAAAGGATTAGAATGACAGGGATGATGTAGAAAACTGAGCAATTTTACATCTTTGAAATGTCCCACGTTGTCGCTTTTTCTAATCAAACTCCTGTTGCTTTGTTGCAAAGGTGTGAAAGGCGAGTATCTGGCGCCTTAAAACCAGACTGCTCTCTTTTTGTTTATGGCTTCTCATTACGTTGAGGCTGTCCATGTCGGAATTGCATTTTCACGTGGTGAGGGTGCCATTTCCTAGGCATGCTGATGAGCTCTGATATAGGGTGAAACAGTCCTTAAAATTCATCATATTAACAATGTTGCGTTAGAATTTTTAGCTTCGACCACGCCCTTCCGACTAAGGAATTAAAAATCCTGGATCCGCCCCTGCGCATTGTCAACTTTCTTGTTCTCCTTCCATTGTATTGCTCTATAATAAAGCTAAATATCTTAACGTTTTAAGTTCTTTATTATTCGTGAAAAGCGGTATGTGGAATGACAATTGAAAATTGTAATTCCAATGCCTGATCAATATTCTAAGCTTTTTAATGCATAAAATATTGTCAACTAGAGGTGATAATATTACACGCACACATGCTTTATAGCTCCTGGGAATTTAACTATTTCAACTAATTGCTATGCACGACTTCGATTGTACTTGTTTACACACCCTGGGATTAGCACTACTGATCAGACATTGAAATTCTAAGAATTGCCAAATTTCTTAAGATACAAAATGTATGTTCAACTAATTCAACTGCAGAATATATGTGGTTTACTTCATGTGAATTCTAGGGAATGTGTCAAGATAAACGATGAGGACGATGAATGGTTTTGCCAGTACTGTGAAAACTTAAATAATGATAACGACGAAGTATAAGGGCCAGGGCAAATATAAAATAAATAAATTTTTTCCACTTTGTTGTGTTCATGCATTTGTATTTGAGACATGCATGGGATGAAGTGTTCATAAATTTAAATACTTACACGGACACTTACCAGACAAAATACGAATAAACGACATCGTTTGGTTTTGGAAAAGAAAATATATTTAGGCAAGTGTTTTGCCGTGTTTTACAAATAATGACGTAATATACTGAACCCACGCATCAAATTTCAATATGGCGTCTGTGCTCCGATCTCTCGATTTAGCTGCAAGTTATTTTCTAATACAACGCCATATTGATTCTCACTACTTTGGGGCTCCGGAAGTAAATTTGCCCGGCTTCAACCACTACTTATGAAATGTAAGCCGTTGCACTATCTAGTCTATTATTAGATCTGTGGGTATCATGCATTATGACGTTTTACGAGAGTAGATGAAGGGGGTATCATGCAATATGAGGTTGAGGATAGTTGATGAAGGGGGTATCTTGCATTATGAGGTTGAGGAAAGTTAGTGAAGGGGGTATCATGCATTATGAGGTTGAGGATAATTGATGAAGGGGGTATTATGCATTATGAGGTTGAGGATATTTGATGAAGGGGTATCATGCATTATGAGGTTGAGGATAGTTGATGAAGGGGGTATCATGCAATATGAGGTTGAGGATAGTTGATGAAGGGGGTATCATGCAATATGAGGTTGAAGATAGTTGATGAAGGGGGTATCATGCATTATGATGTTGAGGATAGTTGATGAAGGGAGTATCATGCATTATGATGTTGAGGATAGTTGATGAAGGGAGTATCATGCATTATGCTAAAATTTTTGAGATTTCTTGAGGACGTCGCTACTGTTGTTATAATGGCTAGCCTATTTAGCAGGTCTATTGAGTCATTGACTGAAGCCTGTCTCTCAAACAGACGTCCGACTTGTTTCAGTCGTTTAAGTCAGTCGTCCATAGAGCGCTAGCTAATAAACTAATACGACAGACTTTTAGTTGGTGGTAATTGGAGACAAGATTATCATTTTTGTTGATAAATGATCTATAATATTTTGGTTATCATTACAAAAAAATGACCGTCGGACTTCTCTAGTGATTTCTCATGTAGTTAATTAAATATTAGTCATATGAATGTTTTATGCAGTGCGGTGTTTGAAATTAAATGAAGATATGATCTTCGCACTTTGCTGGACAATTTAAGCAATCGTCTCAGGACCTGAAAAAATCAGGTGACTCAACGGGATTCGAACCCATGACCTCTGCGGTGCCGGTGCAGTGCTCTGACCAACTGAGCTATGAAGTCACACAGTGGTGAGCAGGTCAATATTGTTGGGCTCATGAGCTTAAATTGTCCAGCAAAGTGCGAAGATCATATCTTCATTTAATTTCAAACACCGCACTGCATAAAACATTCATACGACATTCCTTTCACGAGAAAACATGAGCCCAACAATATTGACCTGCTCACCACTGTGTGACTTCATAGCTCAGTTGGTCAGAGCACTGCACCGGCACCGCAGAGGTCATGGGTTCGAATCCCGTTGAGTCACCTGATTTTTTCAGGTCCTGAGACGATTGCTTAAATTGTCCAGCAAAGTGCGAAGATCATATCTTCATTTAAATATTAGTCATTTACGCTGTTCGCGTACCTATTTTTAATTTTTTAGTGGTAGCGTAGTCATCGGTAGAGTGTAATCAAAATGCAAAGGCTAACATAAAGTATCGAGACTCAATAGTACTGCGGCATGTACTGCAAATTTCATTAGTGAAGGGGGCGCGAAATTTGCTTTGGCCTCCGCAGTCAAAATTGCACTACCACGCTACTGGGCGGGAAGCGAATTCTTATTATAAATATTAAAGCCCAGCAAAGTGCTTTTAAAAGAGCCATTCAATACAAAAATAATGTATAAAAAATAAATATTTATTCATTAGCGTAACGTTTCGTCTTGACTCTCAAGGTATCACCAGACAGTAGTAAATTACAAGTAATGAGGAATTTATATAAAATAGTTATTTATATAATATTAAATTACATGGTGGGATGAAAAACGTGACCCCCAATAGCAAAGCCAGCACGTTTTCACTGCTACAATGTAAATATTTTTGTGTTCAATCACCAGAAGACAATAAAATGAACCAATTTTGTAAAGACATCGAAATATTTGAATTGTGGGAGTAAAAGATCAGGCTAATTTCGTCACTGATTACCTCCATCATAATTTCTCTAAGGATTTCATTTTTTCATGATGGCAGTCCTTCACAAGATTAGAAGGGCCAAGGCCTCCTTCTTGTCAGCCTTACTCTCAATCAATCCTTTGTAAATCCCTTGCCACAGTATTAATATCATAAATGTTACTTACGAGCATAGATCTTACCGTGTTGTTTCAAGTTATTCTTCTTATTAAACGTTTTACCAAAATGTTCACATTGATAAGGTTTTTCTTGTGTGTATCCTCATGTGTCTTTTAAAATTATTAGACCTATTAAATCTTTTACCACAATGTTCACATTGATAAGGTTTCTCTCCAGTATGTATCATTACGTGACTTCTTAAGTTACAAAGCTGTGTAAATGTTTTACCACAGTGTTGACATTGATAAGGTTACTCTCCTGTATGTATCCTAAGGTGTTTATTCAAATCACAATTCTGTGAAAATGTTTTACCACAATCTTCACATTCATAAGGTTTCTCTCCTGTATGTATCCTAACGTGTCTATTCAAGGCACTATTGTGGGTAAATGTTTTACCACAATGTTCACATTGAGCAGGTTTCTCTCCTGTATGTATCCTAAGGTGTTTATTGAAGGCACTATTGTGGGTAAATGTTTTACCACAATGTTCACATTTATAAGGTTTCTCTCCTGTATGTATCCTAAGGTGTTTATTCAAATCAGAATTCTGTGAAAATGTTTTACCACAATGTTCACATTTATAAGGTTTCTCTCCTGTATGTATCATACCATGACGTTTTAAGTTACCAAGCTGTGTAAATCTTTTACCACAATGTTCACATTTATAAGGTTTCTCTCCTGTATGTATCATACCATGACGTTTTAAAGTACCAAGCTGTGTAAATCTTTTACCACAATTTTCACATTGGTAAGGTTTGTCTCCAGTATGTATCCTAACATGTTTATTCAATTTAGAAAGCTGTCTAAATGTTTTACCACAATGTTTGCAATGATAAGGTTCCTCTCCTGTTTGAACCCTCACATGTCGTTTTAATGGTGGATTTTTCCACATTCATTTTTCATGTGAACATTTAGATAGTCTTCACTACTGTACTTTCCACCACAACGTGGACATTCCCAGGAATTCGTACAAACAAGCATTGGACATCGTTTTAAATGTTTCTCTAAATAATCGGGATAAGTATACATCCTTCCACAGTGTCTACAGCTGTGACCTCCAACTAAAAAGAAAAGTTAGAATTACATCACAGGATAAAGAACTGAATGATCATACATAATTCCATTGATGTACTTCAAAGCAATGAAATTTGTTTGAAAAAGTTCTCCATCGTTAAAACAACTGCATTGGTCACAATTTTAAAGCAAATATCAAATCACAGTAATGAACTGATGTTTAAAATATTCATGACTCTACACTAAAAGTAAAGTACTTACAAATGTTAAGATCATCATCAGGCACATCTTCCACTGTATAAATCTTTTTGGATGGCTTTCTTAATGATCGTCTTAAAGAAGTCTTTTTCAGAGCTTTACAGTTATATTTGATGGATTTTCTTTTAATGATGGATTTAGTTTTTTTGTCATTTACATCGTTGACCTTGGGTTTTGACGTTGACGAATTACCGATTGTTTTAGAAGAAACCTGTAAAAACGTTTGATTGAAATTCATCCAAAAAATGTGAAAATGTTTACTTAGCGCTCATCCTTTCCTTTTATCCATTTTCTAAAACATACCTGTTTATTTGCAAATTTCTTCATGACTTCAGTTTTAATGTTGTTTTAAAACTATAAGAAAGCAATTTCATTTTAAAAACTATACTTCTTACAGTCAAAATTGAAAATTACTAAAGAAATTCCCAGGAACGACGTGTCCTACGCTTGCACGAAATCTTTTAAAGCAAATTGTTGGAGATGTAATGTTTATCTCAAAAATAGTTTTTGTTCAAAATCGTAATGAACTTGTAACTTTGTTGATTTATACAACAGCAGACAGAAAAACATGTCGATCATTTCATACGCTTCAGACGAAACTGAAACACCATTACCGTTGAAGCTGTTCTATCGTGTAAACGAGGTTTGTCAGATACTATCAAAAATGAAATCAAGATTAGGGCAGCCTCCACCATACAATTGTCCTCTATGTGTGAAAAGAGATTTATTTCAAGGTAACACAGGTGGCGCAAGCTCGATAATTTTTTGGGGGGGGGGCAAATATTCATATATGCATGTCCTACCTTAGTAGCTTCTATTGAAATCAATCGAGAAGAACCACCAATCGAGAAGAACCACCAAAAACAGGTCAGACTGTGTTGACTACAGATGGATGTACTGGTGAAGGAATTTTCCCCATTCTTGTTGTCAAGATAAATGGAATTACATGTCGTGCATTGATCGACTCAGGGGCTGGAAGCTCATACATATCTGGTAAACTTGCATCTATGCTGAGGGTGAAACCAATTGAGACACAAACCACTAAAGTTGACATACTTCTAACATCAAAAACAACAAGACTGGAAATCTATAAAGGGGAAGTTGAAGCAATAGACAGTGATTATTCAATGAAGGTGAAGTTGATCAAGTTGGAGAAACAAGACTTACTCACAGTGGACAATCCACACTATGAAAACTTACAAAGAGAGTTTGAACACCTGAAGAATGCAAAATTTGTTGATAATGATCAGAAAGCTCAATTACCTGTCCATATCGTTTTGTGAAGCGGGGAATATGCACGGATAAAAACTCGCACGAATCCACTAGTGGGAACTGAGAGGCAAAAAATTGCAGAAAAAACAAAACTAGGATGGTTTGCCATGAGCCCTGGTGTGAAACCAGACAGTAAAAGGATGTTGCCTATCCACGTTTCACAGAAGGATTATGAAGATCTCTGCCGGTTGGATGTGCTGGGCCTAGCAGACACTGCTGAACAAGACCAATCAATGGTGTATAACGAATTCAAAGAGCAATTAACGCGATCACCGGAGGGTTGGTACGAGACCGGGCTTCCATGGCGCGGAAATCATCCACCTCTCCCATCAAACAAAACAGGAAGCATCAGAAGGTTGAAATCTTTAGAGCGACGATTACAGCGAAAGAAATTAACTGAAGATTACAATGCAGTAATCCAAGACCAAAAGCACAATGGCACAGTTGAACCAGCAACTAACGTAGCAAAAGGTAATGAATTCTACATACTTCAAAGACTTCTGATGCAAAAAATAATCTTCTATTTACAGGAAATATAGCAGTTCAAAATAAGGAAAAAATATTTTTGTTTCGACGTGGAACTTCTATAAACATAACATGGGAGCTTAAAGTTTCGTCCCCGATTACATTACATTTGTGGGTTTTTACTCCCCATGGCTACTCTTCCAGTAGAGATCTTGCAGAAACGAAAAGTGATGGCAAAACTGTATATTATCGTCATAAAACAAACTTAAAATTTCACGTTTACAAACCATCAACATTAGAATTAAAAAATATGGATAGCACTTATAATGGGGAATACACACTAAAGACTTATACCGCAACAAGACACTATGCGAGGAATGTCAATGTGTATATCATTGGTAAGCTTTGATTTTGTTCATTAGGTTCATTGTTTTGTGGCTAGGTACTTCTTCATGCATAGACGTTATCTTCATTATACATGTTACCGTTTTAATGATCTTTATATGTAAGTTATTGTGGCAAAAACTTATGATATATCAAATACCGAAAGCATTTTTAACTATAAAGCTATCCAGAAATTCTACTTCTAAAAATAGTAACTTTCTAATGTTTTTTTCAGCGTTTTTCACTGTTAAACTGTGCATTTTTTTGGTTATGCTTGCAATGTATATAATTGTTTTAGGTGATAAATTTCGTGAAAAAAAAGTTTTCGTAAACATTGGTTTAAGAACTTTTTTTTAAAATAAAATATGCGAATATCACCAGCTCATTACTTTAAGCACCAAAAACAAATGATAAAATTAAGTTGTCAAATTAGCTTAATTCTTCAATATGAAATTCATAACTATGAATTTTAATTGATTAGTTTCCTGAGCTAGCTTGAAGTATCGTGTCATTGTGAGAACTGTCACAAAACTCAATTTTTTGTCCTTGCATGTGATGGCAACTTCCTGTTGTATTTTCATATTAAAAATTTATTAAAGCAAACAATTTTAAAAAATAAGCATAAAGTCCCAAAGCGAAAAAATTACAAAAATAAATCTTATTAAGTTTACTTATGCTTTTATTTTAGTTCCCACATCATGTTTCTCACTGACAAGGTTTTCAACTGATATGCCATTGAACATATCTTCTACTAAAAACGGTATCTTTATCAATTCTTTGAATTATTCCGTTTTGCAATGTCGAATTGTAGTGTGTATTCTTTTTTGCTTGCTACTTGCAGTGAAAATTATTGTTTAAAGTAATTATAAGTCCGTAAGTTAAAAGTTTTTAGAACATTTTCTAAAGAATTTTACCAAATCAGAATATCGGCAACAATGGCTTGCTTCCGTAGTCCGTGTGGTTTTTCTGATATCTAAAACGTAGCTACATTACATGATAACTGTGATTATGATAACTGTCTCAAAACTCAATTTTTTGTCCTTGTATGTGATGGCAACAGGATGTATTTTTATACTAAAAATAATTAGAGGAAACAATTTTAAAAAGTATGCATAAAGTTCCAAAGCAAAAAGAATTCCAAAAATAAACCTTATTATGTTTACGTATACTTCTGTTTTAGTTCCCACATCATGTTTCTCAATGACAAGATTTTCAACTGTTATGCCATTCAACATATCTTCTACTAAAAACGGTATCTTTATCAATTCTTTAAATTATTTCGTTTTGCAGTGTTGAATTGTAGTGTGTATTCTTTTTTGCTTACAACTTGCAGTGAAAATTATTGTTTAAAGTAATTATAAGTCTGTAAGTTAAAAAGTTTTCTAGAACATTTTCTAAAGAATTTTTACCAAATCAGAATATCGGCAACAATGGCTTGCTTCCGTTGTCCGTGTGGTTTTTCTGATATTTAAAATGTAGCTACATTACATGATAATGTTATAAAAATTGCTTATTAAAAATAAATTATTTCAATCTAAAAGAGGAGAGCATTAGCTAATTCAAATTTTTAATAAGTTAAAGTTAACAAAAATATGATGTTCATTTGAATTGTAGTGTGTATTCTTTTTTGCTTACTACTTGCAGTGAAAATTATTGTTTAAAGTAATTATAAGTCCGTAAGTTAAAAAGTTTTCTAGAACATTTTCTAAAGAATTTTTACCAAATCAGAATATCGGCAACAATGGCTTGCTTCCGTAGTCCGTGTGGTTTTTCTGTTATTTAAAATGTAGCTACACTACATGATGTGTTTGATGATGATTACATTGTGATTTATTAGCCTATTTTTGCCTAAAGCCTTAACGAGATAAATGAAACAGCTGTCGTTGTGTATGAAGAAAAAAACAAAGAGGAGTTGGAGTCATGTGCTGTTTCAGAAAATCCGTTTACTATTGAAGACAACACGTCTGGTACACATGAAATAGCAGAATTTGAGGCAATGCTAGATGATAATATAAACGAAGAAGTGGAACTTTGTGTGGCTGTTGAAGAGCCATTATTTGTTGACGACGACACTTCTGTTAACAGTCACGCAGCGAGACTTGGAGCAGTAGAAAATAGTTGTTTGCTTAGGTTATCCATCTGTTAAAAGCAGATTTTTGTATTTAATTTACTGGATGTGTCTTTTTTACAATGTCTTTATACGTTTAGGCTGCACAAATTGAAAAGTCATCAAACTGTGATTCAGATAACCAAGAAGATATTACATGGATCACTTGTGCAGGACACTTATTACCGATAACATTAACGATTGCATCGACAAAATAAAACCTCTTGGAGAGAGCTTACAGCTGCAGCTAGAAAGGCCGATGGTTGAAACAGTTAATGAAATGTGTAGTCTTTTTCCACCGGCGGTAAAAGATGTTGATGCAGAAATACTGCTGTTGGAGTTGGAAATTTTCAACGATATTGTGTCATAAAAACTAAAATCAGAACCTAAATCCCTTCAAGACGTTGCGTTATTTGCTTTCAAACACAAAAACATCTTACAACGGAGTGCAAGGCGTATTAACTATTGCTGACCGCTCCAGTGTCCGTGGCAAAAGGTGTTTCAGCAAGCTTAAGATGGTCAAAAACTGCCTGAGATCCACAATGAAAGATACGCGATTAAATGACTTAATCGTTCTTGCATGTGAAAAAGATCTTACGGACATGTTGACTTAAATATTATTTAAAAAAATTGGGCAACTGCAAAGATGCGAAAACTGCTATCAAAGATATAATAGTATGCTGAAGTGCGTTCTGCCACTAAAATACAACATGTATTACAAAAATATATAGTGTAAGTACTGTTCCATATGATCTGCAGGGCATCTTATGTCCTTGCAGGGCAATTTCATCCCCAGCCCCCCCTCCTCCCCCCATTAAAAAGGTGCTAGTTTCGCCCCTGCCTACAGTTCCTCCACTCCTCGCTAATGACTAATAGAATTATAATTAAACTTCGACTTAAGGTAAGTCTCGTATAATTTCCAATAGGTAACAAAGTGAGACACCTAAGGATCACAAACATGAATGATCATAGGATCACTCCATCTTAAGGTCATGAATGATCATGACCTTAAGATGGAGTCTGTTTTTAAAATTACTACCAAATAATTATTAGATGACAAGGATTCTTTTGGCCAAATTTGGACTTAACAATGTTTTTCGTTGTGCAGCTACATTGTAATGAATGAAAAATTGTCCCACTTCGCTCCAGGTTACGCTAAAATATGACGGGAAAAACGACAACAGTGTTTTATGGCTAATGACGAGTCACGGTTTCCCGAATGATGGAGGTTTTTGTATGTCTGGAGCATTGCGATATTAAACAGTTGGGATTCTTCAGTACATTTGTTTATATTTCAAGTATTAAGACGGTAAATTTTCTAAAGGTGCCCGTATTCTTGAGGCTCTCTCTGTGTTGTTGAGCACCCCACTAATCCTGTATTAAAAATGAAACCATATAAACTGTAAATAATTTTTGTTACGATTGGCGCTCCATAGTAAATCACTAAAGGTGTTCTTAACTATCCAACTATGGTCATCTCTTAACTAGATGGGTCTCAAGGCATTCTCTAATCAAAAACAAATTTTGAAATTTACGATTTCGGTTCATCAGAAATAAGATTTTGTGCTTTTTCAGGGCCTTTTCGTGATCCTGTTCTAAACAATTTGGTATACACAGGAAACAAGTCAGGAAGGCAGGTGTATAGTAAGATAAATAGAAAATACTTATTCAAAACAGTATTACCTTACACTGTTATCAAAAACAACCAATGAATGAGTCAGAATGACCAGTGTATTTTCCCATCCAAAAATGCCTTCCTTCTGGAAATCATAAAGTATTGGCAGCTCCAAAGGCAGGAAAAGATGCAAAATTCAAATCTTATCAGAAAATGTAAACGTTCGTAAAAGCGCCATTGTGACTTTACAACATGGAAAATGTTTATAAACACATGTTTAGAATAAATTTATGATTTTCTTGAAAACAAATTACTGTTCTCATAATTTCTTCTTTCGTCGGCTATCACGTACTCCGATTCATTATTTTTTTCAAAGATTCATAATTATTATCTTCTTTATTCCTTTTTGACAAATGCAATTCTTGATAATTTGTATCAACAGAATTTATCCTAACTTCAGATGGAGATTGAAATTGTTGACAATTTTTACAAAACGAATGTCGACGATATTGAAAAACAATTAAAATAGAAACCAAAATTACAACGATAATTCCAGATGTTAAAGTTATTAAAATAATGTACCATTCTGTTTTGCACTGTTTTATTCTCTCTTTTTGGTCATCACAAAGAACGTTGTCTAGAGAAGAAACATAGAACTTACAACATGGAAAAAAATCAAAAGAGTCTTTTTGCATACAATACTAAAATACACATTTAATATAAACGACAACTTTTTTGAAAATAGACATGTTTCGACATCTCATGATGCCATCTTCAGTATGAGTGAAATAATAGGTGATACAGGGAAATAAGATAAATTAATGAGGAGCGTCCGAGCGTATTATAAACTAAATATTGTATTGAATTTAAAAACTTGAACATTGAGGTCAGAGTTAGTTTTGTTAATGTGGAGTGCTTCTTTGATTTTAAGGGTGAGTGAGGTGTCGGCAGTGTCGATGATTTTGAAACAAGAGGGTGAATAGTTGATTTTGCATGAGTGAGATTTAAGAAAGTGTCGGTAGAAATGAGAGTTTTTCTCTGTTGTGGTATGTTCCCTCATTCTGGTGGATAAATGGCGCGAAGTTTCGCCCATGTATCGGGAATTACATCCCGCGCAATTGAAATCATATACCACCATAGATTTAAGTGAACCAGGGATTGGGTCTTTGAATGACAAAAGGTTTTTGATTTTGAATGATGTGAAAATTAGTCGAATGTCAATATCTGTACAGAAGCGTTTCATAATGTTTGTAAGTCTGCGTTGTGTGTGTTGTGAGTAATGTCCGATGTATGGTAGTTTGAAGTATAGAGTTGTTCTTTTGGAAATGAAAATTCCCGATACATCGGCGAAACTTCGCGCCATTTATCCACCAGAATGAGGGAACATGCCACAGCAGACAAAAACTCTCATATCTACCGACACTTTCTTAAATCTCACTCATGCAAAACTAACTATTCACCCTCTTGTTTCAAAATCATCGACACTGCCGACAGCCCGACACCTCATTCACCCTTAAAATCAAAGAAGCACTCCACATTAACAAAACTAACCCTGACCTCAATGTTGAAGTTTTTAAATTCAATACAATATTTAGTTTATAATACGCTGGGACGCTCCTCATTAATTTATCTTATTTCCATTTTATTGTTGTAATTTATGTATCATATTACTTTTATATAAACCTTGTATCACCTACTATTTCACTCATACTGAAGATGGCATCATGACATGTCGAAACATGTCTATTTTCAAAAAAGTTGTCGTTATATTAAATGTGTATTGGCAATAGTGCTTTTACGAAATTATAGAAATACTAAAATACATATGATAACAAGATTGGAGCATTTTGATTGAGCATTGGATAAATTGAATTAAACATTTCCATTAACTCTAAGGCGAAGGTCGAGATGTTTATTGCATTGTGTGGTTAGAGCTAAAGTTTGCTATAAAAGAGCCATTTGCTTAAATTTTCTTTTAAAGAAGTATCAGAGATAATGAACGTTATTATGTTACACCTGTGTTACACCTATACACAAAATTTAAATTCAGTCCTTAACAAAAATCTTTTGTGGTCTTATGATTTATCTGTTGCCACAGTCAACAAAAACATTATCCACACACCACGAGATCCGGAAACTTTTGCTTAATCTGCCCAGTCACGTTGTGTAACGAAACAGTTCCTTATCAGGTTTGTCCCACCTTCCTCAGTTCCACTAACTACTGTGTCCTGTCTGGATAATGGTATTGTTACCATTATACAAGTCATAGCTCTTCTCATCTTGTTTTTCAAAAATATATAAAATATATGTTTGCACAGGATGGTCAAAGGAATAGACCTTTCATCTTTTGAACATTTCAATACACAACATTTTAATTTTAGGAATACTTTTTTGGAGACCTTGACTTGACCTCAGTCTGCCTGTCTCTACATAGTTTTCTGACTTATTTATGTTTTATTTAAAGACTTATACAAACTGAGGAGACTTAGGAAAACTTGAGAGAAAATCAGTGAAAGCTTGAGACCGAAGGTCGAGTTGTCGACCGTTGCACCTTTTACCCGCTTGATAGTTCTCATAAACGTCTCCTCGACTTAACTAAGCCAGTGCAAACACAATCATCTTTTATTTCTTTACAAAACAGCAATAATGCAAACAGACAAATGTAAAACAAACATTTTAAAATGTATTCATGTGATTTGCAATTAATTTGCCTTTAAGTACTTATTTCCATAGGAACTTTATGAATATCAGAATTTGTTTTTGAAATTGA
Organism: Xenia sp. Carnegie-2017; assembly: GCF_021976095.1. Lineage (NCBI taxonomy): Eukaryota > Metazoa > Cnidaria > Anthozoa > Malacalcyonacea > Xeniidae > Xenia > Xenia sp. Carnegie-2017. The sequence continues at coordinate 503,302 of NW_025813494.1, forward strand.
TACTATTGTCACATGACCTTAAATATACACTCCACAATGCAAACTGCTTAGTAATAGTAATTGAACATTCGAAAGTGAACATGTTTCTTACTTACTTGAGCTGTTAAATGTTCAGTTTGTTGGTTTAGTTGCTAAAAGACCGATCAAGCACTTCAGAAGATCACACTTTAGCTCTCGTCTCAATATCTACGAAAATAAATATTAAATAAGGGCATTTTCATTGTGCTGTTGACGACGTATAAAATACAAGAGACAAGCAACAAGAAACCAGCCAAAGAAACAAGCCAAAATATCTGGGTAAGTTACATTTCGTATTTTGTTTTATTGTTAATGCACATGCGTACTTGCTGTTGTAAGTCTTAAGAAAAAAGATTGTTTTGCTGTAAGGTGTTGGCTTAAGTATTCATACCACTTGGAAGACGCCATCCGCCGTTCATTGAATTCGCAGTACGAAAATAATGGCGATTTTGAATTTCAAATTGTGAGAAAAATCATTAAGCATTTCTTCAGTTAAAATGCTTTTGTTTGTGCTTTTGAAAATGAAGTACCTAAGAAGAAAGGTAGTACATTGAGTGGAAATCGATGATAATTTTTTACCATATTAAAGTGAATCTTTATATATATTATAATTCTGCGTAAAAGGATATCACAAGAATAATATTTCCATAAAGGCAAATTTTGTTTGTACAAGTCATATTTTTTCATCAAAAGTAAGAAACGATGCTGAAACATAAGACAACTGACATTCCGTATAAAGTAAACATTTTTAGTCTAAACGCTTCGACAAAGACAAAGCGTTAAATGAGCCGTTTGGTTTTATTCACTATGATGATATGATGTTTGAATTTCGAGTTAAACGTTATGACTTCCATGTACCCATATTGGTTTTCCGTCGGATGAAGTTAATTGTGATAACTCTTTGAATATGCACCATGCACAAGACAAACTTCCGGCCGATTAAAGTTTGGATAGAATACTTGCGAAGTACGTACGTTTTAATTGTATGTTATACGAAGTATACAAGTGCAGATTCATAAGAAAAGGAATAAGAGTAAAAAGACGAAACGGTGAAATTGGTCGTTTTTACAATATTTGGATGACAAAATAATTCAATATTTATATGTTAACGATGGCAGTAATTCTGTTCCAAGGACAGTCTCAGGCTTAGTTGAATTTTGGTAGTTTATTTAGCCAAATTTTGTTATTGATTTGTCTTATTACATTCATTGATTAAAAAGCAGTTCTTTATTACTGATTCAAGCATAAACAGTCTTTTTGCTCTTATGTGTCGTAAGGAATGAACCCTCCCTTTTTTTTTACTGTATTGTATATCATTCTGGAGGCAAAATGATTTTTAATTAACATGAGAGACATTCCTTTAGTTCATGGTAATGGCAATTTTAAAATACACATAAATATGTATAAGATACATAAATAAAATACACATAAAATACACATAAGTATGTTCATCGAAAATTACAAGAATCCAGATCTTACAAACAACTCCATCCTAACACAAACGAATTTGTCACAAACATCTCGAGCAAACCACTAACTGCACAGCAAACTAAAATTTTAAACAAAGGATTACATTACAACTTCAAAGACGCGAACAAACTTGACGAACTTAAAGTAAATGGCTCGAACCCGGGAGTATCGTTACATGTTTGTAAATGTAGATCGCCCAGGTTGGTATAGTCCTGAGAAGGACTGTTTTCGTTGTTGTTGACTGACGTTTCAACAACCTTAGCGGTAGACTCTGAAGATGACTACCGCTAAGGTTGTCGAAACGTCAGTCAACAACAACAAAAACAGTCCTTCTCAGGACTTTATTAACCTGGACGATCATCATTTACAAACATGAAACTTGACTACGTTGCCGACCTGGAATCAGCTTTAAAGTACACCAACTTAACAGACCAAAACAACAAAGAACTACGAGCACTTAAATACCTACAAAACGACGACGAAATAATCATATTACGAGCTGACAAAGGACGCAAAACAGTTATCATGGACATATCAGAATACATCGACAAAGCCAAAATCCTCCTACAAGACACCACCACCTACGAACTTCTCCACGCAGACCCCAGCAAAACGACCACCAACCGCATAAACCAGAAACTGAAACAACTAAAAGACAAAAAGAAACTGACCGAAGACGATTACATAAGAATCCGACCTAATGACGCATCCACCGCCAAATTCTACGGACTACCAAAATTCCACAAAGAAAACAACCCACTTCGACCTATCGTATCACTTTCAGGATCACCTACGTATGAACTTTCAAAATATCTTTATAACATCCTGTATCCATTAGTCAAAAATTCACCTCACACCATCAGACATCAACTCAAATCATGTTTCACCAAACATAAAGACAAAACAACAATTCATGATACAACTGACGCGATCTACATGATACCATGTAAAGAGTGTTCAAAGCAATACATAGGACAAACATCAAAGAAAATCGAAACAAGACTCACAGAACACAAAAACGCCATAAAACGACGAGATCCGAACTCACTACCGGCAGAACATACGCACGGAAACAACCACACATTCGACTGGACAGAAACTAAAGTACTCGGACGCGCACAGACTAAACACGCACGCAAATTTAAAGAAGCTTGGTACAGTAAAGACAACGACACAATAAAAAGACATATCGACATACCCATCATATACTCACAACTAAAGAAAAAAGACAAAAATACTACAAACAACACCAAAACTATCCTATAGGATAACTGCAATAGGATAATATTCGGGACTACTACGCACGCAACCAAGATGGTCTTGACCACTATAATATATTATTTTTCAACTCTCTTACCAACACTCCTCCTTACCCAAAATCTGCAGGATTTTCCTTACCTAGGCAATGTCATCTCTCTGCCACCTCTCCCAACTCTCTTTCACGCTCTTAGGCAACACATCATCCCAATCTGTAAAACAGGGACTTTGTCGTGGTGACAAATTTGAATATCGCCTTAAAGAGAGCAATTGCCATAGCGAATGGACTGAAACCAAATAAAAACCACGAAACCCTAGATAAAACCGAGAAAATACTAAACAGACAAAACAAAGAAAACATCAAGAGTTCGGAAAAGAACTGTTTTAGAAACTTTGCATTTAGGCAAACAACTCGTCAGTTGTCAACATTTGTTATCTGTTTGGGTGAATTAACTTGTGTATATATGTTAAGTTTTATCTTTACGCTGTCGACAACTCCTGCATGTTTGTTTGTCAAAGCGAAAAACGTTGATTGCTATTAAAGAAGAAATATTCTATAAAAGTCACGAAAACGTCTGAAACTTCAACTCACTGTCTCACAAATGAAAGTATCAAGTGTAAAGTAAATATTGACTTTCATAATTTATCAGTACTTGTACATGTTGCCATTATTTGGAAACAAGATCTTGGAGGAGTTACCGAAAGTAGAAAGTAAGGTCTCTTTTTCTTTGTATTTTAATTAAAACATGTTTTATCAATTTTGCCGCGTTTTTGCTTAGTTTGAGCTGAATAGTCTTTTATCAAACTATCTTTGATACGATATAGTTGTTCAGTTGGCCTTGACTTGTCGAATTATTTTCTGAATCTATCAAAGTTTCAGTCGTTTAATTTCTGCAGTTAGTTTTACAACCTTGAAATTGTAGTTTTTGAGTTGTTGCCGCTAAAACGTTTGTTGATCTTTTGTTTTTTTCTGTGCGTTTAGTGTTATAATACTGTTTTTAAAGCCTAGTTTGCATAGTAACTTATAATTTAAATTTGCAACTACTCTTTTGTCTGCCCACATAAATTTTTAGATGCACAGCTTGCATATACGGCAAAAACATACAAATCTTAAACAAACAGCAGATAAAGTGACGAAGTTCTGCCGAAAACTTTCGTTGTATTACAGCTATAGAATACTGATGTATACCGAGTGCTAGCCGCTAAGAGAAAGAGTCAGAGTTTGAGTTGTATTTTGTGCACATTTTTACGGGAAGTTCTTGCTATGAAATTTGAGCATACGTCAGTTGGGTGACATTCACAGCATTACATGTACTTGTATTCAAAAAGGTGAAAGGTCAGCAATTGCAAAAACATTTGTCAACCGCACTTTTACTCATTTCACGTAACACAGTACAAGGTATTTTTGTCCATACCAGCATTACTGCCAGCATTTTATCTGTTTCTAGAATAAAAGAAAAAGCAAGCACATATCACAATTCTTGTTATAATGATCAAAGCATGACATTAAGTAACTGTATATTTACAATTAAATTTTTTCTGAATATAATACTTCCATATATCCTGATATTATGTGCTATGCACAACGTCGATTTCAAATCGTTTTAAAAAAGTTATTTTTAAACAGCGTCAAAGTCTATCATATGCATTTCCTTTAGTATCATATCTTTGAGAAGAAAACTTTCTATGTGATAAGTATAAAACTGACAATGTTCTCCGAATGTTTTATAGTTACCTTCTTCAAGCAAACTTAACTCTCGCAGAATATAATTTAATTTAATATATTGACCTTCTTCTAATTCATAAAAATAACCCCACTTACTTGGATCCCGATAAACAGACTCAGGAAAATATAAATTGTTTTTGATTAGATTAACTCATATGTGGCTTAAACCTAGTAGTTAAGATTGTAGGCAAAAAACCTCTTGTAAATTGTCTACGCCCGAAAAAAAAACAATGGTTTTATAGGTAATGAGTAATAATGGAAATGCCTGAATTATGTCCAGGATTATTCAAATCAAATAAGATTATCAACACAAAACCATTCAAGCAATATAGACCGTTAGATCCCTCAATCATGGCAATATTTGATTTAAATCTTAACTATTTAGCTAGTTTGGTTTGATTTTTATGCAAAAAACATTTGTTTTTTTAAAAGATACTTAAAATGCTACATATAATTTTGAGCAAAAACTATTTCGTTTTAGGAAGAACAATGAAAGCTGCAACTGCAATTGTTTTTTTTACAATTTTTATTTCTCTTTGCAAAGGTATTATAAATCAAATAATTTTAATTTTCTTGACTTCTGATGCAAAAATACTCTTCTGTTTACAGGAAATATAACAGTTTTAAATAAGAACAAAACATTCTTATTTCGTCCTGGTACCACAATAAATATAACGTGGACGTTATATTTATTGTGGTACCAGGACGAAAAGTTTCATACCCAATTATATATCGGATGTGGCTTTTTACTCCCCATGGCTCGTCTTCCCGTAAAAGACTTGCAGACTTGCATGATCATGGAGGAATTGTATATTATCATCCTTATTCAAACTTAGAAATTCACGTTTATAAGCCATCAATCTTAGAACTAAAAAATGTAGATACACGTTACAATGGGGAATATACCCTAATCATCCATACCACAATGAAACGCTATTCGAGGAATGTCAATGTGTATATCGTTGGTAAGCTTTGATTTTATTCATTAGGCTCATTGTTTTGTGGCTTGGTACTTGTTCATGTGGCTTGGTACTTCTTCATCTTTATTATACATGTTGCCGTTTTCATGATCTTTATATGTAAATTATTGTTTAAACGAAACAACTTTTTTGAAATATATGATCCGATTAATTTTTCAGACCCATGGTTTAAAGTATGGCATCTTCAAAACGATACAAAGATATTGCGAATTAAAAAAATTTTTGCTTTTGTTCTAGCTTCTAGATCACGTTTAATGCCGACAGCATTTTCAACTATAAAGCTACCCAGAAATTCTACTTCTAGAAATAATAACTTTCTAATGTTTTTTCAGCGTTTTTCATCGTTAAACTGTGCATTTTTTTGGTTGTGCTTGCATTGTATGTGATTGTTTTAGGTAATAAAGTTCGTGAAAAAAGGTTTTCTTAAACATTTTTTTAAGAACTTTTCTTAAAATAAAATATGTGAATATCACCAGCTCATTAGTTTAAGCACCAAAAACAAATGATGGAATTAAGTTGTCAAATTTGCTTAATTGCTCAATATAAAATTCACAATTATGAATTTTACTTGGTTAGTTTTCTGAGCTAGCTTGAAGTATCGTGTCATTGTGATAACTGTCACAAAACTCAATTTTTTGTCCTTGCATGTGATGGCAACAGGATGTATTTTTATACTAAAAATAATTAGAGTAAACAATTGTAAAAAGTATGCATAAAGTTCCTAAGCAAAAAGAATTCCAAAAATAAACCTTATTATGTTTACGTATACTTCTGTTTTAGTTCCCACATCATGTTCCTCAATGACAAGATTTTCAACTGATATGCCATTCAACATATCTTCTACTAAAAGCGGTATCTCTATCAATTCTTTGAATTATTCCGTTTTGCAGTGTCAAATTGTAGTGTGCATTCTTTTTTGCTTACTAGTGGCAGTGAAAATTATTGTTTAAAGTAATTATAAGTCCTTGAGAAAAACGACGATTTTTTTGAGAGCAAACATGTTTCGACATTATCAGAATGCTATCTTCAGTGCAGAGTGGTTAGTGTTAAGTAATATGATACGTAATATGATATGAATAAATTAATTACAATGAATAGGATTATGATTCAGTTACTAAATATAAAATATATTACAAAAAAGGAAAAGAAAAATAAGTATTAAGAACTTATAACAAAAAATATTATTATAAAGTAAATATAGTGTTGTAGTGGTGAACTTGGATATTTAAATCGGGATTAGTTTTATTAATGTGTAGAGCTTCCTTGATTTTGAGTGAGAAAGTGGATTGATCAGTGTCGATGATTTTAAAACAGGAAGGTGAGAATTTGTTTTACATGAAGGAGAGGCTTGAAGATGTTTGTAGATAGTGGAGTTTTGTCTGTGTGAGTATGTTCCTTTATCCTGGTAGATAATTGGCGAGAAGTTTCACCAATATAGGGAATTACATCCCGCACATGAAAATTGATAAACTACCATAGATTTGGAAAGTTCGGGAAGTGGGTCTTTAAATGAAAATAAAGATTTTATTTTAAAAGGTGTGAAAATAAGTTTAACGTCAATGTCAGTGCAGTAGCGTTTAATGATTTGTTTGAGTTTGCGTTGTGTGTGTCGTGAGTAATCACCTATGTAAGGTAGTTTGAAATAACGTTTATTGTCAGGTTGTTGTATATCGTTAGTGTTAGTTGTGGCGTTAGATGAGTCAGTGCTTATCTTGTTGTCCAAATAGTGTTGTATAGTGTTGTTGATGAAATGAAAAGGAAAAGAATTACGTTGGAGAGTGAATATTAGTTTCTTTAAGTCACGTTGAAAGCCTATGTCCGTGTTGTTAAGTTTCCGTGCTCTGTCGGTCAGTGTTCGTATCAGTCCAATTTTGTAATTTAATGGTGTGAAACTAAAAAAGTTAGTCAGTACTCCTGTATTTGTTGGTTTATGGTACGTAGAGGTCATACAGTTTTCATGTGATTTAGTTAGTAAGATGTCAAGAAAGGGTAACTGATTGTCTTGTTCGGTTTCGTATGTAAAGTTTATGTTTTGATGTTGTTTGTTGATGTATTCGTAAAAGAGTAATGCTTCGTCTTTGTTATGAAAAATACAAAAAATGTCGTCAACCTATCTGCGGTAAAATAAAGGTTTGTTGTTGCCGTAGTTATTTAACCAGTTTCGTTCGTGAAAACCCATGAAAAGGTTGGCTAGAATGGGTGCCAAGGGTGAGCCCATACTTACCCCGTCAATTTGGTCGTAGTACTTACCGTTAAATAAAAAATGAGTCTCGGCTGTAGCGATGTTAAACAATAGTTTTAGTTCTGTTCTGTTCATTTTGAATGTAGGGTTGTTGGTAAAAATTAAATCAATAGCAATGTCTATGGTTTCGGTCAGTGGTATGTTGGTAAAAAGGTATAAATTCTTCAATCAATTCATATAACTACAAATTAGCCAAATACCTCAGCTCTTTACTCCAACCCCTAATAGCTAATGACCATTCTGCTAAAGATTCTTTTAGTTTTGCCGATGATTTTTTATCTTTTAACACTAACGCTCCACATGACAAATTCTTTATTTCTTTTGACGTTGAAAGCCTTTTTACCAACATACCACTGACCGAAACCATAGACATTGCTATTGATTTAATTTTTACCAACAATCCTACATTCAAAATGAACAGAACAGAACTAAAACAATTGTTTAACATCGCTACAGCTGAGACTCATTTTTTATTTAACGGTAAGTACTACGACCAAATCGACGGGGTAAGTATGGGCTCACCCTTGGCACCCATTTTAGCCAACATTTTCATGGGTTTTCACGAACGAAACTGGTTAAATAACTACGGCAACAACAAACCTTTATTTTACCGCAGATAGGTTGACGACATTTTTTGTATTTTTCATAACAGACGAAGCATTACTCTTTTACGAATACATCAACAAACAACATCAAAACATAAACTTTACATACGAAACCGAACAAGACAATCAGTTACCCTTTCTTGACATCTTACTAACTAAATCACATGAAAACTGTATGACCTCTACGTACCATAAACCAACAAATACAGGAGTACTGACTAACTTTTTTAGTTTCACACCATTAAATTACAAAATTGGACTGATACGAACACTGACCGACAGAGCACGGAAACTTAACAACACGGACATAGGCTTTCAACGTGATTTAAAGAAACTAATATTCACTCTCCAACGTAATTCTTTTCCTTTTCATTTCATCAACAACACTATACAACACTATTTGGACAACAAGATAAGCACTGACTCATCTAACGCCACAACTAACACTAACGATATACAACAACCTGACAATAAACGTTATTTCAAACTACCTTACATAGGTGATTACTCACGACACACACAACGCAAACTCAAACAAATCATTAAACGCTACTGCACTGACATTGACGTTAAACTTATTTTCACACCTTTTAAAATAAAATCTTTATTTTCGTTTAAAGACCCACTTCCCGAACTTTCCAAATCTATGGTAGTTTATCAATTTTCATGTGCGGGATGTAATTCCCGCTATGTTGGTGAAACTTCTCGCCAATTATCTACCAGGATAAAGGAACATACTCACACAGACAAAAACTCCACTATCTACAAACATCTTCAAGCCTCTCCTTCATGTAAAAACAAATTCTCACCTTCCTGTTTTAAAATCATCGACACTGATCAATCCACTTTCTCACTCAAAATCAAGGAAGCTCTACACAAGATCCTGTGCATACGTACATGGCCAAGAAAGAATAATGCATGCATTGTACCTATTGTAAATGTTTTCTGCATCATAATTGCGCCTGTCAAATAAACTGAGAAAGAATTTACATACTTCACAAGGATTACACCAAAAATGATTGAAAATAAGTAGAGTAAAATAATGGTCGTTGAAATTGATAAGAAAATTATAGTTTTTATTTCATTGTGTATTATAGACACTGCTTCTGCCTACAAGAATGAAGAAGACATCGGAAAAAGCTTGAAAACATTCTTACCAAAATATGGTCTTAAAAGATCTGACATATTCATAACTAGCAAGCTTGGTGAGTGTCGAAAATATTGTCAATGATCGAAATATTTCTCTCTCCATTGGGAAAGAAATGTACCCTGACGCGCTGGTCGCTTGTAGCACTTGTGATGTACATATTGCTGTCGGTGTGGCGATCTGAGAGACTGAGAATATTAAAACATTCAGAAATCAACCGAAAAAGTAGGTGTATAATGTTTGTAAGTATTAGGACTATATAATGCATTATTACTGTGGAGTGTACGGAATACAATCTCAGTATAATGGCTAACTCAGACCGCCACAGCCGGACCAGTTTGAGATATTTTTTCACCTTCACATATTGTTGGTCTGTCTAGGACAATTTGTGATGTCGTGTTTTTTTCGTGATACAAAATTTTTCAGCAAGGCTTTTTCATTTTGCGAGCGGATGCAGATGTATGAAGTTTTGATATAGCGAATCAGTTGAATTAGTTTTCTCCTATAGGCAATTTTCAATTTGCATGTTATGTCATAGCAAAACCGCTCTGCATTAAGTCTGTTTTTTGCAGTAATTGGTGAAGAGAGGACACGTATTCCTTAATAGACAAGACGGTAAGCGAAAATAATTGCAAGGATCTAGCTACAACAATAACTGTAAAACGGGAAGACGGTTTTTTACTTCTGTACGGTAACTGCTCGATGGAAATTCCAATCTGAAGACAGTTTGTTGTAACCATATTTTTATATTTGTTTAAAGCTCTAAATGATCAAGGTCTTGATACTGCGTACAGTGCGTGTTTACGAGCAATAGCAAACATCGGATACGAATATTTAGATTTATATCTGATTCATTGGCCTGGAGCAGCGCAACTTAAACGCGAGGATCAATGTTGTAATCAATTAGAAGAATGGTGAAGTGAATATAAAATTTATTTGACCAAATTATCCAGCAAGATCCTGTGCATACGTACATGGCCAAGTAAGAATAATGCATGCATTGTACCTATTGTAAATGTTTTCTGCATCATAATTGCGCCTATCAAATAAACTGAGAAAGAATTTACATACTTCACAAGGATTACACAAAAAATGATTGAAAATAAGTAGAGTAAAATAATGGTCGATGAAATTGATAAGAGAATTATAGTTTTTATTTCATTGTGTATTATAGACACTGCTTCTGCCTACAAGAATGAAGAAGACATCGGAAAAAGCTTGAAAACATTCTTACCAAAATATGGTCTTAAAAGATCTGACATATTCATAACTAGCAAGCTTGGTGAGTGTCGAAAATATTGTCAATGATCGAAATATTTCTCTCTCCATTGGGAAAGAAATGTACCCTGACGCGCTGGTCGCTTGTAGCACTTGTGATGTACATATTGCTGTCGGTGTGGCGATCTGAGAGACTGAGAATAATAAAACATTCAGAAATCAAGCGAAAAAATAGGTGTATAATGTTTGTAAGTATTAGGACTAAATAATACGTTATTACTGTGGAGTGTACGGATTACAATCTCAGTATAATGGCTAACTCAGACCGCCCCACCCGGACCAGTTTGAGATATTTTTTCACCTTCACATTTTGTTGGTCTGTCTAGGACAATTTGTAATGTCGTGTTTTTTTCGTGATACAAAATTTTTCAGCAAGGCTTTTTCATTTTGCGAGCGGATGCAGATGTATGAAGTATTGATATAGCGAATCAGTTGAATTATTTTTCTCCTATAGGCAATTTTCAATTTGCATGTTATGTCATAGCAAAACCGCTCTGCATTAAGTCTGTTTTTTGCAGTAATTGGTGAAGAGAGGGCACGTATTCCTTAATAGACAAGACGGTAAGCGTAAATAATTGCAAGGGTCTAGCTACAACAATAACTGTAAAACGGGAAGACGGTTTTTTACTTCTGTACGGTAACTGCTCGATGGAAATTCCAATCTGAAGACAATTTGTTGTAAACATATTTTTATATTTGTTTAAAGTTCTAAATGATCAAGGTCTTGATACTGCGTACAGTGCGTGTTTACGAGCAATAGAAAACATCGGATACGAATATTTAGATTTATATCTGATTCATTGGCCTGGAGCAGCGCAACTTAAACGCGAGGATCAATGTTGTAATCAATTAGAAGAATGGTGAAGTGAATATAAAATTTATTTGACCAAATTATCCAGCAAGATCCTGTGCATACGTACATGGCCAAGTAAGAATAATGCATGCATTGTACCTATTGTAAATGTTTTCTGCATCATAATTGCGCCTATCAAATAAACTGAGAAAGAATTTACATACTTCACAAGGATTACACAAAAAATGATTGAAAATAAGTAGAGTAAAATAATGGTCGATGAAATTGATAAGAGAATTATAGTTTTTATTTCATTGTGTATTATAGACACTGCTTCTGCCTACAAGAATGAAGAAGACATCGGAAAAAGCTTGAAAACATTCTTACCAAAATATGGTCTTAAAAGATCTGACATATTCATAACTAGCAAGCTTGGTGAGTGTCGAAAATATTGTCAATGATCGAAATATTTCTCTCTCTCCATTGGGAAAGAAATGTACCCTGACGCGCTGGTCGCTTGTAGCACTTGTGATGTACATATTGCTGTCGGTGTGGCGATCTGAGAGACTGAGAATAATAAAACATTCAGAAATCAAGCGAAAAAATAGGTGTATAATGTTTGTAAGTATTAGGACTAAATAATACGTTATTACTGTGGAGTGTACGGATTACAATCTCAGTATAATGGCTAACTCAGACCGCCCCACCCGGACCAGTTTGAGATATTTTTTCACCTTCACATTTTGTTGGTCTGTCTAGGACAATTTGTAATGTCGTGTTTTTTTCGTGATACAAAATTTTTCAGCAAGGCTTTTTCATTTTGCGAGCGGATGCAGATGTATGAAGTTTTGATATAGCGAATCAGTTGAATTATTTTTCCCCTATAGGCAATTTTTAATTTGCATGTTATATCAAAGCAAAACCGCTCTGCATTAAGTCTGTTTTTTGCAGTAATTGGTGAAGAGAGGACACGTAATCCTTAATAGACAAGACGGTAAGCGTAAATAATTGCAAGGATCTAGCTACAACAATAACTGTAAAACGGGAAGACGGTTTTTTACTTCTGTACGGTAACTGCTCGATGGAAATTCCAATCTGAAGACAGTTTGTTGTAACCATATTTTTATATTTGTGTAAAGCTCTAAATGATCAAGGTTTTGATACTGCGAACAGTGCGTGTTTACGAGCAATAGAAAACATCGGATACGAATATTTAGATTTATATTTGATTCATTGGCCTGGAGCAGCGCAACTTAAACGCTAGGATCAATGTTGTAATCAATTAGAAGAATGGTGAAGTGAATATAAAATTTATTTGACCAAATTATCCAGCAAGATCCTGTGCATACGTACATGGCCAAGAAAGAATAATGCATGCATTGTACCTATTGTAAATGTTTTCTGCATCATAATTGCGCCTGTCAAATAAACTGAGAAAGAACTCACATACTTCACAAGGATTACACCAAAAATGATTGAAAATAAGTAGAGTAAAATAATGGTCGTTGAAATTGATAAGAGAATTATAGTTTTTATTTCATTGTGTATTATAGACACTGCTTCTGCCTACAAGAATGAAGAAGACATCGGAAAAAGCTTGAAAACATTCTTACCAAAATATAATCTTAAAAGATCTGACTTATTCATAACTAGCAAGCTTGGTGAGTGTCGAAAATATTGTCAATGATCGAAATATTTCTCTCTCCATTGGGAAAGAAATGTACCCTGACGCGCTGGTCGCTTGTAGCACTTGTGATGTACATATTGCTGTCGGTGTGGCGATCTGAGAGACTGAGAATAATAAAACATTCAGAAATAGACCGAAAAAAGTAGGTGTATAATGTTTGTAAGTATTAGGACTATATGATGCATTATTACTGTGGAGTGTACGGAATACAATCTCAGTATAACGGCTAACTCAGACCGCCACAGCCGGACCAGTTTGAGATATTTTTTTCACCTTCACATTTTGTTGGTCTGTCTAGGACAATTTGTAATGTCGTGTTTTTTTCGTGATACAAAATTTTTCAGCAAGGCTTTTTCATTTTGCGAGCGGATGCAGATGTATGAAGTATTGATATAGCGAATCAGTTGAATTATTTTTCTCCTATAGGCAATTTTCAATTTGCATGTTATGTCATAGCAAAACCGCTCTGCATTAAGTCTGTTTTTTGCAGTAATTGGTGAAGAGAGGACACGTAATCCTTAATAGACAAGACGGTAAGCGTAAATAATTGCAAGGATCTAGCTACAACAATAACTGTAAAACGGGAAGACGGTTTTTTACTTCTGTACGGTAACTGCTCGATGGAAATTCCAATCTGAAGACAATTTGTTGTAAACATATTTTTATATTTGTTTAAAGTTCTAAATGATCAAGGTCTTGATACTGCGTACAGTGCGTGTTTACGAGCAATAGCAAACATCGGATACGAATATTTAGATTTATATCTGATTCATTGGCCTGGAGCAGCGCAACTTAAACGCGAGGATCAATGTTGTAATCAATTAGAAGAATGGTGAAGTGAATATAAAATTTATTTGACCAAATTATCCAGCAAGATCCTGTGCATACGTACATGGCCAAGAAAGAATAATGCATGCATTGTACCTATTGTAAATGTTTTCTGCATCATAATTGCGCCTGTCAAATGAACTGAGAAAGAATTTACATATTTCACAAGGATTACACCAAAAATGATTGAAAATAACTAGAGTAAAATAATGGTCGTTGAAATTGATAAGACAATTATAGTTTTTATTTCGTTGTGTATTATAGACACTGCTTCTGCCTACAAGAATGAAGAAGACATCGGAAAAAGCTTGAAAACATTCTTACCAAAATATAATCTTAAAAGATCTGACTTATTCATAACTAGCAAGCTTGGTGAGTGTCGAAAATATTGTCAATGATCGAAATATTTCTCTCTCCATTGGGAAAGAAATGTACCCTGACGCGCTGGTCGCTTGTAGCACTTGTGATGTACATATTGCTGTCGGTGTGGCGATCTGAGAGACTGAGAATATTAAAACATTCAGAAATAGACCGAAAAAGTAGGTGTATAATGTTTGTAAGTATTAGGACTATATGATGCATTATTACTGTGGAGTGTACGGAATACAATCTCAGTATAACGGCTAACTCAGACCGCCACAGCCGGACCAGTTTGAGATATTTTTTCACCTTCACATTTTGTTGGTCTGTCTAGGACATATTGTGATGTCGTGTTTTTTTCGTGATACAAAATTTTTCAGCAAGGCTTTTTCATTTTGCGAGCGGATGCAGATGTATGAAGTTTTGATATAGCGAATCAGTTGAATTATTTTTCCCCTATAGGCAATTTTTAATTTGCATGTTATATCAAAGCAAAACCGCTCTGCATTAAGTCTGTTTTTTGCAGTAATTGGTGAAGAGAGGACACGTAATCCTTAATAGACAAGACGGTAAGCGTAAATAATTGCAAGGATCTAGCTACAACAATAACTGTAAAACGGGAAGACGGTTTTTTACTTCTGTACGGTAACTGCTCGATGGAAATTCCAATCTGAAGACAGTTTGTTGTAACCATATTTTTATATTTGTGTAAAGCTCTAAATGATCAAGGTTTTGATACTGCGAACAGTGCGTGTTTACGAGCAATAGAAAACATCGGATACGAATATTTAGATTTATATTTGATTCATTGGCCTGGAGCAGCGCAACTTAAACGCTAGGATCAATGTTGTAATCAATTAGAAGAATGGTGAAGTGAATATAAAATTTATTTGACCAAATTATCCAGCAAGATCCTGTGCATACGTACATGGCCAAGAAAGAATAATGCATGCATTGTACCTATTGTAAATGTTTTCTGCATCATAATTGCGCCTGTCAAATAAACTGAGAAAGAATTTACATACTTCATAAGGATTACACCAAAAATGATTGAAAATAAGTAGAGTAAAATAATGGTCGTTGAAATTGATAAGAGAATTATAGTTTTTATTTCATTGTGTATTATAGACACTGCTTCTGCCTACAAGAATGAAGAAGACATCGGAAAAAGCTTGAAAACATTGTTACCAAAATATGGTCTTAAAAGATCTGACGTATTCATAACTAGCAAGCTTGGTGAGTGTCGAAAATATTGTCAATGATCGAAATATTTCTCTCTCCATTGGAAAGGAAATGTACCCTGACGCGCTGGTCGCTTGTAGCACTTGTGATGTACATATTGCTGTCGGTGTGGCGATCTGAGAGACTGAGAATATTAAAACATTCAGAAATAGACCGAAAAAGTAGGTGTATAATGTTTGTAAGTATTAGGACTATATGATGCATTATTACTGTGGAGTGTACGGAATACAATCTCAGTATAACGGCTAACTCAGACCGCCACAGCCGGACCAGTTTGAGATATTTTTTCACCTTCACATTTTGTTGGTCTGTCTAGGACATATTGTGATGTCGTGTTTTTTTCGTGATACAAAATTTTTCAGCAAGGCTTTTTCATTTTGCGAGCGGATGCAGATGTATGAAGTTTTGATATAGCGAATCAGTTGAATTATTTTTCCCCTATAGGCAATTTTTAATTTGCATGTTATATCAAAGCAAAACCGCTCTGCATTAAGTCTGTTTTTTGCAGTAATTGGTGAAGAGAGGACACGTATTCCTTAATAGACAAGACGGTAAGCGTAAATAATTGCAAGGATCTAGCTACAACAATAATTGTAAAACGGGAAGACGGTTTTTTACTTCTGTACGGTAACTGCTCGATGGAAATTCCAATCTGAAGACAGTTTGTTGTAACCATATTTTTATATTTGTGTAAAGCTCTAAATGATCAAGGTTTTGATACTGCGAACAGTGCGTGTTTACGAGCAATAGAAAACATCGGATACGAATATTTAGATTTATATTTGATTCATTGGCCTGGAGCAGCGCAACTTAAACGCTAGGATCAATGTTGTTATTAATTAGAAGAATGGTGAAGTGAATATAAAATTTATTTGACCAAATTATCCAGCAAGATCCTGTGCATACGTACATGGCCAAGAAAGAATAATGCATGCATTGTACCTATTGTAAATGTTTTCTGCATCATAATTGCGCCTGTCAAATAAACTGAGAAAGAATTTACATACTTCATAAGGATTACACCAAAAATGATTGAAAATAAGTAGAGTAAAATAATGGTCGTTGAAATTGATAAGAGAATTATAGTTTTTATTTCATTGTGTATTATAGACACTGCTTCTGCCTACAAGAATGAAGAAGACATCGGAAAAAGCTTGAAAACATTGTTACCAAAATATGGTCTTAAAAGATCTGACGTATTCATAACTAGCAAGCTTGGTGAGTGTCGAAAATATTGTCAATGATCGAAATATTTGTCTCTCCATTGGGAAAGAAATGTACCCTGACGCGCTGGTCGCTTGTAGCACTTGTGATGTACATATTGCTGTCGGTGTGGCGATCTGAGAGACTGAGAATAATAAAACATTCAGAAATCAAGCGAAAAAATAGGTGTATAATGTTTGTAAGTATAAGGACTATATAATGCGTTATTACTGTGGAGTGTACGGAATACAATCTCAGTATAATGGCTAACTCAGACCACCACACCCGGACCAGTTTGAGATATTTTTCACCTTCACATTTTGTTGGTCTGTCTAGGACAATTTGTGATGTCGTGTTTTTCGTAATACAAAATTTTTCAGGAAGGCTTTTTCATTTTGCAAGCGGATGCAGATGTATAAAGTTTTGATATAGCGAATCAGTTGAATTATTTTTCTCCTATAGGCAATTTTCAATTTGCATGTTATGTCATAGCAAAACCGCTCTGCATTAAGTCTGTTTTTTGCAGTAATTGGTGAAGAGAGGACACGTATTCCTTAATAGACAAGACGGTAAGCCTAAATAATTGCAAGGATCTAGCTACAACAATAACTGTAAAACGGGAAGACGGTTTTTTACTTCTGTACGGTAACTGCTCGATGGAAATTCCAATCTGAAGACAGTTTGTTGTAACCATATTTTTATATTTGTTTAAAGCTCTAAATGAACAAGGTTTTGATACTGCGAACAGTGCGTGTTTACGAGCAATAGAAAACATCGGATACGAATATTTAGATTTATATTTGATTCATTGGCCTGGAGCAGCGCAACTTAAACGCTAGGATCAATGTTGTTATTAATTAGAAGAATGGTGAAGTGAATATAAAATTTATTTGACCAAATTATCCAGCAAGATCCTGTGCATACGTACATGGCCAAGAAAGAATAATGCATGCATTGTACCTATTGTAAATGTTTTCTGCATCATAATTGCGCCTGTCAAATGAACTGAGAAAGAATTTACATATTTCACAAGGATTACACCAAAAATGATTGAAAATAACTAGAGTAAAATAATGGTCGTTGAAATTGATAAGACAATTATAGTTTTTATTTCGTTGTGTATTATAGACACTGCTTCTGCCTACAAGAATGAAGAAGACATCGGAAAAAGCTTGAAAACATTGTTACCAAAATATGGTCTTAAAAGATCTGACATATTCATAACTAGCAAGCTTGGTGAGTGTCGAAAATATTGTCAATGATCGAAATATTTCTCTCTCCATTGGAAAGGAAATGTACCCTGACGCGCTGGTCGCTTGTAGCACTTGTGATGTACATATTGCTGTCGGTGTGGCGATCTGAGAGACTGAGAATATTAAAACATTCAGAAATCAACCGAAAAAATAGGTGTATAATGTTTGTAAGTTATAGGACTATATAATGCGTTATTACTGTGGAGTGTACGAAATACAATCTCAGTATAATGGCTAACTCAGACCGCCACAGCCGGACCAGTTTGAGATATTTTTTCACCTTCACATTTTGTTGGTCTGTCTAGGACAATTTGTGATGTCGTGTTTTTTTCGTGATACAAATTTTTTCAGCAAGGGTTTTTCATTTTGCGAGCGGATGCAGATGTATGAAGTTTTGATATAGCGAATCAGTTGAATTATTTTTCTTCTATAGGCAATTTTCAATTTGCATGTTATGTCATAGCAAAACCGCTCTGCATTAAGTCTGTTTTTTGCAGTAATTGGTGAAGAGAGGACACGTATTCCTTAATAGACAAGACGGTAAGCGTAAATAATTGCAAGGATCTAGCTACAACAATAATTGTAAAACGGGAAGACGGTTTTTTACTTCTGTACGGTAACTGCTCGATGGAAATTCCAATCTGAAAACAGTTTGTTGTAACCATATTTTTATATTTGTTTAAAGCTCTAAACGATCAAGGTCTTGATACTGCGTACAGTGCGTGTTTACGAGCAATAGAAAACATCGGATACACATATTTAGATTTATATCTGATTCATTGGCCTGGAGCAGCGCAACTTAAACGCGAGGATCAATGTTGTAATCAATTAGAAGAATGGTGAAGTGAATATAAAATTTATTTGACCAAATTATCCAGCAAGATCCTGTGCATACGTACATGGCCAAGAAAGAATAATGCATGCATTGTACCTATTGTAAATGTTTTCTGCATCATAAATGCGCCTGTCAAATAAACTGAGAAAGAATTTACATACTTCACAAGGATTACACCAAAAATGATTGAAAATAAGTAGAGTAAAATAATGGTCGTTGAAATTGATAAGAGAATTATAGTTTTTATTTCATTGTGTATTATAGACACTGCTTCTGCCTACAAGAATGAAGAAGACATCGGAAAAAGCTTGAAAACATTGTTACCAAAATATGGTCTTAAAAGATCTGACGTATTCATAACTAGCAAGCTTGGTGAGTGTCGAAAATATTGTCAATGATCGAAATATTTGTCTCTCCATTGGGAAAGAAATGTACCCTGACGCGCTGGTCGCTTGTAGCACTTGTGATGTACATATTGCTGTCGGTGTGGCGATCTGAGAGACTGAGAATAATAAAACATTCAGAAATCAAGCGAAAAAATAGGTGTATAATGTTTGTAAGTATAAGGACTATATAATGCGTTATTACTGTGGAGTGTACGGAATACAATCTCAGTATTATGGCTAACTCAGACCACCACACCCGGACCAGTTTGAGATATTTTTTCACCTTCACATTTTGTTGGTCTGTCTAGGACAATTTGTGATGTCGTGTTTTTTTCGTAATACAAAATTTTTCAGGAAGGCTTTTTCATTTTGCAAGCGGATGCAGATGTATAAAGTTTTGATATAGCGAATCAGTTGAATTATTTTTCTCCTATAGGCAATTTTCAATTTGCATGTTATGTCATAGCAAAACCGCTCTGCATTAAGTCTGTTTTTTGCAGTAATTGGTGAAGAGAGGACACGTATTCCTTAATAGACAAGACGGTAAGCCTAAATAATTGCAAGGATCTAGCTACAACAATAACTGTAAAACGGGAAGACGGTTTTTTACTTCTGTACGGTAACTGCTCGATGGAAATTCCAATCTGAAGACAGTTTGTTGTAACCATATTTTTATATTTGTTTAAAGCTCTAAATGATCAAGGTCTTGATATTGCGTACAGTGCGTTTTTTACGAGCAATAGAAAACATCGGATACGAATATTTAGATTTATATCTGATTCATTGGCCTGTAGCAGCGCAACTTAAACGCGAGGATCAATGTTGTAATCAATTAGAAGAATGGTGAAGTGAATATAAAATTTATTTGACCAAATTATCCAGCAAGATCCTGTGCATACGTACATGGCCAAGAAAGAATAATGCATGCATTGTACCTATTGTAAATGTTTTCTGCATCATAAATGCGCCTGTCAAATAAACTGAGAAAGAATTTACATACTTCACAAGGATTACACCAAAAATGATTGAAAATAAGTAGAGTAAAATAATGGTCGTTGAAATTGATAAGAGAATTATAGTTTTATTTCATTGTGTATTATAGACACTGCTTCTGCCTACAAGAATGAAGAAGACATCGGAAAAAGCTTGAAAACATTGTTACCAAAATATGGTCTTAAAAGATCTGACATATTCATAACTAGCAAGCTTGGTGAGTGTCGAAAATATTGTCAATGATCGAAATATTTCTCTCTCCATTGGGAAAGAAATGTACCCTGACGCGTTGGTCGCTTGTAGCACTTGTGATGTACATATTGCTGTCGGTGTGGCGATCTGAGAGACTGAGAATATTAAAACATTCAGAAATGGACCGAAAAAATAGGTGTATAATGCTTGTTAGTATTAGGACTATATAATGCGTTATTACTGTGGAGTGTACGGAATACAATCTCAGTATAATGGCTAACTCAGACCGCCACACCCGTACCAGTTTGAGATATTTTTTCACCTTCACATTTTGTTGGTCTGTCTAGGACAATTTGTGATGTCGTGTTTTTTTCGTGATAGAAAATTTTTCAGCAAGGCTTTTTCATTTTGCGAGCGGATGCAGATGTATGAAGTTTTGATATAGCGAATCAGTTGAATTATTTTTCTCCTATTAAGTTGTATTAAGTCTGTTTTGCAGTAATTGGTGAAGACGACGTATTCCTATATACAAGACAGTAAGCGTAAATAGTGCAAGGATCTAGCTACAACAACTGTAAAACGGAAGACGGTTTTACTTCTCTACGGTAACTGCTCGATGGAAATTCCAATCTGAAGACAGTTTGTTGTAACCATATTTTTATATTTGTTTAAAACTCTAAATGATCAAGGTCTTGATACTGCGTACAGTGCGTGTTTACGAGCAGTATAAAACATCGGACACGAATATGTAGATTTATATCTGATTCATTGGCGTTTCTTTGTAGACAGAAGCAGTGTGTATAATGCACAATGAAATACAAACTATAATTCTGTTATCAATTTCAGCGACCATTATTTTACTCTACTTATTTTCAATCATTTTGGTGTAATCCTTGTGAGTATGTAAATTCTTTCTCAGTTTATTTGACAGGCGCAATTATGATGCGAAAACTTTTACAATATGTACAATGCATGCATTATTCTTTCTTGGCCATGAACGTATGCACAAGATCTTGCTGGATAATTTGGTCAAATAAATTTTATATTCACTTCACCATTCTTCTAATTGATTACAACATTGATCCTCGCGTTTAAGTTGCGCTGCTACAGGCCAATGAATCAGATATAAATCTAAATATTCGTATCCGATGTTTCTGTTGCTCGTAAACACACTGTACGCAGTATCAAGACTTGATCATTTAGAGCTTTAAACAAATATAAAATATGGTTACAACAAACTGTCTTCAGAATTTCCATCGAGCAGAGAAACCAAAACCGTCTTCCGTTTACAGTTATTGTTGTAGCAATTGCCACATCTTACGCTTACCGTCTTGTCTATTAAGGAATACGTGTCTCTCTTCACCAATTATCAAAAACAGAACTTAATGCAGAGCGGTTTTGCTATGACATAACATGCAAATTGAAAATTGCCTATAGGAAAAAATAATTCAACTGATTCGTTATATCAAAACTTATGCATCCGCTCGCAAAATGAAAAACCTTGCATTTTGTATCACGAAAAAACGACATCTGAAATTGTCCTAGAACAGACCAACAAAATGTGAAGGTGAATATCTCAAACTGGATCGGGTTTGGCGGCCTGAGTTTGCCATTATACTGAGATTGTATTCCGTACACTCCACAGTAATAACGCATTATATAGTCCTAATACTTACAAACATTATACACCTATTTTTTCGGTTGATTTCTGAATGTTTTAATATTCTTAGTCTCTCAGATCGCCACACCGACAGCAATATGTACATCACAATGCTACAAGCGACCAGCGCGTCAGGGTACATTTCCCAATGGAGAGAAATATTTCAATCATTGACAATATTTTCGACACCACCAAGCTTGCTAGTTATGAATATGTCAGATCTTTAAGACCATATTTTGGTAACAATGTTTTCAAGCTTTCCGATGTCTTCTTCATTCTTGTAGGCAGAAGCAGTGTCTATAATACACAATGAAATAAAGCTATAATTCTCTTATCAATTTCAACGACCATTATTTTACTCTACTTATTTTCAATCATTTTGGTGTAATCCTTGTGAAGTATGTAAATTCTTTCTCATTTATTTGACAGGCGCAATTATGATGCAGAAAACATTTACAATGGTACAATGCATGCATTATTCTTTCTTGGCCATGCGTATGCACAGGATCTTGCTGGATAATTTGGTCAAATAAATTTATATTCACTTCACCATTCTTCTAATTGATTACAACATTGATCCTCGCGTTTGGTTGCGCTACTACAGCCAATGAATCAGATATAAATCTAAATATTCGTATCCGATGTTTTCTATTGCTCGTAAACACGCACTGTACGCAGTATCAAGACCTTGATCATTTAGAGCTTTAAACAAATATAAAATATGGTTACAACAAACTGTCTTCAGCCTGGATTTTCCATCGAGCAGTTACCGTACGAAGTAAAATCTTCCCGTTTTACAGTTATTGTTGTAGCTAGATCCTGCAATTATTTACGCTTACCGTCTTGTCTATTAGTACGTATCTCTTCACCAATAATTGCAAAACAGACTTAATGCAGAGCATTTTGCTATGACATAACATGCAAATTGAAAATTGCCTATAGGAGAAAAATAATTCAACTTATTCGCTATATCAAAACTTCATACATCTGCATCCGCTCGCAAAATGAAAAAGCCTTGCTGAAAAATTTTGTATCACGAAAAAAACACGTGAAGAATTGCAGTGTGATTTCAATAACAAAGTGCACAATACAACTCAAGTTTAATAAGAAATAAATTTCTTGACTTCGCTATAAACTACAGCGTTCAAAAGCAGCGTTTCCAATGTACGTCATGTCCGGTGAACTAGACCCAGTCGCAGCACCTCACGGTCAAACACGAAAAAACCCAACAAAAGACCCCCCAAAGTCAAGGAAGATAAATTTTCGACTTATAAAATATATTGCAAATGTTCTTAAAATACTTAAATTTAGCTAAATAGACAATTTCCCTGAGGGTGACGTAGGCACTTTATAAACGTTTATAATTTCCCTGAGGGTGACTTTAAGAACGTCTAAGCTTAGAGCTTGTTCGTAACAGAATTGGAAACTTAGAACAATTTATTAACAAAGTAGGGAACTTAGAACAAGTTATTAACAAAGTAAGGAACTTACAACAAGTTATTAACAAAGTAAGGAACTTACAACAAATTATTATCCCAAAAATAATAAGGCGATTATTATCCCAAAATCGTACTTTTCAAATATTGTTACATAGTACGCCAGCGTCAAGTTAATGGCCAGAGAAATGGCAGACCTAACATGCGTACAGAAAATATGCCACGCGTTTCACCTGCGTGTTGCCCTTCTATATATTCTCTCTTCTATGGTGATACCTGGGTTTTTATGCTATCATAACTAATGGTATTGTAGATGATAAAATGATAAAAAATCAATGATTGTTTGTTAAATCTTTCTTGTAAAAGGTTAAATTTAGTCCCCGTCGTAAAGAAGGATTTGGCCTAACTGACGGTGAGATGTTGGAGAGATTGTGGGCTTACATTCGCAAATTTAGCAGAATGACTAAAGAAATGCGTCCAAGTCACAGAGTTGATGTACAAAGTGGTAGCCTCCTTTCACGATGGCATGCAGACAGAGTCCAGGAAAGTGGGAGACATCAGACCCATTTCCTGTGAAGAAGGGTGTGAAGCAAGGTTCTGTTCTTGTCCCCACTCTCAGCATAAGGACATTTGGGACTGGAAACTAGATTCAAGCTTCACATAACAATAAAGCAAAAGAAGTTAGTGAAGTCAAAATTACGAATGTGCTGAAGTTGCTGTTATCAAACGAAATATATCAAATCAAAAAAAGACAAAAATATGTACCGAGAATTGAAATGTCATGAATTGAAATGACGTTGAAAGTCATCGTGAAAATATACCTGAGTTTCAGAATGATTATTTTTGGCTGTATATGAGTGAATTCTGGAGACTTCTTTCATCGCGCATCTTAAAACGATTAGTGAATGCAGATAACATTAAATATAATGACAATAATGTTTGAAGGTGAAAAATCTCTATTAAAATTACTTGTTTCGTATTTGATCGGTGCCTTTACATCTAGTAAATGGAAACCTCGTTTGATTTTCCTTAATAACTCATAACGCCTCTGACCATGTACCTTTTTAAAAAAGTAAAAGACCTTCGTGGTGATAATCATTTCACATAATCTCCAATTGTTCTCACCTTCAGATAAAACGTTTCATCGGAACTTGAAGATAAATCAGCCGCACATTCTTAAACCACTTCCTCTCTTCACAACAAATCCATCGCTCACATAAGGATTTACAGGAAAATAATGTCGATTAAAATAATAATATATATTAAAATATATATTATTATCTTATTGATAATAAATTTAATTTATTATCAATTTATGTTATACCAGAATTGTTGAAGATTTTGAGATGTATTGTAGTTAGTTGTTTTCCTACGGTCTCGACGATACTTTTCTTCATTCTTCCAGCCATTCCCATGTCATCTGAGCCTGCTGTCCTTTCTTTTTCCACAATGTCGTGGAGAAATTTTCGAATCCAGACTTGACATCGACCAAACTCTATTTCATCTTCATTTTGCGATTGCTTATACAAGAAAAACTTGCGAAAATGTAGTACAAAATATCTGCCCTGCAGATCATATGGAACAGTACTTACATTTTATGGCAGAACGCACACTATTATATCTTTGATGGCAGTTTTCGCATCTTTGCAGTTGCCCAATTTTTTAAAATAATATTTAAGTCAACATTGTCCGTAAGATCTTTTTCACATGCAAGAACGATTAAGTCATTTAATCGCGTATCTTTCATTGTGGATCTCAGGCAGTTTTTGACAATCTTTAACTTGCTGAAACACCTTTTGCCACGGACACTGGAGTGGTCAGCAATAGTTGATACGCCTTGCACACCGTTGGAAAGACGTTTTTGTGTTTGAAAGCAAATAACGCAACGTCTTGAAGGGATTTAGGTTCTGATTTAAGTTGTGATGACACAATATTGTTGAAAATTTCCAACTCCAACAGCAGTATTTCGGCATCAACATCTTTTACCGCCGGTGGAAAAAGACTACACATTTCATTAACTGTTTCAACCATCGGCCTTTCTAGCGGCAGCTGTAAGCTCTCTCCAAGAGGTTTTGTTTTTTCGATGCAATCTTTAATGTTATCGGTATACTCGGTAATAAGTGTCCTGCACAAGTGATCCATGTAATATCTTCTTGGTTATCTGAATCACAGTTTGATGACTTTTCAATTTGTGCAGTCTAAACGTACAAAGACATTGTAAAAAAGACACATCCAGTAAATTAAATACAAAAATCTGCTTTTAACAGATGGATAACCTAAGCAAACAACTATTTTCTACTGCTTCAAATCTCGCTGCGTGACTGTTAACAGAAGTGTCGTCGTCAACAAATAATGGCTCTTCAACAGCCACACAAAGTTCCACTTCTTCGTTTATATTATCATCTAGCATTGCCTCAAATTCTGCTATTTCATGTGTACCAGACGTGTTGTCTTCAATAGTAAACGGATTTTCTGAAACAGCACATGACTCCAACTCCTCTTTGTTTTTTTCTTCATACACAACGACAGCTGTTTCATTTATCTCGTTAAGGCTTTTGGCAAAAATAGGCTAATAAATCACAATGTAATCATCATCAAACACATCATGTAGTGTAGCTACATTTTAAATATCAGAAAAACCACCCGGACTACGGAAGCAAGCCATTGTTGCCGATATTCTGATTTGGTAAAAATTCTTTAGAAAATGTTCTAGAAAACTTTTTAACTTACGGACTTATAATTACTCTAAACAATAATTTTCACTGCAAGTAGTAAGCAAAAAAGAATACACACTACAATTCAAATGAACATCATATTTTTGTTAACTTGAACTTACTAAAAATTTGAATTAGCTTCTGCTCTCTTTAGATTGAAATAATTTATTTTTAATAATCAACTTTATAACATTATCATGTAATGTAGCTACATTTTAAATATCAGAAAACCACGGACAACGGAAGCAAGCCATTGTTGTCGATATTCTGATTTGGTAGTAATTCTTAGAAAATGTTCTAGAAAACTTTTAACTTACAGACTTATAATTACTTTAAACAATAATTTTCACTGCAAGTAGTAAGCAAGAATACACTACAATTCGACACTGCAAAATGGAATAATTCAAAGAATTGTAGAAGATATGTTGAATTATATACATAATAATGACGGGAAAATTTCAAAATACAAACTTTAACATTAGTCTGCAAAAATAGCAAGCTTATAAAATAGCACATTTCTTCATTTTTTCGCTGTTGTCCAATAAGAAAGTGAAATTGCATGCTTGTCTCGGTGCGTAAATTAATTACATACATGCATGGTATGTAACTATAATAACTGACCCGTAATATTGTCACATTTTGTATGTTCTCATGATATAATATAGTAAAATTCATCACTGTAAACTTCAGAACAATGTCGTCATTTATTTCCGTAGAAATCTATTGTTTTAACAGCAAGTAATCATCATGTGGTAAACACATAAGCATTAGGCGGCCAAATTTGCCAGCTGGCTACCCGGCTATGCCACAGATAATATGACTTTTGACCTGAAACCCTTGACCAAAAAGACATACGTTTAATGACCTTTGACCTGTCAGTCTAGAGAGGTTTAGACATATACATATTTATTATAAAAACGGCCTTTAATAGGTTATTTCTCGTGCTTCTTCTTTCAAATTTCCTAACCAAATTTCCCAGTTTTAATAGAAACATTCAATAGCTTACTTTAACTGTTTATACTTATCGAAATGAAACCCATGTCACAACAACTCCAGTAATGGCAAGAATGGCCAAAAAGCTGATGACTAATATTAAGATTGCTTTTTGTTCAAACTCTAAAATAATGTGTATAAAAATAGCTTCATTAGCAGTTTAGCACTAAACTTTCAGGTAAATGAGTCATTAAATCAATCTCATAAGTTAACTTAAGACCTTATACTTGGAATTTAATTCAGACAAATTTCATTGGATGTTCAGTTCATGACAGTTCGTCGATAGATCGTTCGACGGTTGTTTATTTCAAAAAAGGTAACCTCACAACTTCAATTGACAACTTACCCTCGATTTTGCAAACTAGTAGTTTGGATAAAATTACCATAAAAAAGAACAATTAAAGCAGACATAATTTATTTTAATATAATATATCAACATACCATCGTTTAAGTGAACAGATGGATTAATTTGATTTGTTGTAACCATAACTTTAGAATGATTTTTATTTATAGTCGGTATAGTCATCGAGATTTTGTTGTAATTGGGAGCTGAGAAACAGACAAAGAAAAGATGGACATAAACAGCCATCCTACTATACAATTACAAACAATGCACCTAATGAGTAAAATCAAAGCTTACCAATGATATACACATTGACATTCCTCGAATAGCCTTTCGTTTTGGTATAAATGTTTAATGTATATTTCCCCTTGTAATGTGTATCCATATTTTTTAGTTCTATTGTTGATTGTATGTAAACGTGAAATTTTAAGTTTGTTTCATGATGATAATATGCAACTCTGTTATCATCATTCGTTTCTGCAAGTTTTCTGCTAGTTGAGGAGCCATAGGGCGAGAACAGCCACACCCGATATACAATGGGTGACGAAACTGTAAAAGTCCAGGTTATATTTCGAGTTGATCCAACGATTATTTCAAACGTATTTCATCACGTGATAGTTTCGTAGGAAGCAGAAGGGCTGAAGGAGTTTACTCTTGAAGAGTTTATAATTGGATTAGATTAGTGTCTTTCTGAAAGTGGTGTAAAGAAGTTACTGCTTGGCCAGATTTATGCTAAAGACTGATCATCTATCTGGACAAACTTAAGCAAGCAAAACATAGTTCGTCTTCAAGTTCGTCTGTGTGTATATGCGCGCAAACTTACAGATCATCCGTCAAGATGCTTACGAATTATTTGAGTAGTTTGTTTATTTAGACGAATTTGCACGGGTATTTTGACTTGAGGCATCATCCTTCTGTAAATACAAATGTGAAATGAGGACAAACTACGGAAAAAATGATACTTCGTAGTTCATAACTCGCTCCAAAATCTTCCAAAGGCAAAATTGGAATTTGTTTAGTTTATTAATAGATAGTTCGTCTTGTCTACTTATACTTCTTTAGATTGGATCATCCTCCATACAGATGATCCGTCTCTAGTATGAAAATTGACCTATACTAAAAATTAACAAAGACATGATCCTGATTTTGCAATCGTGACTTTTGCTCATTAACGATTTTCACTAAATCTGACATCATTGATAGTTATTCTTCAAGGCAATATCTATATCATTATTGGAGTTCCTACATTCTGTATTATTGGTAAATAGCACAACAACTACATGCATCTTAGCATTTATCACAAGTTCTTGAACTTTTTATAAGAGCTTTAAACTTTCCTGATCAACCTGAGCTCTAGTTCATTCGCATCAAGGTGTATCAATTCAAAATATTGCTATTTGGGTACAACGCTCGAATTACTTTTTCCAAGAAGACATCAATCACTGCAGTTCAGAATGAAAGAAAATCTTGTCTCGCACAAAGGTTAATTAGAGGGTAGCATTTTGGAGAGCCAATCCTGCCATAAGTCAATGAAATGGGTGAGGCTTTAGGTGATTATCCTGACATTATTTACGACAAAATTATACCAAATAAGATAGAAAGTATATACAATATGCATAAATTGCGACAGCAACTGCAATGCTCACAAATTGTTGGTATGTTACAGTCCACAAAAGTCAGATCGATCATGTTAAGCTCTATGTTTTTTGTAAAAATTATCTTGATTGCACTATACTTTGTGTTGCAGTTTTTCTCCTTTGCGCGTTAACACAAAGCAGTTATGCGTCCACCGATTCGTTATTGAACTGTATGCCATCCAAATTGTATGCGATCTCGACACACAATATTGTTTAGTAAATTGCCTAAACGACTTATCAAGCGCAGCAAAATCATTCAAATTAAATCCTGATAAGGCTAAATTACCTGAAGGAAGTATCGTCGCATGATCGAAAAGTGCTTTGAATGGACCCAAAAACACTTGTAGAAATACAATCGTTTTGTTTTTGTAGTGCATTTGGTTGTGATGTTTAACAATAGATCATTCTTTCCATGTATTTTTTTGAAAGTTTTTGTTGTTTCAATGTTTTTATGGGGGACTGTTTTGATGTCTACCACAGGTCTTCGATGTCCAGCATATGAAACGATTCAAGTTAATATTGCTGGACTTTTAGTTTCTTTTTTTGGTAGGGATATCAATATCATCTTTGCATCTAAAATATTTCAATTTCAACTTGAATCAATGTGTGTGATACCTACCAAAATTTTTTTAGTATAAAGTCCGCAAATTTTGTTGTAACTATACAAAGTTTCTCAGAAAAAATGTTTCTAAACATTGCAAATAAAATTAGTTTCAAGAATGCTTAGTTTAGAACCTTGGCCAGGAGTGGTCCAGGAGATTGTGAAAAAGGGAGCCGAACTCTTTGAACTTGTTTAAAACTAAAACTTTCCTGTCATTTTTTATTATCATTCAATTTTTGTTTTTTTCCAGCAAAAGGGGGATTTGCGGCCGTTTTGCCTCCCCCCCTAAATCCGCCCCTGTTGGCGTTTCAAAAAATGCTAAACTGAAATTCACTTCGAGAAGTGCTTATTAAAGGCTAAACAGTTTGTTTCTTGACGAATAGCCTTAAACGTAAATAAACCTTAATTTCGTATTTGCACTTAAATAGCGTATAAATAATAAGGACATTTGGCACGCCACAATCATACATTTGTCATACATGCATCACATTTATTTTTTTTTACTATGCAGTATACAACTTAAAAATTACGAAATCACTCATGATTTACTTTCTTTGTTTCGGTTATGTTGTATTTTTTTATTCTTCTGACACATATGCGAAGCTCATGTGTTCGGAAGAATAAATTGATTTGTTTGCGATATTTTCTAGCGCAAAATTCCACCTAAATAATAGGGCAACGAGCAGTAAAATGCAACGGTATTCAATAAATATTTACGTAGTACAATTTGCATCATTTGATGAATAAGTCCAGTTTTTAGCAAGTTTGCGTGAATGAACATTCATTTCGTATTTGCACTTTCGTAACGATTACATGAAAGTCGACAAATTAATAATGTCTTACATGACTTTGTCATTTTGTTCTAAAGCACACCACAACTAATGCTTTCTTCAAGGACAGTAATAGTGCA
Source organism: Xenia sp. Carnegie-2017 (assembly GCF_021976095.1). Lineage (NCBI taxonomy): Eukaryota > Metazoa > Cnidaria > Anthozoa > Malacalcyonacea > Xeniidae > Xenia > Xenia sp. Carnegie-2017. The sequence goes on from NW_025813494.1 coordinate 534,091, forward strand.
CTTTATTTCTCGTAAAATGTTTCTTACCGAGGCAGATGTGTGCGCAACTTCAAATTTTACTGTCATATGTTTAAGACGAATTCACCAACACGTAGTGTATGAATGTAGTTAGACAAGAAGTTGATAGCAGGTTGCTAAACAAACAGCACTAGCCAAGTACTTGGCAAATATACGGCAATACGGCGAATTAAATAGCAATATTCTTACATTCTATATAAACTCGAGCTTGCAAAATCTTCAAAACATTTGTCAACAGTGCCAGCATTAATGAAAAGCGTCATAGTTAAAACAAATTTTTTTGGATTTCGGAATATTTTATTTCCCCTTACTTTACTCTTAATACACAATTCACGATACAGTTTGAACAAAAACAGCGCATGCGCATTTAGATATTTTTTCAAATAATAGAGCTGCTGGGGATAAAACGGGGTAGATACATTGTTATAAATGTCTTAACTAATGTGAGTTGAAGTTGGTGTTAAAATCTTTTTTAAGAATCGCTGATAAACTAATAATAAATTTCTAAAAAATCATTAAACATAAAATGAGTGTTATTACTAGACACCACCCAGAAGGTTTTCATTATGACTGACTGACTGACTGACTGACTCGTGTGAATTTTCGCCACTTACAATAATACTGCAAAGCTCCTATGAAAACATTACACTAAAAGTAAGGCGCTATGATGTATTTATGATGTATTCTTAAATACGCGACACTCTATCAGTATTGATTTGCAGTTGATCGCTGGAAGTGATAAATTAAAAGAAAAATTTTGCCAATGCAAAAGGACAAAATTCTATTTGAATTATTATTTAAAAATGTAGAGGAAGGTTTATTAAGCTTTCGTTAAAAGTTCAACGATCAACAGCGTGTTTTTATTTCTTGTTTGCGAATGTGTGGCGAATAGTGTGCATTTCATGGTGCATGTTTGAATATTGTTATGCCACAACTAAATAAGAATTTGAAGATGTCAAATATGGCCTTTTTGTGGACGTTGCAATTAACGGCTTAAAGCATGATAAACTCTTTCCACTTTCATGTATCAATTTTTGTTGGCGTCCTCATATTGACAAAGAAAATTAAAATACGGGCAACTGCCGCCTCCATTCTTATTTTCAACGATGTATTCTTTATGATTTTGCCTCCAAGTTAAAATACAACTGCAAGCAAACATTTTGCAATCAATTAGAAGAAGTAATCCGGTGGCCCCCCAAAAAAGTATGCTGCATATTAATGACGTCTGTGGCTGAATTATCTAAAACGTCCTCTGAGTTTGGTGCACGTGTTTCCTCTGAAGTTGGTGTTTTGCCTTCTTCAGAGGCTGGCATTATTTAGTCTTCTGACTCGACATAGAAACATTTTTGTTTTGCCGCAAACGTTAATCGTATTATTTGCTGATATGGATTTAGTAACCTTTTCTGAGACTTCGACGCTCTTTCACATAATTTTGAATGCATTAACAAAAACCTCACCTAATAAATCACGTGACTATTCGAACAGAATAAAAATGTAAATGTAAAATAGAATAAAAAAAGTTTGATTTACCCAGATCACAAACTCGTTCTGAATTTTTCTCTCCTCTATTCTGTTACAAATTTTTTAAACTTTCGCTTAATTACGTATGCATGTCTCTCTGTTTTAAAGTTGACTGCTAAATGTCTATAAAACATTCTTATTAATTTATTGCAGTACACAAGTAAAGGCTGTTTTGTAAATTTAAGAATATTAATTATTATTCAATTTATTTTAAAATTTATTGCTTTCGCGGAAAGTGAACACAAATAACTACAACAGGACTAAATAAGCGAGGTGTCTGTTATATAAATGCATTAAATTTACAAAATTGTTTAACACTATGCAGCTACTTTTTTACCTTTGTCGATCAAAGCTAAATATAATGAAAACAAAACGTTTATAAATGAAGCATGTAGCTGACAGAATATAGGTTTTGCCAACGAATTAAAGAGTAGCTTCTTTAGAAAATTTAGTACAAGATCAACTGAGAGGGTTGAAATAGTACGTAAGGCTTTTTTAAAAATGTAAGAACCTAGAAAGGTGAATAACTTTTAGTTTTGTTCGTCGTCAATTTATTTATTATGTCCAGCTACATATCAGTCATTCAACCAAAAAACAACACTAAAATAATGCTTAGACAGTATTTTTTTTTCTTCTCTTTTTTGTCTTTATCAAACACCACTGGCAATGATTCCTTTTGGTTTCGGCTTTCGATTATCGTCATTAACCGAAAATTCTTCGTCAAGCTTATGACCAGGAATGACATTTTTACTACTTGAACATCGAGAACCATAGCATATATTAGTATACTTTAAACTGATGATTTCGTCTGATGATATATACTTAATATAGCTGCATAAAAGCACTATTGATAACGCTAAGTGTATATGAGCAACAGAGGCGTGACTAGAACGTCCTAGAATCAGTTGTGCCCTACTGATTTCTTTTGAAATCACTTTCGAAAAAAATTGCATAGAAAATGGAAAGAAATGACAAGTAATAATTGCTAATTATAATGAATAAATCACTTACCGTTGTCCATTTTCCTTAATAAAAATAACACAAAAGAATCTTAAATCTCATTCAAATTTGGCGAACATAAAAAGTTGAACGCTAGAACTTACTTTGCTTTACATAACAATAAAAGATGACAAATAAGATAATGCCAAAAAACACCACAATACTGCCAATGATAATACCGAAGCTTGTTGTATAACCATATCTTTCTGAACTTTTTGTATTTAGTGAGGCACCTTGAAGAAACAGGTGTCAAATTATGTTTAAAAAAACAGTTTTTTGTGGCTCCACTGCATTTAAAGAAGTATTAATTCAAATACCAGTCCAACAAATTATATAAAACAGTTGAAAATAAAAATGAAACATTTCTAACATGTAAAAAATATACATTTTTCTGTTCTAGGTTAAGGAAGCAACTTTAAAAATGTCACAATTTATTAATTCCCTAGGTCTGCCATTCTTTTTAACACAAGCAGATAAAGTATCCACAAAAGAACGTAAGTACACTGTCCTGACATTTCCATTAGGCTAGTTGTACAAGTGCCTCTATAATCACTTAAACGTCAAAATTTAATGAATTATTTTTGATGCTGCAATATCTTTATAACCATGCTATACTCCAAACATCTTTTATGAACTTACTGATAAGCTATTCAAAAAAAGAGAAAAACTTACCGCTTGTTGTGGCAGAGCACAATTTATTAGTTGATAACTTTTTTGCACTAGGAAAAAATAGTTCAAAAGAAAAGATTACTTTTTTAAAATTTTTTTTTTGAAAATGAAAAGAAAATCTATTAAGTTTTGTATCAATTGTCCAAAACCATATTTCGAATTATTTGCTGTTGGTACTTAATTGAACTAAAGAACCAATAATAATCGTATAATAAATTCAGCGAGTAAGATAAAAATTCTATGAAACATTATGCAAGAAAACTTTTAAATTCACAAACTATAATACTTAAAACACTCAACGCTGACAAAATATACAAAAAACCATGAAAAAGTTACCGTTTCTACTGGTAGAGATTCTGGATTGCCTGATAGTTGAAAATGTTGTCGGCATTAAAGCTAGAACAACAGCAACAGCTCACATGAAAAGATTCATTTTCCATACTTTTATTGTTTTAAGATTTTACAAACCGTTTTTAGTAGAAAATGTGCTGAATAGCATATCAGTTCAAAATATTGATGGTGAAAAACATGGTGTGGGAACTAGAACAAGAGTATAGGCCATAAAACCTATAGGTTAGACAATAAATACAACAGGAAGTTGCCATCACATGCAAGGACAAAAAATTGAGTTTTGTGACAGTTCTCACAATGACACGATACTTCAAGCTAGCTCAGGAAACTAATCAATTAAAACTCATAGTTATGAATTTCATATTGAAGAATTAAGCAAATTTGACAACTTAATTTTATCATTTGTTTTTGGTGCTTAAAGTCATGAGCTGGTGATATTCGCATATTTTATTTTAAAAAAAAGTTCTTAAACCAATGTTTACGAAAACTTTTTTTTCACGAAATTTATCACCTAAAACAATTATATACATTGCAAGCATAACCAAAAATGCACAGTTTAACGGTGAAAACGCCGAAAAACATTAGAAAGTTACTATTTTAGAAGTAGAATTTCTGGATAGCTTTATAGTTAAAAATGCTTTCGGTATTTGATATATCATAAGTTTTTGCCACAATAACTTACATATAAAGATCATTAAAACGGCAACATGTATAATGAAGATAACGTCTATGCATGAAGAAGTACCTAGCCACAAAACAATGAACCTAATGAACAAAATCAAAGCTTACCAATGATATACACATTGACATTCCTCGCATAGTGTCTTGTTGCGGCATAAGTCTTTAGTGTGTATTCCCCATTATAAGTGCTATCCATATTTTTTAATTCTAATGTTGATGGTTTGTAAACGTGAAATTTTAAGTTTGTTTTATGACGATAATATACAGTTTTGCCATCACTTTTCGTTTCTGCAAGATCTCTACTGGAAGAGTAGCCATGGGGAGTAAAAACCCACAAATGTAATGTAATCGGGGACGAAACTTTAAGCTCCCATGTTATGTTTATAGAAGTTCCACGTCGAAACAAAAATGTTTCGTCCTTATTTTGAACTGCTATATTTCCTGTAAATAGAAGATTATTTTTTGCATCAGAAGTCTTTGAAGTATGTAGAATTCATTACCTTTTGCTACGTTAGTTGCTGGTTCAACTGTGCCATTGTGCTTTTGGTCTTGGATTACTGCATTGTAATCTTCAGTTAATTTCTTTCGCTGTAATCGTCGCTCTAAAGATTTCAACCTTCTGATGCTTCCTGTTTTGTTTGATGGGAGAGGTGGATGATTTCCGCGCCATGGAAGCCCGGTCTCGTACCAACCCTCCGGTGATCGCGTTAATTGCTCTTTGAATTCGTTATACACCATTGATTGGTCGTGTTCAGCAGTGTCTGCTAGGCCCAGCACATCCAACCGGCAGAGATCTTCATAATCCTTCTGCGAAACTTGGGTAGGCAACATCCTTTTACTGTCTGGCTCCACACCAGGGCTCATGGCAAACCATCCGAGTTTTGTTTTTTCTGCAATTGGTTGCCTCTCAGTTCCCACTAGTGGATTCGTGCGAGTTTTTATCCGTGCATATTCCCCGCTTCCCAAAACGATATGGACAGGTAATTGAGCTTTCTGATCATTATCAACAAATTTTGCATTCTTCAGGTGTTCAAACTCTCTTTGTAAGTTTTCATAGTGTGGATTGTCCACTGTGAGTAACTCTTGTTTCTCCAACTTGATCAACTTCACCTTCATTGAATCACTGTCTATTGCTTCAACTTCCCCTTTATAGATTTCCAGTCTTGTTGTTTTTGATGTTAGAAGCATGTCAACTTTAGTGGTTTGTGTCTCAATTGGTTTCACCCTCAGCATAGATGCAAGTTTACCAGATATGTATGAGCTTCCAGCCCCTGAGTCGATCAATGCACGACATGTAATTCCATTTATCTTGACAACAAGAATGGGGAAAATTCCTTCACCAGTACATCCATCTGTAGTCAACACAGTCTGACCTGTTTTTGGTGGTTCTTCTCGATTGTTGACATCACATATGCTCGTATGGTGTCGTTTGTGTCAATTTCTGCATGATGACTTGCTGGGGCAAGCGTTAGCATAATGCTGTCCTGCTGTGCAGTTGAAAAAAAGTTTCTTTTTGACTAAAATTGCTCTTCTCTCTTTGACAGTACTGATTACTTTACATTCCCCCGATTTATGATTTCCTTCACAGTAGACGCACATCCCCCTTTTCTTTGGTATGAAAGACTTTCTCTGACCTTCTAGATTTACATCCAGGAGTGTCTGACTCTTTCTCACAGACTGGATTTCGCCTGGTCCACTGTCTGACTGCTTCAGTAAGCTTGGAAAAGTCCCAACTTTCCCATTCTGGATCATTTCTAACAAGGTCCGATGAATTTAATTAAACAGCGGATGTAGACGTACCTACTGATGCATATTTTTTATGAGATTGTTGATTTAGTTATCGCTTGTTTTATGATTAAAGCTAGTATTCAGGATTTTATCTCAAGTTTTGTTAGTATTTTCTCACTCCTTACATAAGATAGGACATATAATACATGCATAGATAATTTATTGTTATATAATATACTAACATACCATTCTTTAAATGAACAGTTTGATGTATTGGTGCAACCGCAGCAGTGGAAATTTTATTTATAGGTTTTGTCATCTTCGTTGTAATTTTGATATAATCGAACTCTAGTATGAGGAAAAGTCATTTAAGAGAGGCTTATATATGTGTGGCAAAGACCATATAACCGACACACACCCTTTGATACTCCTCAGGGTGTGTTTTAAGTGGTTGCCTCTGTTTTAAGAGGCCATGCGTTTTGAGGGGCCCGCATACAGCAAAGTCATTTTTTTATTTCTATACCGCCTTATAATAGCGCCAAAGGAAGACAGAAGTCCCAGCACGAAACATTACATTGTAATTATTACATTATACTTATTACGGGGAAAGGTTGAATGCTTTCGTCATGTGTCAAGTTGATGTTTTGTTTTCAACGTGTGGTGATCAAGGGAGGCTTGAGGTTTGGTTCGGAGGGATCCCATGCAAGTTTGATGCACCGCTGGCTCTCCTGTTATGTAAACCTAAAACAACTGTCGGGGAAGGGTGGATAAAAATCCATTTTTAAACAGACATACATTTAAATGATTTAAAATTGCTTAGATTAAAATTTACTAGGAATGTTTCGATTCCTAAAATTTTGCAAGCCTTTTCTCAGGGCCTAGTTGACTTTCGAAATAAAGAAAATGCAAAATTGTTTATACTTCGCTGTTAACAAATGTTCTACTGATTGTTTAATGTGCCATTACAATAAGACATCGTATTGACATAATTTGTGAAATGAGCAAGAACAGAATAGGATTAATAGTATTTAGCTAAAAAAGCAAACTTTGTAATCGAGTTTCCCTAGGTAAAAGTTTGTCGTCATACAACGAGAATGAAATGTGAAACAGTCATTTGCATGCACCCATAATTATAAACCCATATGATAAATAATATGCACGAATTAAACTGTTTATTAGTTGACAACCATTATCTGTGTCAATATGTGTGTATATGTGTGTATAGGCGTAGGAAGCGGAAGGGCTGAAGGAGTTTACTCTTGAAGAGTTTATTATTGGATTAGATTAGTGTCTTTCTGAAAGTGGTGTAAAGAAGTTACTGCTTGGCCAGATTTATGCTAAAGACTGATCATCTATCTGGACAAACTTGAGCAAGCAAAACATAGTTCGTCTTCAAGTTCGTCTGTGTGTATATACGCGCAAACTTACAGATCATCCGTCAAGATGCTTACGAATTATTTGAGTAGTTTGTTTATTTAGACGAATTTGCACGGGTATTTTGACTTGAGGCATCATCCTTCTGTGAATACAAATGTGAAATGAGGACAAACTACGGAAAAAATGATACTTCGTAGTTCATAACTCGCTCCAAAATCTTCCAAAGGCAAAATTGGAATTTGTTTAGTTTATTAATAGATAGTTCGTCTCGTCTTTATACTTAGACGTATAATCTGTTAGACGGATCATTCCTCCATACAGATGATCCGTCTCTAGTATGAAAATTGACTTATACTAAAAATTAACAAAGACATGATCCTGATTTTGCAATCGTGACTTTTGCTCATTAACGATTTTCACTAAATCTGACATCATTGATAGTTATTCTTCAAGGCAATATCTATATCATTATTGGAGTTCCTACATTCTGTATTATTGGTAAATAGCACAACAACTACATGCATCTTAGCATTTATCACAAGAAATTGAACTTTTTATAAGAGCTTTAAACTTTCCTGATCAACCTGAGCTCTAGTTCATTCGCATCAAGGTGTATCAATTCAAAATATTGCTATTTGGGTACAACGCTCGAATTACTTTTTCCAAGAAGACATCAATCACTGCAGTTCAGAATGAAAGAAAATCTTGTCTCGCACAAAGGTTAATTAGAGGGTAGCATTTTTGGAGAGCCAATCCTGCCATAAGTCAATGAAATGGGTGAGGCTTTAGGTGATTATCCTGACATTATTTACGACAAAATTATACCAAATAAGATAGAAAGTATATACAATATGCATAAATTGCGACAGCAACTGCAATGCTCACAAATTGTTGGTATGTTACAGTCCACAAAAGTCAGATCGATCATGTTAAGCTCTATGTTTTTTGTAAAAATTATCTTGATTGCACTATACTTTGTGTTGCAGTTTTTTCTCCTTTGCGCGTTAACACAAAGCAGTTATGCGTCCACCGATTCGTTATTGGAACTGTATGCCATCCAAATTGTATGCGATCTCGACACACAATATTGTTTAGTAAATTGCCTAAACGACTTATCAAGCGCAGCAAAATCATTCAAATTAAATTCCTGATAAGGCTAAATTACCTGAAGGAAGTATCGTCGCATGATCGAAAAGTGCTTTGAATGGACCCAAAACACTTGTAGAAATACAATCGTTTTGTTTTTTGTGCATTTGGTTGTGATGTTTAACAATAGATCATTCTTTCCATGTATTTTTTGAAAGTTTTGTTGTTTCAATGTTTTTATGGGGACTGTTTTGATGTCTACCACAGGTCTTCGATGTCCAGCATATGAAACGATCCAAGTTAATATTGCTGGACTTTTAGTTTCTTTTTTTGGTAGGGATATCAATATCATCTTTGCATCTAAAATATTTCAATTTCAACTTGAATCAATGTGTGTGATACCTACCAAAATTGGTTTTTTAGTATAAAGTCCGCAAATTTTGTTGTAACTATACAAAGTTTCTCAGAAAAAATGTTTCTAAACATTGCAAATAAAATTAGTTTCAAGAATGCTTAGTTTAGAACCTTGGCCAGGAGTGGTCCAGGAGATTGTGAAAAAGGGAGCCGAACTCTTTGAACTTGTTTAAAACTAAAACTTTCCTGTCATTTTTTATTATCATTCAATTTTTTTGGTTTTTTTCCAGCAAAAGGGGGGTTTGCGGCCGTTTCGCCCCCATCTAAATCCGCCCGAAATTCACTTCGAGAAGTGCTTATTAAAGGCTAAGCAGTTTGTTTCTTGACGAATAGCCTTAAACGTAAATAAACCTTAATTTCGTATTTGCACTTACATAGCGTATACATAATAAGGACATTTGGCACGCCACAATCATACATTCGTCATTTACCCGTCGCGTTCTTTTTTTTTACTATGCAGTATACAACTTAAAATTACGAAATCACTCATGATTTACTTTCTTTGTTTCGGTTATGTTGTATTTTTTTATTCTTCTGACACATATGCGAAGCTCATGTGTTCGGAAGAATAAATTGCTTTGTTTGCGATTTAATAATAAGGCAACGAGCAGTAAAATGCAACGGTATTCAATAAATATTTACGTAGTACAATTTGCATCATTTGATGAATAAGTCCAGTTTTTGGCAAGTTTGCGTGAATGAACATTCATTTCGTATTTGCACTTTCGTAACGATTACATGAAAGTCGACAAATTAATAATGTCTTACATGACTTTGTCATATTGTTCTAAAGCACACCACAACTAATGCTTTCTTCAAGGACAGTAATAGTGCACTTTATTTCTCGTAAAATGTTTCTTACCGAGGCAGATGTGTGCGCAACTTCAAATTTTACTGTCGTATGTTTAAGACGAATTCACCAACACGTAGTGTATGAATGTAGTTAGACAAGAAGTTGATAGCAGGTTGCTAAACAAACAGCACTAGCCAAGTACTTGGCAAATATACGGCAATACGGCGAATTAAATAGCAATATTCTTACATTCTATAAAACTCGAGCTTGCAAAATCTTCAAAACATTTGTCAACAGTGCCAGCATTAATGAAAAGCGTCATAGTTAAAACAAATTTTTGGATTTTGGAATATTCTATTTCCTTACTTTACTCTTAATACACAATTCATGATACAGTTTGAACAAAACAGCGCATGCGCATTTAGATATTTTTCAAATAATAGAGCTGCTGGGGATAAAACGGGTAGATACATTGTTATAAATGTCTTAACTAATGTGAGTTGAAAATGGTGTTAAAATCTTTTTTAAGAATCGCTGATAAACTAATAATAAATTTCTAAAAAATCATTAAACATAAAATGAGTGTTATTACTAGACACCACCCAGAAGGTTTTCATTATGACTGACTGACTGACTGACTGACTCGTGTGAATTTTCGCCACTTACAATAATACTGCAAAGTTCCTATGAAAACATTACACTAAAAGTAAGGCGCTATGATGTATTTATGATGTATTCTTAAATACGCGACACTCTATCAGTATTGATTTGCAGTTGATCGCTGGAAGTGATAAATTAAAAGAAAAACTTTGCCAATGCAAAAGGACAAAATTCTATTTGAATTATTATTTAAAATGTAGAGGAAGGTTTATTAAGCTTTCGTTAAAAGTTCAACGATCAACAGCGTGTTTTTATTACTTGTTTGCGAATGTGTGGCGAATAGTGTGCATTTCATGGTGCATGTTTGAATATTGTTATGCCACAACTAAATACGAATTTGAAGATGTCAAATATGGCCTTTTTGTGGATGTTGCAATTAACGGCTGTAAGCATGATAAACTCTTTCCACTTTCATGTATCAATTTTTGTTGGCGTCCTCATATTGACAAAGAAAATTAAAAATACGGGCAACTGCCGCCTCCATTCTTATTTTCAACGATGTATTCTTTATGATTTTGCCTCCAAGTTAAAATACAACTGCAAGCAAACATTTTGCAATCAATTAGAAGAAGTAATCCGGTGACCCCCCAAAAAAGTATTTTAGACATAATATTACCACAGTTCGGCTAAATGAACACCATTACAGCAATTTCATAATTAAATGCTGGCATGCAACTATAAATTCGAATATGTATATGACAAATTCGAGACTCTAATTTGATTTGATGATCTATATATCTTGCATTTCCAACATATGTATTAATCTAGTAAAATATACAACTACGTCAAAAATTCGCCTTTCATAACTACACCACTGAGAACAAGAGTACAAAGAAAAATCACGTAGCTGACCAATTGCTGCTTAAAAAAAAATTAAATTTTCAAGAAACAAATACCCAGGGAAAGCTAACACTAAAGCGTGTAAATTAAGCTACCACAACTATAGGAATTTTTTAGTTCTGCACGTATATTCCAAACCTCTTTTATGAACTCATTGACAAGCTCTTCACCCCCCTCCCCTCCCCTAAAAAAAAAGAAAAACTTACCGCTTGTTGTGGCAGAGTACAATTTATTAGTTGATAACGTTTTTTTTGCGAAGAAAGTGATCTGGAAACTAGAAAAAATAGTTCAAAAGAAAAGATTCCTTTTTTAAAATTCTTTTGATATTACACACTTTTCAAGGATTTTATGTTATTTTAAAATACAACCACACTGCCATTAAATGGAAAAGAAAATCTATTAAGTTTTGTATCAATTGTCCAAAACCATATTTCGAGATGATTTAAGTGATCAATTAAATTTTGTACCTATGAACTTCATATTAAGCAACTAAGCAGCTTTGACAACTTAATTGTATTATTTGCTGTTGGTACTTAATTGAATTATTTGAGTAGTTTGTTTATTTAGACGAATTTGCACGGGTATTTTGACTTGACGTATCATCCTTCTGTGAATACAAATGTGAAATTAGGACAAACTACGGAAAAAATGATACTTCGTAGTTCATAACTCGCTCCAAAATCTTCCAAAGGCAAAATTGGAATTTGTTTAGTTTACTAATAGATAGTTCGTCTCGTCTTTATACTTAGACGTATAATCTGTTAGACGGATCATTCCTCCATACAGATGATCCGTCTCTAGTATGAAAATTGACTTATACTAAAAATTAACAAAGACATGATCCTGATTTTGCAATCGTGACTTTTGCTCATTAACGATTTTCACTAAATCTGACATCATTGATAGTTATTCTTCAAGGCAATATCTATATCATTATTGGAGTTCCTACATTCTGTATTATTGGTAAATAGCACAACAACTACATGCATCTTAGCATTTATCACAAGAAACTGAACTTTTTATAAGAGCTTTAAACTTTCCTGATCAACCTGAGCTCTAGTTCATTCGCATCAAGGTGTATCAATTCAAAATATTGCTATTTGGGTACAACGCTCGAATTACTTTTTCCAAAAAGACATCAATCACTGCAGTTCAGAATGAAAGAAAATCTTGTCTCGCACAAAGGTTAATTAGAGGGTAGCATTTTGGAGAGCCAATCCTGCCATAAGTCAATGAAATGGGTGAGGCTTTAGGTGATTATCCTGACATTAATTACGACAAATGTATACCAAATAAGATAGAAAGTATATACAATATTCATAAATTGCGACAGCAGCTGCAATGCCCACAAAATTGTTGGTATGTTACAGTCCACAAAAGTCAGATCGATCATGTTAAGCTCTATGTTTTTTTTTGTAAAAAATTATCTTGATTGCACTATACTTTGTGTTGCAGTTTTTTCTCCTTTGCGCGTTAACACAAAGCAGTTATGCGTCCACCGATTCGTTATTGGAACTGTATGCCATCCAATTTGTATGCGCAGTCGACACACAATATTGTTTAGTAAATTGCCTAAACGACTTATCAAGCGCAGCAAAATCATTCAACTTAAATTCCTGATAAGGCTAAATTACCTGAAGGAAGTATCGTCGCATGATCGAAAAGTGCTTTGAATGGACCCAAAAACACTTGTAGAAATACAATCGTGTTTGTTTTTGTAGTACATTTGGTTGTGATGTTTAACAAAAATCATTCTTTCCATGCATTTTTTTGGAAGTTTTTGTTGCTTCTAATTTTATATGGGGGACTGTTCTGATGTGTACCACAGGTCTTTGATGACCTGTGTATGAAACGATCCATATTAACATAGCTGGACTTTTTAATTCTTTTTTTGGTTTCGATTTCAATATCATCTTTGCATCTAAAATATTTCAATTTCAACTTGAATCAATGTGTGTGATACCTACAAAAATAGGTTTTTTAGTATGAAATCCGCAAATTTTGTTGTAACTGTACAAAGTTTCTCAGAAAAAATGTTTCTAAACATTGCAAATAAAATTAGTTTCAAGAATGCTTAGTTTAGAACCTTGGCCAGGGGTGGTTCAGGAGATTGTGAAAAAGGGAGCCGAACTCTTTGAACTTGTTTAAAAACTAAAACTTTCTTGTCATTTTTTATTATCATTCAATTTTTTTGTTTTTTTTCCAGCAAAAGGGGGGTTTGCGGCCGTTTCGCCCCCACCTAAATCCGCCCGAAATTCACTTCGAGAAGTGCTTATTAAAGGCTAAGCAGTTTGTTTCTTGACGAATAGCCTTAAACGTAAATAAACCTTAATTTCGTATTTGCACTTACATAGCGTATACATAATAAGGACATTTGGCACGCCCCAATCATACATTCGTCATTTACCCGTCGCGTTCTTTTTTTTTACTTTGCAGTATACAACTTAAAAATTACGAAATCACTCATGATTTACTTTCTTTGTTTCGGTTATGTTGTATTTTTTTATTCTTCTGACACATATGCGAAGCTCATGTGTTCGGAAGAATAAATTGATTTGTTTGCGATTTAATAATAAGGCAACGAGCAGTAAAATGCAACGGTATTCAATAAATATTTACGTAGTACAATTTGCATCATTTGATGAATAAGTCCAGTTTTTGGCAAGTTTGCGTGAATGAACATTCATTTCGTATTTGCACTTTCGTAACGATTACATGAAAGTCGACAAATTAATAATGTCTTACATGACTTTGTCATATTGTTCTAAAGCACACCACAACTAATGCTTTCTTCAGGGACAGTAATAGTGCACTTTATTTCTCGTAAAATGTTTCTTACCGAGGCAGATGTGTGCGCAACTTCAAATTTTACTGTCATATGTTTAAGACGAATTCACCAACACGTAGTGTATGAATGTAGTTAGACAAGAAGTTGATAGCAGGTTGCTAAACAAACAGCACTAGCCAAGTACTTGGCAAATATACGGCAATACGGCGAATTAAATAGCAATATTCTTACATTCTATAAAAACTCGAGCTTGCAAAATCTTCAAAACATTTGTCAACAGTGCCAGCATTAATGAAAAGCGTCATAGTTAAAACAAATTTTTTGGATTTTGGAATATTCTATTTCCCCTTACTTTACTCTTAATACACAATTCATGATACAGTTTGAACAAAAATAGCGCATGCGCATTTAGATATTTTTTCAAATAATAGAGCTGCTGGGGATAAAACGGGGTAGATACATTGTTATAAATGTCTTAACTAATGTGAGTTGAAAATGGTGTTAAAATCTTTTTTAAGAATCGCTGATAAACTAATAATAAATTTCTAAAAAATCATTAAACATAAAATGAGTGTTATTACTAGACACCACCCAGAAGGTTTTCATTATGACTGACTGACTGACTGACTGACTCGTGTGAATTTTCGCCACTTACAATAATACAGCAAAGTTCCTATGAAAACATTACACTAAAAGTAAGGCGCTATGATGTATTTATGATGTATTCTTAAATACGCGACACTCTATCAGTATTGATTTGCAGTTGATCGCTGGAAGTGATAAATTAAAAGAAAAACTTTGCCAATGCAAAAGGACAAAATTCTATTTGAATTATTACTTAAAAATGTAGAGGAATGTATTGGTTTGTGTGGAGCCAAAAACACATTTAGAAGTACAAGCGGTTTTGTTTTTGTAGTACATTTGGCTGTGATGTTTAACAATAGATCATTCTTTTCATGTATTTTTTTGTAAGTGTTTGTTGTTTCAATGTTTTTATGGGGGACTGTTTTGATGTCTACCACATGTCTTCGATGTCCAGCATATGAAACGATCCAAGTTAATATTGCTTTTCTTTTAGTTTCTTTTTTTGGTAGGGATATCAATATCATCTTTGCATCTAAAATATTTCAATTTCAACTTGAATCAATGTGTGTGATACCTACAAAATAGGTTTTTAGTATGAAGTCCGCAAGTTTTGTTGTAACTATACAAAGTTTCTCAGAAAAAATGTTTCTAAACATTGCAAATAAAATTAGTTTCAAGAATGCTTAGTTTAGAACCTTGGCCAGGGGTGGTCCAGGAGATTGTGAAAAAGGGAGCCGAACTCTTTGAACTTGTTTAAAAACTAAAACTTTCCTGTCATTTTTTATTATCATTCAATTTTTTTGTTTTTTTTCCAGCAAAAGGGGGGTTTGCGGCCGTTTCGCCCCCCCCCCTAAATCCGCCCCTGTTGGCGTTTAAAAAATTGCTAAACTGAAATTCACTTCGAGAAGTGCTTATTAAAGTAGTATTATATATATATATAATAATATTGATGAGAAGAAGAAAATACACAAAAACTACAATTTCATCCCGACAAGCCTGTTTCGTGATTTCTCACTCTTCAGGGGATAATATACGCTCTGCTCTTAAGCATCGAGCACTGTACTTACGGAGATTCAAATAAACAAAACTTCCTATTTATAATAATATATACCAAGTGTACAACAATGTGCCCTCCCAGCAACGAGTCTCTGATCGAGGCTCTGATCGAGGCTCGAAGCAACGAGTCGAAAGCTCAATAAAAATCATTTAAAATCCGGAGAAACGTTTCTCTTTATGTATTCAATGCCTGGATTACAAAATTTCAAACTTAATAATATATATGTAAATATAATAATATAATATTATGTAATATAATATAATATAATATAATATATTATATAATATTATTTATATATAATACCTATTTCAAAATTGCTAAACTGAAATTCACTTCGAGAAGTGCTTATTAAAGTAGTGTTAAATATATATATATAATAATATATAGTCAGCAAATATAATAATAATAATATATAATAATATATAGTCAGCAAATAATATATAATCTGTCAGTTGCCTGAAGATCGCCTTACGGCGTGAAACTCCGAGTAGCGACAGCAAACAATTGTCCATTTTATTTTAGTTCATTTTATAATTATATATTTATCATAATATGCCTGGGTTACCAATTTTCAAATATATATATATATATATATAATATTATACATGTTATTTTAATATTATATATATATAATAATATTATATTACTATTAGATGCCATATTTGTGTTTACTCAAATATGGCATCGTTGAACAGCCGACGATTGTTTACTTTGATTATCGCTGATTTTCCCGCGTATTCTCTTTGATCTATGCTGTGCTATTATATCGCGGGCCACAACATTTGTCACACAAAATTTGTTGATGGGTACAGACGGTCAAAGAAAATATGCCACATGAAAAACTTGCCAAAGAAAATTTGCTGCACGTGCACATGGACATTTGTCACAAAAAAATGGTAACATAGAGTTTTGTCATAGAAAATTTGTTCGTCTGTAAGAGCCTTTAAAAGGTGAAAGGTTTATCATAGCTTAATCAACTGAATATTCCTGCTAATTTTGTTTGGAAGCATGTTGAACAGTTCATATGGACAATACATCATTGCCCTTCATCCAATTAACGTGTGCGTTTTTCAAGTTCGAGCTCCCTTTCAGTGGACCGCTTATTACCCAACCTAAACAAGTATTGATGGCAACGGGTTTGTCATCCTTGCCCCTAATTATCTCTCCTTGTTGAATTGCCCAAAGGTTATCCGCACCTATCAAAACATCAACATCTAACGTGTCCTGCTACAAATTAACGTATGACAACCACATTTCTTTCAAATGCGAATACTTGTTCTTATCTGCCTCAAGATGCTCATTTTTACTGCGGTGCGCAAATCTCGCTGACATGAATTTTTTTAAGGCTTGACTATATAAGCTCATTGAGTTTGGGCACAGTAAGTTTGTCGCAATTTTTGCGGTGGCTTAGATTTTTCAATTATTTTTCTGCGCTCTTCAAGCCCAATATTCGAAGAATATTTTTCATTTGTAATCTAAGCGAATTTGGGATGAATCGCTGAGCCGCATGCATCGGAAGGTCTTAACTAACGTCGATTTCTTGAAAAAACTCGTCATTCTTTGAATCAATATTATTAAAATGATTTCCACCAAACAAACTAACAATATCGTCATAATTATGCTGCATATTAATGACGTCTGTGGCTGAATTATCTAAAACGTCCTCTGAGTTTGGTGCACGTGTTTCCTCTGAAGTTGGTGTTTTGCCTTCTTCAGAGGCTGGCATTATTTAGTCTTCTGACTCGACATAGAAACATTTTTGTTTTGCCGCAAACGTTAATCGTATTATTTGCTGATATGGATTTAGTAACCTTTTCTGAGACTTCGACGCTCTTTCACATAATTTTGAATGCATTAACAAAAACCTCACCTAATAAATCACGTGACTATTCGAACAGAATAAAAATGTAAATGTAAAATAGAATAAAAAAAGTTTGGTTTACCCAGATCACAAACTCGTTCTGAATTTTTCTCTCCTCTATTCTGTTACAAATTTTTTAAACTTTCGCTTAATTACGTATGCATGTCTCTCTGTTTTAAAGTTGACTGCTAAATGTCTATAAAACATTCTTATTAATTTATTGCAGTACACAAGTAAAGGCTGTTTTGTAAATTTAAGAATATTAATTATTACTCAATGTATTTTAAAATTTATTGCTTTTGCGGAAAGTGAACACAAATAACTACAACAGGACTAAATAAGCGAGGTGTCTGTTATATAAATGCATTAAATTTACAAAATTGTTTAACACTATGCAGCTACTTTTTTACCTTTGTCGATCAAAGCTAAATACAATGAAAACAAAACGTTTATAAATGAAGCATGTAGCTGACAGAATATAGGTTTTGCCGACGAATTGAAGAGTAGACTCTTTAGAAAATTTAGTACAAGATCAACTGAGAGGGTTGAAATAGTACGTAAGGCTTTTGTAAAATGTAAGAACCTAAAAAGGTGAATAACTTCTAGTTTTGTTCGTCGTCAATTTAATTATTATGTCCAGCTACATATCAGTCATTCAATCAAAAAACAACACTAAAATAATGCTTAGACAGTATTTTTTCTTCCCTTTTGTCTTTATCAAACACCACTGGCAATGATTCCTTTTGGTTTCGGCTTTCGAATATCGTCATTAACCGAAAATTCTTCGTCAAGCTTATGACCAGGAATGACATTTTTACTACTTGAACAGGTTAGCACTATTTTACACCCAGCAAACCGCCCTTTACTTTACACAATCGGAAATAAATTTAAGATGGCGGCTAATGGGAAAGAACCAAAGCTAAAAGGAAACCATGCATGCACTGGTGCTAGTTCGTTTTGAGATGGCGAGTAATTTTATATTTTTATAATACAGTTTTTAATATCAACATATGAAAATATTTACAGATAAATGTTACAGTATAAATTTTCATGTAACCACCTTAAGTTATAAACTTATAATCCAGGCTTGAAAATATGTCGTTTTCGACGATTGTGTAAAATATTATATAAAATATTAGATTGTGTAAAATATTAGATTGTGTAAAATATTATATTTCAAAGTAAAGGGCGGTTTGCTGGGTGGAAAATAGTGCTAACCACTTGAACATCGAGAACCATAGCATATATTAGTATACTTTAAACTGATGATTTCGTCTGATGATATATACTAAATATAGCTTCATAAAAGCACTATTGATAACGCTAAGTGTATATGAGCAACAGAGGCGTGACTAGAACGTCCTAGAATCAGTTGTGCCCTACTGGTTTCTTTTGAAATCACTTTCGAAAAAAATTGCATAGCAAACGGAAAGAAATGACAAGTAATAAGTGCTAATTATAATGAATAAATCACTTACCGTTGTTCATTTTCCATAATAAAAATAACACAAAAGAATCTTAAATCTTATTCAAATTTGGCGAACATAAAAAGTTGAACGCTAGAGCTTACTTTGCTTTACATAACAATAAAAGATGACAAATAAGATAATGCCAAAAAACACCACAACACTGCCAATAATAATACCGAAACTTGTTGTATAACCATATCTTTCTGAACTTTTTGTATTTAGTGAGGCACCTTGAAGAAACAGGTGTCAAATTATGTTTAAAAAAACAGTTTTTTGTGGCTCCACTGCATTTAAAGAAGTATTAATTCAAATACCAGTCCAACAAATAATATAAAACAGTTGAAACTCAACATGAAACATTTCTAACATGTAAAAAATATACTTTTTTCTGTTCTAGATTAAGGAAGCAACTTTGAAAATGTCACAATTTATTAATTCCCTAGGTCTGCCATTCTTTTTAACACAAGCAGATAAAGTATCCACAAAAGAACGTAAGTACACTGTCCAGACATTTCCATTAGGCTAGTTGTACAAGTGCCTCATAATCACTTAAACGTCAAAATTTAATGAATTATTTTTGATGCTGCAATATCTTTATAACCATGCTATACTCCAAACATCTTTTATGAACTTACTGATAAGCTCTTCAAAAAAAGAAAAACTTACCGCTTGTTGTGGCAGAGCACAATTTATTAGTTGATAACGTTTTTTGCGAAGAAAGTGATCTGGAAACTAGAAAAAAATAGTTCAAAAGAAAAGATTACTTTTTTAAAATTCTTTTGATATTACACACTTTTCAAGGATTTTATGTTATTTTAAAATACAACCAGACTGCCATGAAATGAAAAGAAAATCTATTAAGAGTTTTGTATCAATTGTCCAAAACCATATTTCGAATTATTTGCTGTTGGTACTTAATTGAACTAAAGAACCAATAATAATCGTATAATAAATTCAGTGAGTAAGATAAAAATTCTATGAAACATTATTCAAGAAAACTTTTAAATTCACAAACTATAATACTTAAAACACTCAACGCTGACAAAATATACAAAAAAACATGAAAAAGTTACCGCTTCTACTGGTAGAGATTCTGGATTGTCTGGTAGTTGAAAATGTTGTCGGCATTAAAGCTAGAACAACAGCAACATCTCACATGAAAAGGTTCATTTTCCATACTTTTATTGTTTTAAGATTTTACAAACCGTTTTAGTAGAAAATGTGCTGAATAGCATATCAGTTAAAAATCTTGATGGTGGAAAACATGATGTGGGAACTAGACCTGGTGGTGGGCAATGTGCTCGAATACAGCTAACATTGCAAGATGGTAGTGGTACTCTAATTTCCTTGCCCAATACATTCCAACACCATCGAACCAGTTGCCTGTAAGCCACATGTCTTTGTCTTTGTGTTCAGGTCCTTCTTCAGCTCTTGAACCATAGTGTTGTTTGTACTCACTCCATGCCAGTCTTAATACCCAATAATTTAAACAAAGATTTCGAAAAACAGGATTATCTGTAATACAGTCTGGAGTATCTATTCCCTCAAATTTTGCGGAGTCTTCATTCATTGTTATAACAGCTGAAATTTCTTTGCAACAAACATATTCTTCCACTCTATCCATCACTTGACAATGGCTACATGTGCATCTATTCAGGTAAAATAGCAACTAAATATTCATTTTATATCAAAATATTTAAAGGTTGAAAACTCAAGCATAATGTGATATTCGACATACGCGTAACATAATTCGGCAGTGTAATTCGTGCGATGAAACTTGTAAAAATAAAAACGACATAAATTGCAGAAACGAGTAAAATAATAGTATTTACCAGAATTTATCATGAAGTCTGTTGGGTTTTGATACGGATTCAGTCGATGATGCAGCGGTAACTTCGTCGGAGTCATCCATAGGCTCGTCGCTAGAGTTTGTTTCAATCGGCTCATAAGCATATGGTTGAATCATATTTTGATCGTTAATCATTCCTTTGAAGTTTGAAACACTGCTTCCAGAATAATTACTAGAGGAATCGTTTTGTGCATGTCTAAACAAAGATGTGTCAATACCGAAACGTGCTTTGAAAAATCCTCAGCGTTTTGTTGTTGAAGTTGTAGTAAGTAATGATTTTTCTATCAAAGAAACCAAACAACAATGCTTTAATGTTTGTCTTTAATGTTTCTCGTTTGTCTGCAAGCCCAATGTATTTTATAGACCACCAATTAAGATTGTGAAATCACGTTGAAGGTCATCGCCAGTTTTGGTTTGGAAAGTATATTATGTATCATAAATGTCTTTAAAAATTGTAGCCATTGGTCTGAACAATTATTATCTCTGCAATTTTCAATCGATTCTGCTTATATACAGTGACTAGGCAACAATTAAAAAATTATTATGTTTTAATAGGTAGGGTAAAAAGATCCCAACAGTAGTGGAAATTCAGTTGGTGAGGTTGTGGGGCAAATTTCATGCGATTTTTTTTTTGCCAAAGTCTCGCAAAACGTTTGCTTGCCATGCAATGTTCAAGAACTCTGTAAAATCGACTTCCGTCGTTCGCGATACGCTATATAGGCAAGGGCCAAGGATAACCACGATTAGGCCGTACTATTGCTTGCCAAGTTTTATACTTAACGTCGACGATGGAAAAATTTTTTTTTAATATATGCAAAATTTTCTTTTAAGAATGGGTGAATATATTCGACATACAAATGTAAAACTAAAAAATGTTACATTCTTTCTGTTGGTGCATTGATAAATATTTACAAAAAGTGAAATTTTCGTCTCTTTAGGTTTACTTAGATTTTTTTCGCGGGATACGAATATTTTACGACAGTCTTTACACATATATTATATTAGCTCAAGTCCATTTAATTGGGGGTGATGGTTTCATAAAGTTTTTCATGGCATTGTCTTCCGACACGTTTTTGAAGGCATCATCAAACTACGAAATCATACATTTCTCATTTTCCATCAATAAGCAATCATATTGACGTTGGCAGGGATGAACGATGAAACAGCCTTTGAAATTCTTTTTGACTTTTCCGCGTATCTTTGCAGCAATTTCTTCGGCATAGCAGTCTAATAGTTTATTTTTGCCACATGCTTTGACGCTGACTAATTTCATTTTTTCTAAGCCAGAAGATTTGTTCATTTTCAATGGCAGATCTTTCGCACAATCTGTACGAAGTGCTGGTTCACTGTTCTCAAAACTTCACTCGAACGATGGGACTGTATTTTGACAATTACATTTAACACTTCGATAGGATATTTACAGTGTTTGTGAAAGATTTTTACGTTATGGAGTTCTAAACGTTGGTTCTTCGCGATTTATATATTCTAAACGAATATTTAAATTGATATCGTTAAGATTACGGACAACCGTCAATCCTTAAACCGAGTTTTCGAACTTTATTGCCTTAATTCTACGACCTCTTATTTATCAAATTTGTATGACCAATGCATACACCAATAACGTCAACTTTTACGAACTCCCGAATTAACGCTTGCCAGCTATATTTTTATATAACTATTAGGAAGTGGTTTTAGGCGTTTACATGACTTGCAACTTCGCCATTCCGTTTCTAGAGATTTGTTTCTATCTACAATGACGCAATGACGCATTTCGGTGAGAAAGTGTTCCCTTGACATGACTATAGTATTTTAGCTTTTACGTACAGGATTTCCACTGAAACCACAATTTTTAACTATCTACGTATTTTCCATAATTTAATAATGTCAGTTATAATCTATAATATAACACAGTTACACACTACATAACTTGACATGACGATTCACTTGTTAAATTGTACAAGAAATTTGCTTTAGTTAACAAAATAGTTATCGTCTTCTGTCTTCAGCACTTTCCGTCAATCCCGAACGTTTAGCTTTATCGTTAAATGCTAAAGCCTACATCAACGTGCCATTATCCATGTGAAAAATTTCGTAAATTGAAGATTGTCATAATGTTATCACACCCATACTGAAAGGAAATTAAAGAGAAGTGTTCTTGATCCTGCAAAACTAATTCTCGCTACATACCCGGCAATTTTTGTGTTATTTTTTGATGATACTATGATAAGTAGCGCAGCAACGTAGCTAAGTTCTGAAAAAATAATGTGACCCGATTTAGTCAAAACTTTAAAAAAATAATTTGTGCATTTACTTTCGAATCTTACCCTGCTTCAATCCAGCAGTTTACCTAAGGACCGAAATACTTTTCGAACATTTGCGTTAAATTTTGTGAAATGTTATAGAAATCTCTTGTTCGAAGATCACACTGTAAGAGATCTGAAAACCATGTTGCATAATTAGTTACAGCTACTTCCACATCAATTTTAAGTTTCTTGGCAGCTTTTAAAGCTCTCGTACAGTTTGGTAAAGTTGTGGATATTAAAACACAACAACAAACCATATAGGCATATGCATTTAAAATGTACGTAAATTTTGTTTAGTGTATATTTATAGTTAACCGCAGGCCGTTACGAAGGACAGGGTGTGCAGGCGTGGGACACACTCAAGTAATATTTTCGGCTAAATAAGGCTTGTGTAAACATATACGTAAGCGTGAAAAAAAACTAAATCTTATTTGTGTTGAATAACCATGTGGGTGTAGTTCCTTTCAGAAGACCACGCCGCATAACCACACCCATTTTCGAGAAAGTTGATTTTCCACTCTTCGACACGGCCTTTGGTTAAGTCATACTCAAGCTTTCGTATTTCATAATTAATCTAAACTTTGGTTTCTCACTCCCAGGCAAAATCAAAATGCCTTTGTTTCTTTCTTTCGCTTATTTCTTATTTGAAATCAGAGTTTAAACTAAATTACTGTTTAGTTTAAGTGTGTTTTTTTAATTTGACATGAAATTTTTTCTGTTGTCATTGGATTACGCTTGTAGTGACGTACATAACGTGCGTATAGTATTCATCTAGATTTGTGTATTAGCAATAGAGGAAATAGCCAATCCTACACTTACTCAAACGTGCTTCTTAAACTTACGCACTTTACTTTATAATTACGTAAAACTACTCAAATTTCAAGTACATTAGCCTGTAAATAAATTGTAACAGATTGAACACTCACGATTGTTGTAAATAACCTCTTCGCTAGTGAATAAAATAATCACAAAATTTAATAGCGTTCTAGTACATTAAACTCACGTTCGGAGCTCATACGAAAGACTTATATATAACGCTAAATTGGTGACCCCGAAAGATATTCTTGACTGGCGAAATGGCTACAACTGATGAACTCAACACCTCTTCAACGACAGATTCTTCATCTGTCACACCAACCGCTTCTATGATCAGCATCAAACTTCCACCATACTGGCCTAACGATCCTGAACTGTGGTTTTCTCAAATTGACGCTCAATTTACGACGCGTAGTATCACCTCACAAAAAAAAACAAATACGCTTACGTTGTTAGTTCCTTTCAACCCGAAATTGCTCAGGAGGTTCGCGATATCATCCTTCATCCCCCAGCTCGTGATCCATATGACACCCTGCGACGCGAGTTAATCCACCGTACCTCAACATCTGAGCAACAGCGACTTCACCAACTGCTCACAGGCGAAGAACTAGGAGATCGGAAACCTTCCCAACTTCTTCGCAAGATGGAACAACTGCTTGGTACCCAGACATTGCCCACATCCATCATGAAACAATTATTTATACAACGTTTCCTAACCAATGTTCAGGCTATTCTGGCACCTACACAGGACACTCTTGACCTCAACAACCTTGCCAAGGTGGCTGATTGGTCAACCAAGGTGGTCAACAACATTGAACAACCCACATCCACCCTTTGACCTTCGCAAAGACCCTATTGTTGACACATCTGCCAAATCTGGGGAGCTTCATCAACTTCGCAAGACCATTTCTGATCTTGCTGCGTCAGTACAGGCTCTCAATCTTCGTTTCCCTTCATCGTCCGATGTCAATAACCGTTCATCTCGCTCTCGTAATCGGCAACCAAATGATCCAACTCACAGACCATCCAATAATGGTTATTGCTGGTATCACGCCAAATTCGGCGCCACTGCCCGCAAATGTGTTCACCCTTGCACATTTCCATACATCGCTACGGTTAAACTACAACGCCAGACAATAGACGCGGCAACATCGTCTGGCGCTTCCACACAAAGCCGCTTGCTCTTCATTACCGATCAGACCACCAAACGACGATTTCTCATCGATACAGGTGCCGAAGTTAACGTCATCCCACCACTTTCCGCAGATCGACGACAACGCCAAGCTTATGACCTCCAGGCAGCCAATTCCTCTACAATTGCTACCTACGGCAAGAGGTCAATCACCCTCAACTTTGGACTCCGCCGACGCCATTTTCAATGGATCTTCACCATTGCTGAAGTCCTCCAGGCAATCATTGGCGCTGATTTTTTACGCCATTTCAACCTCCTCGTCGACCTTCGCTCAGGCAGTCTCATTGATGCAGAAACACACATTCGAGTCAATGCAATCGCCACATCAATACCTTCTCTTTCTCTTGTTCATGCTACACAATCCTCTACACCTTTTGCATCAGTATTACAAGACTTCCCAAAGATCACTTAACCCACCACCAAAGAAACACCAGTGAAACATCAAGTAGTACACCACATTATCACCAAAGGTCCCCCATGCTCTGCACGTCCACGCCGGGTCTCACCTGATCGTTTACACATTGCCAAAAAAGAATTCCAACAAATGCTTGATCTTGGAGTCATCCGCCCTTCCAGCAGTGAGTATGCCCCTCTCCTCTCCACATGGTTCCCAAGCCACAACCCGGTGACTGGTGACCCTGTGGTGACTGCCGTGCGCTTAATCGAATGACTGTACCAGATCAGTATCCCGTTCCACATCTTCAGGAATTCTCTGCCAATCTCTACGGTATAACTCTTTTTTCTAAGATTGATTTAGTCCGTGCTTACCACCATATTTCAGTCGCAAAAGAAGACATCTGCAAAACAGCTGTCACGACACCATTTGGTCTTTTCGAATTCACCCATATGCCTTTTGGTCTCCGTAATGCAGCTCAAACATTTCAACGTTTCATGGGCGAAGTCACTCGTGGCCTTGACTTTGTATTTGTTTACATTGATGACATACTAATTGCTAGCTCTAACACCTCTGAACACGAAAAACACCTCCGCCTTCTCTTTACTCGTGTTCGTCAATATGGTGTTATCATCAATCCTCAAAAATCTGTTTTTTCATTTCACGCGAAAACACGAGCCCAACAGAGTTGACCTGCTCACCACTGTGTTACTTCATAGCTTAGTTGGTCAGAGCACTGCACCGGCACTGCAGAGGTCATGGGTTCGATTCCCGTTGAGTCACCTGATTTTTTCAGGTTTATGAGACAATTGCTTACTTTGTCCAACAATGTGCGAGAATCAAATCTTCATTTAATTTCAAACACCGCACTGCATAAAACATTCGTATAACATTCATTTCACGAGAAAACATGAGCCCAACAAAATTGACCAGAACACCGCTGTGTGACTTCATAGCTCAGTTGGTCAGAGCACTGCACCGGCACCGCAGACGTCATGGGTTCGATTCCCGTTGAGTCACCTGATTTTTTCAGGTTTATGAGACAATTGCTTAAATTGTCCAACAAAGTGCGAAGATCATATCTTCATTTAATTTCAAACACTGCACTGCATAAAACATTTATATAACATTCATTTCACGAGAAAACATGAGCCCAACAAAATTGACATGCTCACCACTGTGTGACTTCATAGCTCTGTTGGTCAGAGCACTGCACCGGGATCGAAGAAGTCATGGGTTCGATTCCAGTTGAGTCACCTGATTTTTTCAGGTTTATGAGACAATTGCTTAAATTGTCCAACAAAGTGCTAAGATCATATCTTCATTTAATTTCAAACACCGCACTGCATAAAACATTCAGATAACAATCATTTCACGAGAAAACATTGACCTGCTCCACACTGTGCAACTTCATAGCTCTGTTGGTCAGAGCACTGCACCGGGATCGAAGAAGTCATGGGTTCGATTCCAGTTGAGTCACCTGATTTTTTCAGGTTTATGAGACAATTGCTTAAATTGTACAACAAAGTGCGAACATCATATCTTC
This sequence comes from Xenia sp. Carnegie-2017, assembly GCF_021976095.1. Classification (NCBI taxonomy): domain Eukaryota; kingdom Metazoa; phylum Cnidaria; class Anthozoa; order Malacalcyonacea; family Xeniidae; genus Xenia; species Xenia sp. Carnegie-2017. Next base: position 561,088 of record NW_025813494.1, read on the forward strand.
ATTTTATTTCAAACACCGCATAGCATAAAACATTCATATAACATCCATTTCTCGAGAAAACATGAGCCCAACAAAATTGAACAGCACACCACTGTGTGACTTCATAGCTCAGTTGGTCAGAGCACTGCACCGGCAACGCAGAGGTCATGGGTTCGATGCCCGTTGAGTCACCCGATTTTTTCAGGTTTATGATACAATTGCTTAAATTGTCCAACAAAGTGCGAAGATCATATCTTCATTTAATTTCAAACACCGCACTGCATAAAACATTCAGATAACAATCATTTCACGAGAAAACATTGACCTGCTCCACACTGTGTAACTTCATAGCTTATTTGGTGAGAGCACTGCATCGGCACCGCAGATAACATGGGTTCGATTCACGTTGATTCACCTGATTTTTTCAGGTTTATGAGACAATTGCTTAAATTGTCCAACAATGTGCGAACATCATGTCTTCATTTAATTTCAAACACCGCACTGCATAAAACATTTATATAACATTCATTTCTCGAGAAAACATGAGCCCAACAAAATTGACCAGCACACCACTGTGTGACTTCATAGCTCAGTTGGTCAGAGCACTGCACCGGCACCGCAGACGTCATGGGTTCGATTCCCGTTGACTCACCTAATTTTTTCAGGTTTATGAGATAATTGCTTAAATTGTCCAACAAAGTGCTAAGATCATATCTTCATTTAATTTCAAACACCGCACTGCATAAAACATTTATATAACATTCATTTCTCGAGAAAACATGAGCCCAACAAAATTGACCAGCACACCACTGTGTGACTTCATAGCTCAGTTGGTCAGAGCACTGCACCGGCACCGCAGACGTCATGGATTCGATTCCCGTTGACTCACCTAATTTTTTCAGGTTTATGAGACAATTGCTTAAATTGTCCAACAAAGTGCGAAGATTATATCTTCATTTAATTTCAAACACCGCACTGCATAAAACATTTATATAACATTCATTTCACGAGAAAACACGAGCCCAACAGAATTGACCTGCTCACCACTGTGTGACTTCATAGCTTAGTGGTCATAGCACTGCACCGGCACTGCAGAAGTCACGGGTTCGATGCCCGTTGAGTCACCCGATTTTTTCAGGTTTATGAGACAATTGCTTAAATTGTCCAACAAAGTGCGAAGATCATGTCTTCATTTAATTTTAAAGACCGCACTGCATAAAACATTTATATAACATTCATTTCTCGAGAAAACATGAGCCCAACAAAATTGACCAGCACACCACTGTGTGACTTCATAGCTCAGTTGGTCAGAGCACTGCACCGGCACCGCAGACGTCATGGGTTCGATTCCCGTTGACTCACCTAATTTTTTCAGGTTTATGAGATAATTGCTTAAATTGTCCAACAAAGTGCTAAGATCATATCTTCATTTAATTTCAAACACCGCACTGCATAAAACATTTATATAACATTCATTTCTCGAGAAAACATGAGCCCAACAAAATTGACCAGCACACCACTGTGTGACTTCATAGCTCAGTTGGTCAGAGCACTGCACCGGCACCGCAGACGTCATGGATTCGATTCCCGTTGACTCACCTAATTTTTTCAGGTTTATGAGACAATTGCTTAAATTGTCCAACAAAGTGCGAAGATTATATCTTCATTTAATTTCAAACACCGCACTGCATAAAACATTTATATAACATTCATTTCACGAGAAAACACGAGCCCAACAGAATTGACCTGCTCACCACTGTGTGACTTCATAGCTTAGTGGTCATAGCACTGCACCGGCACTGCAGAAGTCACGGGTTCGATGCCCGTTGAGTCACCCGATTTTTTCAGGTTTATGAGACAATTGCTTAAATTGTCCAACAAAGTGCGAAGATCATGTCTTCATTTAATTTTAAAGACCGCACTGCATAAAACATTCAGATAACAATCATTTCACGAGAAAACATTGACCTGCTCCACACTGTGTAACTTCATAGCTCATTTGGTGAGAGCACTGCATCGGCACCGCAGATAACATGGGTTCGATTCCCGTTGATTCACCTGATTTTTTCAGGTTTATGAGACAATTGCTTAAATTGTCCAACAATGTGCGAACATCATGTCTTCATTTAATTTCAAACACCGCACTGCATAAAACTTTCCGATTCGCGGTGAAAATAGAACATCGCCACTGTCCATTGACTAAATTCGAAGACGAATGGCTGCTTCGTGGCTTAGTTGGCACCATCACTGAAGACAACATTGTATCCTTTTCTAAGGATTTTATGTCTTGAATGTTAGTAACTTGTTGGACGGTTGCTGATGGGGGTCGCCGTAATTGGCTGTACTGCCGGATAGCCCGTTCGTCGTACGTCGTGTAGATTGCGAAAAGGCAGCTCGCTGTCCTTTTCAATATCTAGTCTTGTCATTTTTCGTGCGTTTCGTCAAAGTTCGGGCACTTATGCCGGAGCTTCGTATCGTCGAGAGATCCTAGATCTCCTCTCCTTCGTTTCTCTGTTGGTTTCGTCCGCGGGGGAGAGGTTCGCAGCCTCTGTCGATCTGCGTCGCTGGTAGCGGCCTCCCTGAGTGTACCGGTCTTGCACGTACGGGTTCGTCGTCATTGCACTCCCCGACTTCGTAACCTACCCGGTCCCCACCCAAAACAAGATCAAGTGTAGTTGCTAACGGACACGGTGACCTGTCGAGATTTGCTGTTATCGAGTCTGCGCGTTGTGATCGTTTGGTGTTTGTTAATCGTATTCAATATCGTCGTCAAAACTGTGAGTTCGTTCCTTGTTTGTCAATTTTTGTATTTTGTATCTGGTTTTCTGGGAGTACCTTATTAGGGGGCCCATTTAAGGGGCAACCGAACGGGAGGGGGTCTTTTTCTTTTTCTTGTTGTTAGGGTCTAGTCGGGGGGTGGTTTGGCCATCTTCCGACTCTTCAGTGTTCGTTCTTGTTTTCGCGTGTTTATCGCCATTTTGTCATCGGGAAGCTTTCTTCCTCGATTTGGTTTTTGTGAATCTACACGATTTCACGTTTGTTCTATACTTATTTTTGTTCTGCTATACGTGAGAACTTTACTTTACGGTGTGCTTTCGAGTTTATATATTTGCTCGAACGTTTATTTGCTTTACGAAACGATCGTTTATCGAAGGTCGTTTGGACTTTGATCGGGCGTTGTTCTATTACTTCTTGCTCGTATTTTCTTGTTTTATATTTGCTTTATCGCTGTCTGATACTAGTCAGTGTTGTTTACCCTTTCGTGTGCTCTGCTTGGACCTTTGCCGTTCAAGTTGTTATATATTTTTCGCGAAGCGCGTTGTTTGTTTGCTTCGTTTCTGCCTTATTTTTACTAGTTTTGTTTATAGACTAGTGTATTCTGCCTACCTTTCTTGTTCTACAGTGAATTAACTATTTGTACTGTAGATTTTTCTTGTTATTTCGCCTTTGCCGTTATATTTTCGAGCGGCGTTTAGATTTTTCGTGGGCGTTGTCGAGCATATTTCCCTCGAAGCTACGCTCCTATTCTGAGTGTTTGTGCGCTGGTGGTTATATTCCGACTGGTGTTAGCGTGTTATTACATTTTGAATGCCTTTTTGGTCTGTTTGGCCAAAGACTTTTTTTGCTTTGGTCGTTTTCTTCTGCTATAAACGTCTCATCTTTTGTTTGTCTGAATTGCATGCTTGTTTGCATGCATTACTAAATTTTCATACGCCCCCGTTTGCTTATATTTTGTGAACGGAATAACACTTAATATTTAATGATGATACCGTACGCCTCAAGAACAGTCGACATCATCTTGCATCCTGACTGCCCCCTTCCGAAAAAGGGAGCCAAGGATGTCATCAACCTTTTGAAGGCACGCGAGTTATCTTCAGTTGTCGAAGCGGTCGTTCAAATCTCGCCGGAGCGATATCGCTTCACCTTTAACCATGCCCGCCAAATGCAGGCCTTTTCGAACCAGGATTTCTTCGTGCACGGCAAACCCGTGGAATTTCGATCTGTCTCCCCTTTCACATGGGTATACATTTCACGGTTGCCGTATGGAATCCCTGATGAAGCCATCACGCGGGCACTTGCCCCGTACAGTGGAGGCATTAAGACTATGAAATCTGTCGTACATGAGGACATATATACCGGTGAGCACAACGTGCTCATGAAGATTAAGACGAACATCCCTGCTCGCCTTCGTATCGCAGGACATTGGTGCGTTGTAAAATACAGTGGTCAAAAGCCAGTGTGTTTTAAGTGCCACAAAGAGGGACACGTCATCGCTAACTGTCCGTCTTATCAAGCTGCCCTTGCTGCTTACAATACTCATCCCAACGAGGATGCGGCCACTGCGATTAACAATACTGAGACAGAGCCTTCTGTTTCTACTGCACCCGCGCGATCGTATGCCGCGATTGCCGGGAGCAATCTGCCTGCCAACACCTCCGAGAGTGCCGGGTCATCCACTCCCGGACTAAATAATAATAGTAACACCCAGACAGCTCCTGCCTGCGTTTCCGACGCTCCGGAACCTGCCTCTTCTGCCCTGCCTGCCCTGCCTGCCCCTTCTGGGAGGGGTAGCACTGTTGTTGCGGTCCATTCTTTATCGCAACCCTCGAGCCCCGTTCGACAACGTGGGAAACGACGCCACTCTCCTTCTACCTCCCCACAACCGGAGGAGAAACGAGCGACGCCTGAAGACGAGGCTGGTAGTGAGACTGCTGCCCTGTCTGATCCCGAGCACGAGGATTCCGGACCTGAAACTGTGCCCCTTCCTCAGGACACAGATGAAGATGATGATGACAAAGATGATACGGACATGGACGACGATCATAACCTGAACACGGACATAGACGGCGACGATGATAATAATGTTAATGATGATAATAATGTTATTGATGACAATGATAGTAATGACAATGCTAGCAATGATGATAATGTTGATAATGGTAATGATGCTTTTGGTGACGACAATGAGTCACAACATTCGGGCGTGGACCAAATGGACCCTGCCAATAACTTTGATCTTGGAGACGATGAATACCCAAGCGATGATGAAACTTCTTTCGCTACGGTCTCGGAGGCGGAGTTGCCCAACTCGCCTGCTCCTCATCCCGTTCGACTCTCCCCGAAGAGGGACACACGACCTTTGAAGCACAATGAGTCTGCTGGTGCCGTGGCACATGACGCGGACGCATTATTTAAATTGGCGGCAGTGCTCCCCACCCAGGGGGGCTCTCCATCTTTTTAACTTTATTTAACTTCTTTTGATAATCTTTTCTTTTCTTTTTCGAACCTTTTTTGCTTTTTTCCTTTCTTCTTTTCTTTTTCTTTTCTTTCCTTCCTCTTCTTCTTTTCTTTTCCTTTTTCCTCTCAAAGTTCAAAGAAATCACGATCCTATGTCCGATTTGAGAATTGTTTACTGAAATTTGAGCCCCGATGAATGAATGTCGCCTGAAATGGATCGAGAATCAATAAGGGACCCTCCGGCACGACCCGTTCCCATCACCCTTCTCTTTCCGTTCTCTCTTCTTCAGCCGACTCACAAGGTCGGTTGCAAGTCATTCACTTCTCCTCCCATTCCATACCTTTCCAACTCGTCAATGTCTACGGCCCGAACCAAAAGAACGCGGGCATCGATTTCTTTCACTCCATCCTTCCATTACTTGACCTTTCGCTTCCAACGCTTGTCTGTGGCGATTTCAACACCGTTGTCGATCCCACCATCGATCGCACCGGGTGTAACCCCAACTCACCGTGGGCTTACAATTGGCCACACACATTGGAGACACTTACACACGACTTGGATCTCGTCGACATATGGAGAACGCATCATCCAACCGAACGCGGCTACACATGGTCCCGTGCTGGCGGACAAGTTGCTTCGCGACTAGACATGATCTGGGTATCATCCTTCCTGGTGCCTTTTGCTCGCGAGGTATCCATTCTTCCATACTTTAGCAGCGATCATTCCTATGTATATCTTACTTTTTCTCTCCCGGATGCGCCGGAGCGTGGGAGGGGCTGCTGGAAATTCAATGCCAGTTTAACTAAAAATGACAACTACGTAAACCTTATTAAACAATTTTGGACAGATTGGCAATGTGAAAAACGCTATTACCCTTCCTTACCTGTTTGGTGGGATGTTGGGAAGAACTTGATCCAACAAATATCCAAAGATTTTTCGACCGAGCTGGCTCAGTCACAACGAAATCACCATTCATCCCTAAAGAGCGATCTCATTACTCTAACTAATCGCAGTAAGGCTGGGGAGGATGTTTCTACACAAATCAACGAGGTGGAGGCATTGCTATACGACCATCACCGTCGCAAGGCTGAAGGCGCACGCTTGCGTGCACGTGAGCTATGGGCGGAAGAAGGGGAAGTTTCTTCTACACATTTTTTTCAGAGGGAGAAGTCACACGCAGTGAGGAACCTAATGACTGGCATAAAAGACACACAGGGCCACATAGCCAAAACCTTTAAACAAATGCTATATGTCTGGATGGTATTCTATACCACCTTGTTTACGGCAGCCTACCTTGATGCTGCAGAACAGTCGTCCTTCTATGACAAAATTGTTTTGAAGCTATCCGAGACGGATGCGGCCCTCTGCGAGGGAGAAATCACTTTGCAGGAATGCACTATAGCTTTAAAATCCTTTTCAAATCATAAATCACCGGGGGTGGATGGCCTCACTTACGAATTTTATAACACCTTTTGGGATTGCATGGGCCCCGATTTGGTGTCTGTGCTCAACGATTCTTTTAACCAGGGCAAACTGTCCTTGTCACAACGCACGGGCATTATCTCCTTATTATACAAAAAAGGGGACAAATTGGAAGCAAAAAATTGGCGCCCCATCACGTTGCTCTGCACGGACTATAAGATCCTTGCCAAAGTACTAACCGGCCGCTTGGCCAAGGTCATTCACTTGGTAACGTCACCATGCCAAACGTGCGGCGTCCCTGGCAGGTTTTCTGGCGAAGTAGTGAGATTGATTCAAGACAGCTTGGACTACGCCAACTCTACCACTCTGGGTGGCGCCCTCATCTCTCTTGACCAAGAGAAAGCGTTTGACAGAGTAGATTGGACCTTTTTAAATCAGACCCTGTTGCATATGAACTTTGGACCTTCGTTCCGGCAATGGGTTCAACTACTTTATAATAATATTTACTCACGCGTTTTAATCAACGGTACTCTCGGGGGTCCTTTTTCTATCTCTCGGGGAGTGCGGCAGGGTTGTCCCCTCTCGCCCCTTTTGTATATATTGGCCGCCGAACCGCTTTCCCGTGCAATCCAGGAGTCACCTGACGTAGTTGGCTTCCCATTACCCAATGGAGACCATGTTAAAATACTCCAATATGCCGATGACACATCATGCTTTGTTATGAACACCTCCAGTTTGCTTGCGTTACTTGCGACCTTCGATCGCTATGCCAAGGCCACTGGGGCCAAACTTAATGTTGATAAAACGGAAGGACTCCTGTTTGGATCATGGAAGTCTAGAACAGATCTTCCAGTAAAACTAAAATGGACATCAGAGAGCTTAACTATTCTGGGGTGTCGGGTCGGCAATTCTACACTGCCCGATTGGGACGTACTTACTAAGAAATTTAAAGTTAAAATATCATCTTGGTCCAAACGTTCCCTTTCTTTACAAGGACGCACTCTCCTTGCCAACTGTCTCGGTCTTAGTATCTTCTGGTACCAAGCCACGATATTTGATATACCGAAAACAGTCGTCCATGCCATTAACAAAATATTGTTTCCATTTATATGGAACAAACACAAGGAGCCTATTGCGCGCAGCTCTGCCGTTACTCCTCGTCTTCGGGGGGGGGCTTAGGTGTCGTGCACATTGGCACGAAACTTTTATCACTACGTACCATTTGGATACGGCGTCTATTGCTATCACAACATACAATTCCTTGGCCTCCTTTGCTGTCGTACCACATACGACAAGTCTTTAAACAAGACCTGCACACCTTTTTTTCGCGGGATACTACCCCTGCCTATTTGATTAAGAAACTGCCAAAGTTTTACCAATCCTTGGTACATACGTGGGTACAACTGAAGGGACGACATCAAGATGATTCGTGGTTGGTGGGAACTGGTGACCTCGCTCCCATCCCGCTAGCCGAACTTACTGCCAAGCGCACTTACTCCATGCTCCTGGAATATTCCTTGGCCCCTCACAAGGCAATTGCAAAATTCTCCGAAATGCAGATCAATGTCCACTGGCCATCTGTGTGGCGCTCGATCCGCCTCTGGAGATTCATCCACTCGGTTGCAGATAGCAACTACTACAATTTCCATGGCCGCCTTGCTACCGCGGACCGCCTGATTCGATTTGGGATGAAGGTAGATGAACAATGTTTTTGTGGCGAGCTGGAAACGGCTGTCCACCTTTTCTGCAACTGTCCTGTTGCCTCCACCGTTTGGGCCTGGCTCACCCCTTTCCTGGTGTCCTTGAACGTACCTACTCCCCTCACCACCTCCACCATCCTCTTCGGCTTTCCAGACGCGAAGAAGACCCCGGCAGCCGTGAATGCCCTTCTGGGTATCTTCCGACACCACCTCTGGCTTCATCGCAATCGATGCAGGTTTGACCGTCTCTCTCCCGATGCCTCCTCGGTATTGCGGATGGCGAAGTCAACCTTCCGATTCGCGGTGAAAATAGAACATCGCCACTGTCTTCTGACAAAGTTCGAAAACGAATGGCTGCTTCGTGGCTTGGTTGGCACCATCACCGAAGACAACATTGTATCCTTTTCTAAGGATTTTATTTCTTGAATATTGGTAATTTGTTGGACGGGTGCTGATGGGGGTCGCCTTGATTGGTCGTACTGCCGGATAGCCCGTTCGTCGTACGTTGCGTTGGTTGCGTACGGGCAGCTTGCTGTCCAATACAATATCTCGTCTCGTGATTCTCGTTCGTTTTGTCAAAGCTCTGGCATTTATGCCAGAGCTTAGTATCGTCGAAAGTTCCTGGATCTTTCCTTTTTGTTCTCTGTCGGTTTCGTCCGCGGGGGAGAGGTTCACAGCCTCTGTCGATCTGCGTCGCTGGTAGCGGCCTCCCTGAGTGTACCGGTCTTGCACGTAAGGGTTCGTCGTCATTGCACCCCGACTTCGTAACCTACCCGGTCCCCACCCATAATAAGATCAAGTGTAGCTGCTAACAGACACGGTGACGAGTCGAGATCTGCTGTTTCGGAGTCTGCGCGTTGTAATCGTTCATTTGTTCAATATCGTCTACAAAAATCGTGAGTTCGTTCCTTGTTTGTATATTGTCATATTTTGTATCGGTTTTTTCTGGTAGTTCCTTATTAGGGGGCCCATTTAGGGGGCAACCGAACAGGAGGGGGTCTTTCCTCTGTGCTTGTTGTTAGGGTCCCGTCGGGGGGTGGTTTGGCCACTTTCTGACTCTTCAGTGTTCGTTCTTGTTTTTGTACTTCGGGTGTTTATCGCCATTTTGTATTCGGGAAGCTCTCTTCCTCGACTTATTTTTGTGAAGCTACAAGACTTCACGTGTGATTTATCTTCTATTTTGTTCCTGCCATAAGCAAGAACTATTATTTACTGTGTGCTTTCGAGTTTATATATTTGCTCGAACGTTATTTTGCTTTAAAAACGATCGTTTATCGAAGATCGTTTGGACCTTGATCGGGCGTTGTTCTACACCTTCTTGCTCGTACTTTCTTCTTTATATATTTGTTTTACCGCTGTTTGATTATACTCAGCGTTTTTTATTCTACCGTGTGATTTGCTCGGACCTTCGCCGTTCAAGTTATTCTATTTTTCGCGAAGCACGTCGTTTGTTTGCTTCGTCTTTTGCCTTTGCTCACTTGCCTATTTTTACGCTAGTATTTAGACTGGTCTATTTGCCTTTTGCCTTTCTTGTTCTACGGTGAACCTAGTGTTTAGCTGTAGAGATTACGTGTTATTCTGCCTTGCCGTTATATATTTAAGCGGCGACTATATTTTTTCGTGGGCGTATTCGAGCGAATTTGCTTGACGATACGGTATTATCCTGAGTGTTTTTTGCACTAGCTATACTTCGCCTAGTGTCAGTGTTCTATACCTTTTTTGCTATCATTTGGCCTGTTTGACCGAGGCCTTTTCTGCTTTGGGCGTTTTCTCGTATAAACATCTCTTCTTCTTGCTTGTATGATCAGATGCATAACTGCATGCATGCCTAATTTATCATACGCCCTCATTTGCTCATAATTTAAAATAATTATAATAATATCATAAACACTAACTCATAATACTACAATGATACCGTACGCGACGAGAACCGTCGATATCATTCTACATCCTGATTGCCCCCTTCCTAAAAAGGGAGCTAAAGATGTAATTAACTTATTAAAATCACGCGAGTTGGCTAGCGCCGTCGAGGCGGTGGTTCAGATATCCCCGGAGCGCTATCGACTTACCTTCAACCATGCACGTCAGATGCACGCGTTCTCAAACCAAGATTTCTTCGTCCATGGTAAGCCTGTGGAATTCAGATCGGTATCCCCATTTACGTGGGTATACATTTCACGGCTCTACTATGGTATCCCAGACGAAGCTACCACTCGAGCACTCGCCCCTTACAACGGCAGCATCAAAACGATGAAATCGGTGGTGCACGAGAACATATACACTGGGGAGCATAATGTGCTGATGAAAATCACCGCTAACATCCCTGCTCGCCTGCGGATTGCCTGCCACTGGTGTGTTATAAAATACAGTGGGCAAAGACAGGTCTGCTTCAAATGCCATAAGGAAGGGCACGTCACCGCTGACTGCCCAGCCTCTCAAACTCACCACACCAGTACTACTGCTATTAATAGCAGCAATACCACAGAGAATGCTGCAGCTCTTTCAGTACCTGTTGCTCCAACGCGGCCGCTAGTCTCCTATGCGGCGGTAGCAGGGAGGAATCTCCCGCACACTCCTCCCCCCGAGAGTGCCGATGGGCCATCCACCCCATCACATTCTAATATTATCCAGTCAGCTCCTGACTGCGCGTCCGGTGCCCCGGTACCTTCTGCCCCTTCTGCCCCTTCTGGGGGGGGCGGCACTGTTGATGACGATGAACGTCCAGTGACCGTACCTCCTAGCCCGGTTCGACGACGCGGGAAGCGACGCCGTTCCCCCATCCAGTCACCACAACCGGACGAGAAACGCGCTACGCCTGCCGAGACTGACGAGCTTTCGGACAGGGAGTGCTCCTGGTCAGGCGTTCCTGAGGAACAATCGAGTGGTGAGCTGGCGGTTCCTGCACCCACGACGGAGAGGGATCACGCGGACTCCCATCCGGAGATTACACCTCTCCCCCAGGACAACGATGACGAGCTTGACGATGATGACGACGATGAAGATAACGAAACGGACATGGACAACGAGACTACCAGGACTACGGACGAGGATGGAGATAATGAGACGGAAGATGGACATTCAACACTAACCAATAGCAACGATAACGATGATGACAATATACAGGGTTCCGATGAGGACCCGCTCGACCCGAATGATCACCCAGACTTCTGCGAGGATGATTATTCAAGTGATGAGAATGCATCCCTTGCTACGGTATCCGAAGCAGAGATGCCTAATTCACCTGCCCCCCAGCAGGTGACCCTTTCGCTGATAAAGAACCACTCCAATCTACATCAAGTGGTACTCAATGAGCCTGCAAGTGCGGTAGCACGCACCGCGGACTCTCTGTTCAAATTGGCGGCGGTGCTTCCCACCCAGGGGGGCTCCTCCCCTTAATCATCTTTCCCCTTCTTTTTACGACATTTTTGTCTGTCTCTTTCGACTTTATCCTTGTCTCGTTCTTTTCCATTTTACAATGACTACGTCACCGTCATTATTAACAACTATTACACTGAACTGTCAAGGCCTCCGCAATTCTACACAGAGGTCTGTCCTATTCTCTTGGCTTTCGTGTTTTAGCCCTACAATCGTGTGTTTACAAGAAACACATTCAAAAAGTCAAGATGAATTTGTCCAATGGATTACAAATGAAAATGACAATGACAATAATAAGCCAAAGTACCAGGTTCTTTCTTCTCCCGGCACGACCCGTTCACGGGACGTTGCCGTACTATATCACCCTTCCCTCACTGTCCTTTCTTCCTCATCCGACTCACAAGGTCGGTTGCAGGTCATCCACTTCTCTCTTCATTCCATACCCTTCCAACTTGTCAACATCTATGGCCTAACCAGAAGAACCCGGGCATCGAGTTCTTCACTTCCATCCTCCCATTGCTTGATATCTCTCCCGACGATCGTTGGCGGCGACTTTAACACGGTGGTCGATCCACACATGGACCGCACAGGATGCAACCCAACCTCGCCTTGGGCGTATAATTGGCCACACACCTTGGCCACGCTTACTCACGACCTGCAGCTAGTGGATATATGGAGATCTCGTCATCCATATGAGCGTTGTTATACTTGGTCCCGGGCTGGCGGCCAGGTTGGGTCCAGACTCGACATGTTCTGGGTATCTTCCTCCTTAGTATCATCTGTCAGAGAGGTCTCTATACTGCCTTACTTCCGTAGCGATCACTCCTACGTTTTCCTTTCCTTCTCTCTTCCGAACGCATCGGAGCGCGGGACGGGCTGCTGGAAATTTAATCATACCTTAACGAAAAATACGACCTATGTCGAGGTCATCAACACCTTTTGGAACGACTGGAGGAGGGAACAGCACTACTACCCTTCATTGGCCGTCTGGTGGGATGTTGGTAAACAATTACTGAAGCAGATTACTATAGACTTTGCAGCGGACTTGGCTTCTTCTCAGCGGAAAACTTATCACACCCTTAACAACAACCTCAACATTCTTACCTCACGACGTAATTGTGGAGAAGACGTTTCGGCTAAAATCAGGGAACTAGAAGACCAACTCTACGACCACCATTCAAGAAAAGCGGCTGGAGCGCGTATACGCGCCCGAGAACAGTGGGCTGAGGAAGGCGAGATCTCTTCCAGGTATTTTTTTCAAAGAGAGAAATCGCACGCCATTCGTAGTTTTATGAACGGCATTTACGATGTCCAAGGACGAACTGTAAGGAGCTTATCCGGTATGCTGTATGTTTGGATGCTTTTCTACACGACGTTGTTTACCGCAGCCTACCTTGATGGAGCCGAACAGACCTTCTTCCTCCAAAAAGTGATTCATAAACTGTCGACAACAGAGGCAGCCCTCTGCGAGGGCGAAGTTACATTGGAGGAGTGCACGGCAGCACTACACTCCTTTTCTACTAACAAATCACCCGGGGTGGATGGCCTCACCTATGAATTCTACAAAACGTTTTGGGACTGCTTGGGTTCCGATTTGGTAACTGTGCTGAACGACTCGTTTGCTAAGGGCAAACTGTCTTTGTCTCAACGGACAGGAATAATCTCCCTACTCTATAAAAAGGGCGACAAACTCGACACGAAAAACTGGCGTCCCATCACTTTACTGTGCACGGACTATAAAATCCTTGCCAAAGTGCTAACGGGCCGCTTGGCCCAAGTCATTCATATCGTTACTTCGCCATACCAGACGTGTGGGGTTCCTGGTAGGTTCTCTGGTGAAGTGGTCAGGCTCATACAGGATAGTGTGGATTATGCAAACTCGAGCAATCTTGGTGGGGCCCTTCTCTCTATGGACCAAGAAAAGGCATTTGACCGGGTAGATTGGCCTTTTCTGCATCAAGTTTTGCTTCACATGAATTTTGGGTCTTCATTTAGGCAATGGGTCCAATTGCTTTATACTAATATCTATTCACGAGTCTTAATTAACGGCGCTCTCGGGGGCCCTTTTTCTGTTTCCCGGGGAGTGAGGCAGGGTTGTCCCCTTTTGCCCCTGCTGTACATCTTGGCCGCGGAACCGCTCTCTCGGGCTATACAGGAGTCACAGGATATTCATGGCTTCCCACTACCCGATGGCGACATCGTGAAGATCCTCCAGAACGCCGACGACACGACCTGTTTTGTCATAGATGATACCAGCTTGTTTGCTTTGCGGAATATCTTTCATCGTTATGCTAATGCCACCGGGACAAAGCTCAACCTGAATAAAACGGAAGGTCTACTGTTTGGTTCCTGGAAATCGAGGACAGACTTACCAATCCCATTAAAATGGACGTCAGAATCCTTAACTATCTTGGGCTGTCGTGTGGGCAATGATATATCACCAGATTGGGACTCACTTCTCCACAAATTTAAAATCAAACTTACATCTTCGAATAAACGTACTCTTTCCCTGCAGGGCCGGACACTCCTTGCCAACACCTTGGGCCTCAGTATCTTCTGGTACCGAGCAACAATTTTTGATATGCCCAAAACCGTGGTCCACTCGATCAATAAAATGCTATTCCCTTTTATTTGGAATAAGCGTAAAGAACCCATCGCACGCAGCTCTGCCGTTGCTCCTCGCCCTAGGGGGGGTTTGGGGGTGGTCCATGTTGCAACCAAGATTTTATCTCTAAGGGCCATTTGGCTTCGCCGTCTTCTGCTGTCAAGTTATACTGTTCCTTGACCTACCTTATTCGCACACTATATGAAAGATTACAGGAAATCTTTCAACAAGACTTGGACACCTTCTTTTCTCGAGGCAACATTCCTGCCTACTTAATTAAAAAACTGCCCAAATTTTATCAGTCAGTCACGCATACATGGATGCAATTGAAAGGCAGACGAGACGATTCTACATGGTTGGTAGGGATCGATAACACCATTCCTTTTCCGCTCGATGAACTCACTGCTCGACGGACCTATTCCGCGCTACTGGGATGTTCCCTGGCACCACACAAGGCTGTGAAGAAATTTGAAGACATGCACATTAGTGTCCACTGGCCGTCTGTATGGCTTTCCCTCAGGCTTTGGCGATTTATACGTTCGGTCGCGGATACCAACTTCTATAACTTTCATGGCCGCCTTGCCACGGTGGATCGCCTGCTGATGTTCGGCATGCGAGTGGATGAGAACTGTTTTTGCGGAGAGATCGAGACTGCTCTTCATCTCTTCTGTACTTGCACCGTCGCCAAGACTATTTGGACCTGGCTGACCCCTCTTCTGGTGTCCTTGGACATACCAACTCCCCTTTCCATCTCCACCATCCTCTTCGGATTCCCGGAGGCAAAGAAGACCCCGCTGCCGTAAATGCCATTCTGGGCATTGTCAGACACCATCTGTGGCTTCACCGCAATCGATGCAGATTCGACCGTCTCTCACCCGATGCCTCCTCGGTATTGCGGTTGGCGAAGTCGACTTTCCGATTCGCGGTGAAAATAGAACATCGCCACTGTCTCCTGACCAATTATTATGCAATTAATCATAGAATTAGCGTTGTAAGCGTTGCAATTAATCATGTTCTAAGCGTTGCAATTAATCATGTTAATTAACGCTGCAATTAATCATGTTCTAAGCGTTGCAATTAATTAGCGTTGCAATTAATTAGCGTTGCAATTAATCATGTTCTAAGCGTTTTATTTTGCGTCTTGTATTTTGCTATCTAAAGATGACTTGTTTTTCGGAAGTTGTGTTTCGGTATATAAAATACTTTTTTTTAGATTCTCATATTTCTATTGAATTGGTGAGCAAACAAGTGAAAGTGATTCGTGATATGGCCATCTTTGTGACAATGAATCCAGGTTATGCAGGACGATCTAATCTACCTGATAACTTGAAGAAATTATTCCGTAGTCTGGCAATGACTAGTCCTGACAGACAGCTTATTGCACAAGTTATGCTTTATTCACAAGGATTTAGGATGGCTGAAAAATTGGTCCAGCAAGATTGTACCGTTCTTCAAGTAAGTGTATTTGACGATTGCTTAAGTGATGTTAACGAATAATTAAATAAATTTACCCAGGTCTGCTTGGTTGGTATTCTAAGAATTGCCTACATGAATTGTTAATGAATTATGCGGTTGGTTTTGATAAACTAAGTCACATAATTTGTTTTATATTCAGGCTTTGTTTAGAGCAACTTTCAAGTCAATCTCATTACGATTTTGGTCTTCGTGGGTTGAAGAGTGTATTGATCAGTGCCGGTAATGTGAAACGAGACAAAATATCAAAAGTTAAAGAAGAACTTAAGGCCAAAGGTGAAGATGTTGATGAAGCTTCAATATCCGATGGATAAGATGAACAGCAAGTAAGTGAATGTTATGTAATGGTTATCTGTTTTATTGGGTTTTTTTTATATTACTTCAAGGATATTGCTAAAATTGAACTTTTTTGCGATCATCTTTCACTCTGGTGTTCAAATGAAAAATTTGCATAGTTTTTAGGACTACACTATGCACGTCTTTGAATTACCAGGATTTTTTAATTTTTTGTCTTGTAAATTTCTTCCAGATCCTTATTCAAAGTGTTTTTGAAACTGTGGTTCCCAAATTGGTTGCTGAAGACATTCCTTTGTTGCATAGTTTGTTGTCTGATGTCTTCCCTGGAGTTAAGTATATGGGCGTTGAAATGATTAATTTGAAAGAAGAAATTAAGAAAGTTTGTGCTGAAATGTTTCTCACTTTTGGTGACGGTGAGGATGAAGGAACCGCATGGGTGGATAAGGTAAGGATTGTAACTACATAAATTTTTATAATGTACTAAATGAAGTATATTTATTAGTTGCGTCTGCAATGAACACCTCTGGAAATAAAAAAGATGTAAAACAACTATCCGCTATAATAGTATTCTGATGTCTTCATTGTTGTCATTATTGAAGACGTATGTCCTATATTCTTTCAACCTTTGTTGTTTTTTTTTTACGTAGATACTTCAGTTATATCAGATAAGTTTGATTCACCATGGCTTAATGATGGTTGGGCCAAGTGGCAGTGGGAAGAGCACAGCATGGCGAGTTCTTCTTAAAGCTTTAGAAAGATTGGAAGGTGTTGAAGGTGTTGCCCATGTCATTAATCCCAAGGTAAGTCAAAATCTTCTCCCAAAAATTTGAAATGTTTTAATTTGATGTTGTGTATCTTGCTTGGCTCCTTTTATCATCTACCAGACAAATGTTGAGACAGATGTAGACAAATTAAAAGAATTGAATTTTTATTATTGCGGATGTGCAGTATTGTCGTTTTGTTGAATCTTTACAACGCTCTCCTTTTAAATATTAAACAATTGATTTGAATTTAAAACTAGTTGGTCGACAAGTTCACCTTGTAAGTGAAGGAACGCTCATGATTGTCCTGTTGAAGAATGCATAATATGTTTTATTGTTGTGAAACTATCATATGTAGTATTCTTGAGTAGTTTAATGTATTGTATCGTTAATGTATGTTTGTATAGAATTATAAACTCTGTATTGTTATGCTTCTAGGCCATGTCTAAAGATGAACTTTATGGTACACTTAATCCCAACACTCGAGAATGGAGTGATGGCTTATTCACACATTTCTTAAGAAAGTAAGCAAAATCATTGTAAAAAAAAAGTAATAACATGTATAACAATAAATGATGTTATGTTGTCTCATTTTTGAGGATCATAGATAATGTTCGTGGTGAATTGAGCAAACGTCAGTGGATCATATTTGATGGCGATGTTGACCCTGAATGGGTGGAAAATCTAAACAGTGTTCTTGATGACAATAAACGTTTAACTCTACCTAACGGTGAGAGATTGGGAATTCCACGGAATGTAAGTTTGTCTTATCTGCTTTTTATTCATGGCATGGTTTACGTTTAAATGTTGTGGGCTGGCTTCACTGGGTTTTTTTATTCTCGTATTTGAATAATTTGTACCTTTTTTCGATAGCTTAAATATACCACTGTATGAAAATATTTCTAGGAAAGAAAATATTTTAATATGAAAATATTTTAATATTTTTATTGTTTCTTAATTTAGCTACTATTGCCCATATTAATAGAGCGCCCCGCCTTTGTGTATTTTCTTCAAATTACGTTGAGTAAAGAGTGAAACTTTGAACTTTTTCGAAAACTTTCGTTGATAACTTAATGAAGATTCTGGAATCTGTTTATCTCGAAGTTTTTTCGTTGTTTATAGGTACGTATAATGTTTGAAGTGCAAGACTTGCGTTACGCTACATTGGCAACTGTCAGTAGATGTGGAATGGTGTGGTTTAGTGAAGATATCGTATCAACAGAAATGATTTTTGATAATTTCCTGAGTGAGTTGAAGGCCAAGCCAATAGAGGAGATCGAAGAGGACATCACTTTGAGAAAACAGAGCAGAAAAACGGAAGAAAACGTGTTGTCTCCAGCTATGCAGGCTCGTTTAACAGTGTTTATCATAATGTTTTTTATGTTTAGTTTTGTCTTTGATTTGTGGATTAAAGTGTTTTTCCCTTTTTTAATACTCGAGTGCCTAGAAAATAGAAATTTAGCAAAATAAATTTTTGCTATTTTGCACACAAATTTTAACAAAACGACAGAACTTAAACTTTTTACCAATGAAAAGTTTTTTGTTTTGTTGCTATACAAGTTGATTGTTGTATATTTTTAGTGCATTCAAAGAGTAATAAATTTACAAAAAATTTTTCTTCAAGTTTTTTATTTGATCTGTTTTTATGACGTTTTCTTAGGTTCACTCGATTGAGGGCGTCATTCTCGATGTTTAAACAAGCTGTTCGCAATGTAATTGCGTATAATCAACAACACTCTGATTTCCCAATGGAGGTATAGTATAATTGATGGAAGATTTTAGCTAATATGAAGTTACACAAATTATAGTATTTAGTTCATTAAAAGCTATATTAATTACTTTTTCAGCGTGATCAGCTAGAAAAATATCTACCTCGCTATCTAGTTTACAGTTTATTGTGGTCATTTTCTGGTGATTCCAAAATGAAATATCGAGAAGAACTTGGTAAAATGGTGCAAAAGATAACTACGATACCGCTTCCGAACACATCCGTCATGCCTCTTATTGATTACGAAGTAAACATACTTTTTCTTTTTATTTATCAATGATTTTTTTTGTATAAAAAGGCGTACATGTTTTCAAAACTGACACCATTAGTCCATTGTTATTACAGACATTGGACTATTTGTCCTGTTGTCGTCACTTGTATTATCAGTAAGCAATTTGACTAATCAGGTGGGCGATCTCTTTTCTCTTGTTTTGTTGGTGTTTTGGCCAAGGACCTTGATCTATTATGTCCACCCCTTAATCCGGCATTGACATGAAGCATATATGAATTGCAAATTAACTAGCCAATTCTCTAATGGTGTTTTACCATAAGTTAGAACAAAAGCCAAAAGAAGATACTGCTCAACATGAAAAAATGGGAACTGATGAATAAATCCAATTCATTCTTCACAAATAGCATAAATCGACGAATTGTGAAAATAGCTTGCTAATTTTTCATTCTTAGATACGAGCAACAAGATTAAATCTCTAAATTAATTAGATGTTGATCAGCCAAGTAAAATTAGTACAGAAGGCCGTGTCAATTTTTTTTCAAATCACTACTGAGCATATGTCTGGCCCAATTTGCTATACAATCCATACTTTCATCAAAAGTTCGACTCGTTTTTTAGCTCCTTGACCCAACAGCATGTCGTGAAAAGTCAAAGCAAATCTAATACTGCCTAAACAAACACTCCAAATCAACTATGTTGTGAATCCTTCTGGATTTCTTATCAATTCCTTGAATATCAATTGTTCACCTACGTCACTTTTTTATTTCATATAGTCCCACATAAAGACGAGGAGAGAAAATATTGATAACATGGCACGGACAAAAGATGACTCAAGTCCCTTTGTACTGTTGATGAACAAACTGTCGCAGACATTTCCGTCGAAAACGAGGCAAGAAAACAACCATTTTTTCATACGATAGCCCTTTTTCATCGCAAGCATTTCAATTTTGTTTCGAAATTATTTATATCGACAATAAGTAATTGACTGTCTTAGAGAGGAACTGGTCCAGTTGTTAAAGGTAGCCAAGGTGACTTTCGGAGATAAAGGTTTTAGAGGAAAGAAAATAGAAGAAATCGTTAAGCGAGTTATGAAAATCACTGTTTGAGTACATAAGCAGGTATGATTCAATCTTCGACAATGATTTGTAAGCGTTTAAATATACTAAGACTACGTTTACACTACGCCGGAGCGAAAAGGTGACGGCAAAATTTGACTGCTTTTACACGTTTAAATTCCGCTGTCAAAATTCGTTAGTTGTTTGTGAAAGATGGCGCCATTTCTTATTTTCATATTGCTAGATGTTTATTGGTCAAAACAATGATTTCTAATAATTACAACGACACCAGTCATTAAAAGCTTTCCAAAACATAAAATGTTCCCCATTTTCAACTATGCGCTACCACACGGGACAAATTAAAGAGAAATGGTATCTAAAGTGTAGCGAAATATTAACGGTTTGCTGTTTACATGGCAATGCTTAGCGTTCCGTTTTCGTTCGACCACGTTTAGAAAGTGTGGTCATAACGCTCCGGAAAAAGTAACGTTTTCAAACAACTCCGCTCCAATGCAGTATAAACGGAACCCGGTTCTGTTACTTTTTTGCGCTGTCTTCAGATCGATCCGGAGTAGTGTAAACGTAGTCTAAGTGGACAAAAGCTGCACTTTTAATCATCCTTTTTGATACCTACGATATAACTGCTAAAACATGAAATAGACTATTGTTAAAAATCGACCAACCTAACACGAGCATATTCATCAGAGTTGCATCCGAGTCCAAGAAAATTTTACTGGAGGATTAATTCGATGAATATCACGTTGGATATCAAATTTTTCATACCTTTTTTAGTTTACCCAAGAATGCAGAACACGCGTTATTGTTTTATATAAAAGCCCATCTGTGTAAATCTTTAGTTAAAGTTGAAGAACATGTTCAAAATTAAAAGCGACGGTCATTTTCCTTCTCTCTCTCTCCGTCCTACATGATGTTTTAACGATATGCTGTAAGTAATCCAAGAATATCGTCGTGGTTTACAAGAATTTTCAAAAGGGGTCATGAATTATTAAAGTGTGTTCAGACATGTGCATTGGAAGATAAAAGTATTTTTATCGAGTAACTGTATTTCACTTTTCTTTATACCAAAAGTTAGCAACTCTGCTTCATGTAATTTCAAATCAAACGGACGAGAATATACTCGAGTATGCTGCATAAGAATAGAGAGGGCGGTAAAAATGCTGTTCTTATATTGAAGACATGTCGTTTCGCAGACACGTGTACGCTTAGCGTACCTATTTTTCATTATCATATCGATATCTAAAAATTTTGTGGTAAGCGTAATCGCGAAAGCTTAGAATTCAGACGCCATCTTGAAATGATTGATTGATAATTAGAGGGCTTATGACATCCAAAGATATTTCATCCTTTAATGACATGCATAATATTCAGGTATCTCTCTGTTCTGCTAAGTGATCATACGTGATTAACCATCTTTTTTGGTTAAACATTTTTCAGAGGTGTCATGTTTCGCCCAGTCATGTAAATCTACAGACGAAAGTTGAATTGTAGCAACCGCGATTAATTTGGCGCGCCTGGCATGACGGTCCACACTCTTGACTGGAGATGATTACTCTGAATTGCTATTTCATCTTGCCATAGCTATAGCTCATGTACTTTATAATTTCAGTCATACGGTTTTTGTCTGCCCAGGCCTGACGTAAGATAGAAATAAACTCGGCTAAATCATTGTTAACGGTTTTTCTGCGCAACGGTTAAATGTGACCTTGAAAATGCCATAGGAACTATCGAAATACAAAAAGATAGTAGTAGAATAAGCTTCGTGTAATCAAATAATAAGTCTTTATAACACAACATGTACCTAAAATTATTTCAGTTGATCCGATATGATCGCTAATATTTCGACAAGGCTGACGGGAAGTTTTATCAAAGCGTTGTAGATAGACTTTTAAAAATAAGTGAACATACTTAGCGTTCATCCTATTGAACTTGTTAAGCTAGTGTATAGTAGCTACTGTTGCTAAATAGCGTGTGAAAAAGGATGCGTTGTTAAATGTTACTAATGCTCATTTTTGTTGCTTCGTTTTAATAGAGTCCGTGGATTTATGTCACTGACAGATTGGCCTAAATTGAGAGACACTGAAAGAAGAAATGTCCAATTAGCAAAGAATGCTGCTTTTCAGCTGAGTTCATTATTTATTTACTGGCGGTTACATGAATGATGTTTTTTTTTCGTTTTTGTTCACTTAAAGTCCATACAAGCTTGGCAATCAATAAATGACTTGTCGTGTTAGACGTTCTGTAAGGCTAAACTATTGCTGTATTGCAAACCAAAAAGGGAAATTTAAATCATAAAAACTTTACTAGAAAAGAAAAGGAACTTCTACAAAACAGACGGACGTTCTTGAAAATTTGTTCATACAATTGCGTATGCATCCAGGAAAATTTCATATGTTCATAGTTCGGATTGTTTATAGTTGTGTAGTTATTGTTATTTTGCTATAAATGAATGTACAGTTTCATTTGTTGTGCAGATATTGTTATTTCGCTGTACATATAGCTACTAAGGGGTGTTTATCGTTTTTTACACACTAAAATTCCCCTGTATTCTTGTGTGTACGGTTTTGCATGATTGTAAATGTAGATCGTCCAGGTTGGTATAGTCCTGAGACGGACTGTTTCTGTTGTTGTTGACTGACGTTTCGACAACCTTAGCGGTAGTCATCTTCAGAGTCAAATGAGGAGTTAACGTCATCTTCAGATTCAAACCATTTACTTTATTGTAAAGTTCGTCTTAATTTGTTTCGTTTGTTTCCACTTCTGATATTTTCCGTTGTGCATAGTCGACAGTGTTTGCCGAGATTAACTCATAAATATTGCCGAGGCAACTATGTTTCTATTTGAAAAACAATCAAAATCCTATCTCCACGTTATAGGCTTGTATTACTACATTTGACATAATTGCATGCACATCAGAACGAATTATATCATATTGTTGCTTCTACGTCAGCCATCTTGACAACATCTTTAATATTGCATTGTTTAAGATTTCATTGTCCGTTGTGTTCTTAGAGAAGTTTTGATTTATTTATGACATCGTTACCGCAAACAACACTTGATACTGTTACATTACAATGTACTGCACTAATTGCTTTCACGCACAAACTTTTGGTTAAATATGCGGTTCTAACCTTAATCTTACAAGAAGAAAAGCAATGCTCAAGAAACGAGAATGCAATAAATCACATTTGAGAATGGCGAATGCACCAAAATTAAACATTTCCTCATTGAACATTTTCTGCATGAGTTTGGCATTTGACGTGTGGTACTCATCAAAAACGTTTGCAAACATGTAACTATGCTCCCGGTTCAAACCATTTACTTTATTACGATCAATTGGACGACAGAGCAAACAACTTGCTAACGACTACATATCTTTAAGATCTTCGTATACATAACAGCATTATACTTCAAATACAACAAAAATATAAAAAGAAAAACGTACCTTTAAATTCACCAGCCATTAATGTGAAAAAGTCGAACAGTGCTTTACAAGCATTGCTACCAAATAAACGTTCAAGAAAATATTCTGCCTTCTGGACTTCTGTCGTTGACACATGATCCTGTAGCAAACCAGGTAATGAACATTTCAACCATTGCAATCCCATTCTCCAGTCTCCTATACAACACCACTCCAGAAAGAGAGAAATGGCCAAAGTACTGTCTTTATAAGTATTTCTTGCATCATTCAAAATTCGTCTCAATGCATCAAAATGCCAGACGATCATAGAATGAACAGATTTTTTCTGAAAATCGATTCCAGAAGGACTCTCGAGACAAATGAAACCTTTTCATTATCTTTTCATTATCTCTTCATTTGACAGCTGCAAGGAAATTCAAAAAGTCCAATTCTTGAACTAAGCTAAAAAACATTTGAAGTTGAATACAATCAAACATATGTAGTTGAACGTCTTTTTAAAGTAGAGATTAAAAACCAGTGAGGTAAAACCATTCAACTAAAATACATGGAACGCTACCTAAAGCAAATATTTGAAGCCCAATCTTAGATCCAGACACGCGTGTATTTTGTTTCGAGATTCTCTGGCGGAGTGAAAATTGATTGAATACACACGCGTGTCTGGGTGTAAGATTTGGCTTCAAAAAACTATTAGACTTTTGTATAGCGTTCCAAGTATTATATAGTTCACTGGATACAACTGAAACAGTAAATGTATGTTAAAGTATGATAATGTATTTATTAAGATTTTACCAAAGAGAGGTCCACATTAGTGTAACCAACAGCGTGCATTAACGACATGACAATTGATTTATCTCGTTCCAGTCCTCTTTGATAGAGTTCGGTGGTAAGAGATGCAGCGTGTATAGTCTGGACAAGCGTGTCTAAAGCAAGCCATTAAGTCAAATGGTTAATAATAAATATCAACTTTCGCTAAAGGGAAAACACTTCTTAAAATACCTTCTTCCTGTTCGTAGTAATATCTTGAAAATACGGCCATCGTCGAAGGATGTTTGCATCCTGACGCATTCAACATACTGCAAAGATCACTAGCATCACACAACTGAAAGAAACAAATTATTTAAGCATTTAGCAAATGTGAAATAAGCAGGAACTATACAAGAGTAGAGACTAATTGTTTATATACCATTTCATTTACCCTTTTCTGTAAGCAAAGTTTTACTGCCAGTTTCCTATGCAGTCGTTAAGTCTATTTAAACACTAACATTACTTTCAAAAATGGTGTAAGTAAGTACATACATGTACGTATAAGTACATTTTCATTCATATCAAAAATGGAAAAGCATGTACACCTTCGAAGGCATAAATAAGTACATACATGTACGTATGAGTACATTTTCCTTCATATCAACAAGGGAAAAGAATGTGCACCTTCGAAGGCATAAATAAGTACATACATGTACATATATAAGTACATTTTCATTCACATCAACAAGGGAAAAGCATGTACACATTCGAAGGCATAAATATTTCAACGCCTCTATTCCTCATCGCACGAGAGATTTTTCCATGTTTTGGATCCATGGTGAAAATCAACCTGTAAACACGCAGCAAATTACGATAATAAAATTACAGCAAAGATCATAAACAATAAATGCCATCAAAAATTTCTCACCGGAAGTTTGGATGGGGTTTCACAACAGGTATCTCATCCTTCACAATCCCACGTTCGTTTATACTCAATTCTCCATTCGGTTCCAGAAGACCATTTAAACGATCCAAAACAGATGCACTACAACAACATGAAAAACACCTTATTTCTCTGCATGGTTTATGGCAACTCTGATACAACTTGATCCCCAATTAAACATCATAATACATATATGTACAGCATACTCACCTACAAAAGTTTACGTTGTCGATCAAAAGCCAATCTCCTTCTTTCAATGCTTTCACCAACTGACCATCGACACATTCAAATTGACCACTAAGATGCGTATTTCCCTTGCTTTTAATCAATTGAGAACGAAGCTTTGTAACAGCATTCATAAGATGTTCTGAAAATATATCCGTGATCAGTTAGTTAGAATCAAAGCGTTTAAAATACGATTGAAAAGAAAGTAGTGCGATCGCAAGCTTACAAAAATTTGATGAAAAATTTTGAATTCAAACACTTTCAAGCGAAACAACGCAAGCCTGAATGAATGACGTAATAAAGTAACGAATAAATAAAGAACTCACCAAAATCGATGTCAATCGAGGCGTACTTCTTTTAATTTCACAACAGCATCTATGAAATCCTCCATGGAAACGTGTTAGTGCTATAATACGTACTGGCGATGTACTCTTGATTTTTCTTGGAATTCTCTGAGCACGATCAAAGACTAATTAAGCAAAAAGGAAACAGGCATTAGAAAGGGGGTGAAACACCACACGAATGATCTTGTGGCAAATAGGCTGCTCTTGATGTTGTATACTGGCTGTACCTTAAATATATGTATTATTTTGATGTAAATTTTATCAACAGGACGTACTTAAGTCACGTGTTTGTGGGTAAAAATCGAATGTTATGCCACTACACTCTGTCAAAAAGGTCAAGATAATTGTATTTTGCATTTAGCTTATAATACTTTGATTTTTTGTACCGCAAATGATATTATAGTTGATATTAGAGTTCATTTGATATTAGAGTTCATTCGTGCTTATTGCATTTGAATTACACTTTCCAGAGGGTAAGTTTTGTGTTTTCACTTTCAATCTCTGAGAGTAAAACGGAGTACAAAAGTTGAACTTCTTAAGGTCACTAGAATTGCCATCAGTCTACCAGTAAGCACTGCAGGGCTGCGAAAGGTCGCTTGCCAAGTTGAAACTGAGAAAGAATTATCACAGAACGACCATGACAATTCAAGACTTAAACATTTGTTAATTATCAGAATTCTCAGGAAACGAGCAACGATGAACACTGGTTTAGAACTAGTTGTTGACAGGTTTATTCAAAAATTTCCAAATAGGTGCATTGTTTTAAAGTTCCATTTCAAACCGTTAGTAGAAAACTTTATGATTGTATGTTTGATGTTAAAACGCACTTTAAAAATTTGATGTTAAAACTTAAACCATTCATTCATAAGACATTTAACAATATTCGTGTAGCGAACTTAAATCTACGAAATCGGATACAGTCAATTTTATATTCTTGCCCCCCCCCCAAACATCTCTTTGCCCCTTAATTTCCCCCCAGCTGATGAAGACCCTGTGCCCGCGGCTGCTTCTTGGTAACACAATTATATCTTTCTCCCTAAAAATGTTTATTTACGGTGATTTTACTGTCAGATGAACCATTCGAAGTTCAACTAACTATATTTCCACCAACAGGTTTTTTAAAAAGATTGCGCGCTGATCACTTAAGTGACGTTATCCATACTGTAGGACGCATCAAAAGGTTTGTGGAAATAGGTGAGGATATACATGAGTGAAATCGACGGATGTCTCAAAAATATACATTGGATTATTGACAATCTGCACAGATTATAAATATTTAGTAAAAGACATTAATTTATGCATGATTAATTACTTTGACTGACGCGTAATTTGATGCGCAAGATTTAGTTGGACAGTTAAGGATTATAGTCTATAAGTGAAGCTTACAGTTACCAGGGGTGGATCTAGGGGTAGGCACCTAAGGCAATTGCCTATGGTAAAAATCCTAAAGCAATATGATTTTGATTTTATTCGATCGAGATACTGGCACATCAAAATTATAAATTAATCTATTAATAATTTGCAGTTAGCAGTCCAGTTAGTACATATGCAATTGCTGGCTAGGTCATAATTTTGTTATATGATGATATAGATAAATATGTTAAAATCATGAGGTTGCCATTCTACACTAAACAATAAGCAGTTAGTTTGTAATATAGAATTATATGTTTGTAGATGTAGATCGTCTAGGTTAGTATAGTCCTGAGAAGGACTGTTTTTGTTGTTGTTGACCGACGTTTCGACAACCTTAGCGGTAGTCATCTTCAGAGTCAAATGAGGAGTTAACGTCAGGTTAGCCGTATTTGTTATCTAGTTCTACATCATTGTATTGTGTGTACAGGAAATGTGTGGGTGTCAATTTTGTATTGTCCTTTGTGGATTAGTGTGAAGTGTAATGTTTTTAGTTGATCGTTTGTTTTGTATTGTGAATAAGTCGTTTGTAAGGTGCCGGTAATGGCTGTGATCTGTTCAAGGGGGTTTGCCAGCGGGTTTGTTCCAAGTTGGTATACCAACTTTCTAATGTAAGCCGTTGCCTATAGTCAGTACTGTAAGTAATGCATTTTGCCGAGTCCCAGTCAATGTTGTGCTTTGTGAGTCGGTACTGTTCGGCAATGTGATTAGTTTTGTCTTGTTTCTTTGAATCTCGTTTGTGTTCAGTAAGTCTTATGTTTAAGTTCCTGCCAGTTTCCCCGATATAGGAGCCGTGGCAGATTTCTGTATGTAATTTCGGCAACCATATTTTAGCTCTAATGTTTGATATTTCACTTTACTGGCACTGTCAGTGATTTTTCTTGATGAATTCCTCAGTTTTTATCTTTTCCATATGTTATTAATGTTCCTGTAAACTCTGCATCTTCAACTTTTTTGAGAAAAGTTGTAATAACTCAAATTCTATCAACCTACTTTCATCTAAAATTTGGATTTAATTTGTAAAAGCTGAAGTTGATTACATGGGTGTTTTTAAATAATGAAGTATGATTGTAAATGTATCATACTGTATCAAATGTATCAATTGTGTTCTAAACAAATAAATTATAGGTTTTTTGAGTTAGTCTATTGTAGCAAAAGGATAATTGTTTAAAGCTTTCCAATGCAACATGCTCCAGCAAAAAAATTGTCGGATCAATGTATAGGAAGTGAAGTAGGGTTTTGTTGAGTGCTGCCACTCGTAGGGGAAATCCCCTACAGTAGGGGAATTTAGTGGTTTGTAGGTGGTAGTTGAAACCTACGGGAAAAACTGTAGAATGTAGGGCGATTGTAGGGAGAAAAGAAAATCCTTTAAAAATGAGCCTCATTTTTGCCCAAAATACTCTTTTCTTATGAATGTTTTCTGCAGTGCGGTGTTTGAAATTAAATGAAGATATGATCTTCGCACTGCTGGACAATTTAAGCAATCGTCTCAGGACCTGAAAAAATCAGGTGACTCAACGGGATTCGAACCCATGACCTCTGCAGTGCCGGTGCAGTGCTCTGACCAACTGAGCTATGAAGTCACACAGTGGTGAGAAGGTCAATATTGTTGGGCTCATGTTTTCTCGTGAAAGGAATGTCGTGTGAATGTTTTATGCAGTGCGGTGTTTGAAATTGAATGAAGATATGATCTTCGCACTTTGCTGGACAATTTAAGCAATCGTCTCATGACCTGAAAAAATCAGGTGACTCAACGGGATTCGAACCCATGACCTCTGCGTTGCCGGTGCAGTGCTCTGACCAACTGAGCTATGAAGTCACACATTGGTGAGCAGGTCAATATTGTTGGTCTCATGTTTTCTCGTGAAAGGAATGTCGTATGAATGTTTTATGCAGTGCGATGTTTGACCTGCTCACCACTTTTCAATAAACCTTTTTTTGTATGCATTTTTTAAAAACAAACTAAAAAATTCAATGGTCCGACCCGACGTAGGTATATAGTAAGGGTATATGCTAAAGAGTTCTCATAAACGTCTCCAGTGCAAACACGAAAAACATCTTTTATTTCTCTTATAAAATAACAATAATCCGAAACCGATAAATTTAAGACAAACGTTTTAATATTTTCTTGAACATGTATTCATGATTGATTTAATTCTATCTTGCCTCGATTGGTTTGCACAGGCTAATGAAACCCCCAGCTCTAGAACAATCAGCGTACGCGTTGCTAATTTATAATAATTCTGTGAATGCTATCAATTACAGTTTCTCGGCAATAATTACTTGCGGCAAATGTTTACAGCTTTTTTCTGTTACATCATTAATGGCAGCCCAAAATTTTTACTCAAGACTATGTATATTTTCTTGCGCATTTATAATATTTTTTTATAAATTTCATTCACTACTTTTTCTGTGCAAAAGTATTTTGATTTTAGGAGTAAATAGCCAGGCCGCAATACTGCCTACTGTTACTTTAAATAAGTGCTTACATTCATTTGGGAACACTCAAAACTTACTTGGCAAAGATATTGAAAGTTTTTACCGCAAGTGGTGGGGAATTGTAATCGGCAAACTAAAAGTGATAAGCATATGTGCCGGCCGCGAAATATGATTGTATGATTTGCAGAAAACATGTGGATTTACGATTCTTGAATACGCATGTTTTTCTTTAATTCATGAAAGCAGGTAAAAAAATGAAGGAAAAAAGATCAAAACTCTTGACGAAGCAATTGTTCCTTTAAAGGGAAATATATTTTTCTTTTAGGTAGTTAGGAGCGTAGTTAGAAAAAAGCAATGGAGAAAAACGCCCCTCTCCCCTTTCCATGCTATTGTCTATACGCTTTCAAAGTGCACTTTCTTATTGTACGAATCACTAACCAAAGCAAACTAATACAAACAAAAAACATATGAATTTCATCTGTTAATGCAATACATAACAACAAAGTAGGTTTTACGACACTTTGCTTCGATGTCTTTCGATTAAATACAACATAACAAAAGTTCTTAAAAAAATATATTATTTACAACTCTGACAAATTTTTAAGAACATGAAACAACTGAAATTTATAACAAATCATACGTCATGTTTTTTGTCTTATAAACTTTCTTGAATGCGTTAGCTATAAGTTTCCAAACAATAGTTCGCAAGAAGTGTTTCTACAATACACTACTTCTTAACAAAACCTTAAAAAGGCAACTCATCAAGTCAAATGAAGTCCAAGACAGGGTATTCAAGAAATAAGCACGATACAAAAATAATAGCTTGAAATTCAAAGCGTTCTAAGATAGTTGAATATATGAAAGATGCATGGGTCAGTAAAAATGTAATAAATAGCAAGATCGCTGCTACTTTGGGACACCCTGTAATATGACTTCAAGAGAAATGTCAACAGAACCGTAAGAGTGAAGAAAGTTTCAAATTGTCACATGGTTTGACAATTATCCTATTCTAATTGTTGCTATAGCAAAAATAAAATGTGTATGACTACGACAACAATCATAAACTAAACATTCTAACCGTAGTTTATTTCTTATAATATAAATAACTGTCTATCACACACAACTTTAAAAAATATCTATATCAGCTCTATCACAACAAGAGCGTCCGTCATAACGTTTGTATAACTAGGAATGCCAAATGTCACAAGGTACCACCATGCATGGATGGAACCAAACAAGGAATTACATTCGGAGCTTCTTGATCAACGGGAAAAAATTTTCAGCAAGTTTGTAATAAAAAATAATGAGCTTCAGTAAAAGTATTATGATTAATTGCATAATACCTTTTAGCAACCAGTATGAGAAAAGTAGAGTGACTGCAGCCTTGTTACGCAGCTAAAGGTGGGAACTTGGGGGGCAGATCACGCGAGCGAAATTCTTGGTCCCCTACAATTTTATATTTTACTTACATTACGTTGTTTAAATCGGGCATGCTTCCCATGCCGGTAAACTGGCCTCCTTGAGAGAAAGTACACAGCTGCGCAACTGCTGTAGGGCCCTCGACTTCTTAAGTCCGATACGCCACTGATCTATACACATCCGAATGCTCACTTTTGTTTTAAAAACACAAGTGAACATTCACTTGTGTTTTTACCTCCACAGTAGCAAAGCCAGCCAGAAAGTTTCAGTCCTGACATGTAAATTCCACAACATTATCACCATTTATTTCATTATGGAAATATAATGTTTTTTCTGTAAGTGAAGACATTGCACGACAAAATTTGCAAGCTGACAACACTACTGTTCGTCTTGAAAATGTTGATATACATTCACTTGGATTTTCCCAGCATATTTGAAAACAAGTGAGACAGTTTAATGGAAATTGGTGTTATAGAATGTTCGATGAAACAAGTCACATGACGGTCGATACTTTCCTTTCAATGCGAATGACTAAAAGCCTTACTCGTAAACTTGTACACGAGGCGAGTTGGCGGCTTTGCCATGAATCCTTTTGAAATATATGTTCTCAAAGAACGAGCAAAGTTTTCGTATTTCATGTTCGGCTTGTCACGACGCCTGCCCCACTGAGAGGCAACCGCTGATGAGTTGACAAACTTGAAAACTCCATCTTTACGATCAATCCACACAATAATGTTCGAGTAGAGGTCAGGTTTGTCTAGTAATTCTGATAAAAAATGGCACAAACGCGGTTTTTTAGAACGACCCCGGGCTGCTTTTGTCCCATTTTTGTGTTTCTTCTTTTCCGCTTGACATACTGAGTTTGCAGATTTTGAATATTTACAATTTTCAAAAATCTGGTTGCTATTTTTCTCAATCGACTTATCGCAGCAAGCATGTGCGTAGTCCTGATTGATCACGAGATCAGTAATATTGGTATTTAAGAAGTTGTTGGTCGTGGATGATGCCATGTTTGCTGATTTGTCTGAACATACACTGGGCTGAGGTGTGAACGGAGTCTCATAAGATGGAGTTTGTACAGATTGAGCATGATGATGGAGATTGTAGGATTGTTGAGGAAAGAAAATGCTGATTTGATTATGTTGCGTGAAGTTGATCTCTCAAACGTACATCTGGAGTGAGTTTTGACTCGATGAACTGTAAGACATAACAAAGCTGAAACTCAAGTTGTCATTTAAATTTTACCACTTCAACCCATGCAAGCAACTTCAATTCAGATGGTTGTCCAGACTGTAAACTTTTGGTTAGCAAAGGACTACTTTGCTCTTTTTAATCGGGTATATTAGAATTTGAAATTGCTTAAAAAAGAGAAAATAGCATGGTGAATGGTCAAAATAATATCGTAATAGTTCTTAATAGAACTGTTTAAAATTAGAACACTAACCCAACAATTCTAAAGAATTGTTTTTAAAGCTGAAAGACACTATGCATTTCGGCAGACTACTCATCAGAGAAAAAACACTTACAGGCAATATACACATTTACTTTTGTTGTTTCAGCAGTATTAGCTACGATAGCAAATGTGTAAACACCAGTGTTTGATCGACATTCTTTCACATCAGAGTTTCAGGTTCAAAAACTTGAAATGTTAATGGGGATGATTCATATCGCGGTCCACCATTACCAGTTATCGCTACAAGTCGTTGCGCAGCATAAGCACCACGAGGGATAAAGGACCAAACACGCGCAATAATGGATGAGGTAACATAAAATCGCCAAGTTATATTGTGAGAAGATCCAGGTAAAAATACAAATTTTTCACCATCCAGGTGGAGATATTATTGAACCTAAAATTATCAATTGCATATTGCTACACCAAAATTAAATCATTTGTGGAAAAAACATAGATGTACAGAATTGAAGTTTTTGTTATTGGTCACAAATACCAAACATTTCTGCAATTGATGGAGCTGTCCACTTTTCGTTCTATATATACGGAAATATTAACATCTTTCCCATCATTATACACCACTAGTAAAAAAATATTGATTAATCCATACGAAATTCAGTGACATGTTCATATAAATGAAAGTATACGTTTGAATGAATGAATTGCTTAATCCATCTTTCTTAACGTAGAAGTTACATAATTCAGTTCATCACTTTATCTTCAACGTGAGAAAATTGCTCCTATTTTCATCAACAACAGGTAACTTTCTTTTTTCAAAAGGTTTCCAGGTCTCATGGTGTGCAAATATTTATTTTTTTGTTCATCGTCATGATACATTCAATTCACATTTAATTGAAGACCACTAAAAATCTTTCTTGTTGACTTTCGATGTTGTGAATTTGTGATAAATATCTTTTTGGTTATTTGTTCATAACTATGGACTGCAGTTAATGTCTGTAAAACTATTCCCAGTGTAACTAGTACACAGAAGATAAAACAAAAGATTTTTCATAAAGTAAAATATCATTCACAAACAATATAACCCTAAATACAGCGTATGTTCTTCACCGGCGGGTGCTCCATTACTTAATAACTGCTGACTACGATATCAAAGCAAAACATCTTTAGGCCTTTGAATGTAAATGTATTATAAAGTTAAAGTTATTGCTCTTGTTGTTTTAGCATTCAGATTGAGAATGAAATATCAAAACGTTAACAGTTTTATTGCTGCTCCCGAATGATGGACGTTTTTGTATGTCTGGAGCATTGCGATATTAAACAGTTGGGATTCTCCAGTACATTTGTTTATATTTCATGTATTAAGAAGGTAAATTTTCTAAAGGTCCCCGTATTCTTGAAGCTCTCTTTGTGTTGTCGAGCACCCCACTAATCCTGTATTAAAAATGAAACCATATAAACTGTAAATAATTTTTGTTACAATTGGCGCTCCATAGTAGATCACTAAAGGTGTTTTTAACTATCCAACTATGGTCATCTCTTAACTAGAAGGGTCTCAAGGCATTCTCTAATCAAAAACAAATTTTGAAATTTACGATTTATGTTCATCAGAAATACGATTTCGTGCTTTTTTCAGGGCCTTTTCGTGATCCTGTTCTAAACAATTCGGTATACATAGGAAACAAGTCAGGAAGGCAGGTGTATAGTAAGGTAAATAGAAAATACTTATTCAAAAACAGTATTACCTTACACTGTTATCAAAAACAACCAATGAATGAGTCAGAATGACCAGTGTATATTAACATCCAAAAATAGCTTCCTTCTGAAAATCATAAAGTATTGGCAGCTCCAAAGGCAGGAAAAGATGCAAAATTCAAATCTTATCAGAAAATGTAAATGTTCGTAAACGAGCCATTGTGACTTTACAACATGGAAAATGTTTACAAACACATGTTTAGAATAAATTTATGATTTTCTTGAAAACAAATTACTGTTCTCATAATTTCTTCTTTCGTCGGCTATCTCGTACTCCGATTCATTATTTTTTGCAAAGATTCATAATTATTATCTTCTATATTCATTTTCGATATGTCCAGTTCTTGATAAGTTTTATCAACTGTGTCATCCTTTGGTCTCAATGATTAATAATTATCTTCTTTATTCATTTTTGATAAATCCAATTCTTGATAATTTGTATCAACAGAATTTATCCTAACTTCAGATAGAGATTGAAATTGTTGACAATTTTTACAAAACGAATGTCGACGATATTGAAAAACAATTAAAATAGAAACCAAAATTCCAACGATAATTCTAGATGTTAAAGTTATTAAAATAATGTACCATTCTGTTTTGCACTGTTTTATTCTCTCTTTTTGGTCATCACAAAGAACGTTGTCTAGAGAAGAAACATAGAACTTACAACATGGAAAAAAATCAAAAGAGTCTTTTTGCATACAATACTAAAACACACATTTAATATAAACGACAACTTTTTTGAAAATAGACATGTTTCGACATCTCATGATGCCATCTTCAGTATGAGTGGAATAATAGGTGATACAAGGAAATAAGATAAATTAATGAGGAGCGTCCGAGCGTATTACAAACTAAATATTGTATTGAATTTAAAAACTTGAACATTGAGGTCAGGGTTAGTTTTGTTAATGTGGAGTGCTTCTTTGATTTTAAGGGTGAATGAGGTGTCGGCAGTGCCGATGATTTTGAAACAAGAGGGTGAATAGTTGGTTTCGCATGAGTGAGATTTAAGAAAGTGTCGGTAGATATGAGAGTTTTTGTCTGCTGTGGTATGTTCCCTGATTCTGGTGGATAAATGGCGCGAAGTTTCGCCAATGTATCGGGAATTACATCCAGCGCAATTGAATTCATATACCATCATAGATTGGGTCTTTGAATGAGGGGTTCATCATCGAATCATGGATTGGGTCTTTGAATGAGAAAAGGTTTTTGATTTTGAATGATGTGAAAATTAGTCGAATGTCAATATCTGTACAGAAGCGTTTCATAATGTTTGTAAGTCTGCGTTGTGTGTGTTGTGAGTAACATATTACTATGCATATGTAATATTATTTTATATAACATGCATATTATTATATATAACATATTACATATTATAGATATATACATATATATATATAAGTTTTACATATATATATATATATATTATAGTACGGATAATATTCCAGGATAAAAGAGCGCTCAAAATTCTATATATTAGAAAAGCGTAAGATAAAATGAACTAAAATAAAATGGACAATTGTTTGCTGTCGCTACTCGGAACCTGCCGTCTTTGCCTTGAAGAAAGGCTACTTATCCTGAAAGGACGTAAAAAGAACATTTTAAATAAACGTTCCAATATGTTTAGTGCATGCCGTCATGTAACTTAACACCTTTTAGTCGATGTATATAGTCAGCAAATAAAATATTATCTGTCAGTTGCCTGAAGATCGCCCTACGGCGTGAAACTCCGAGTAGCGACAGCAAACAATTGTCCATTTTATTTTAATTCATTTTATATATATTATATATATATATATTAGAGAAAAAATGGCGACAAGAAAAACCACGCCCACAACATTGCCAGTAATAAAACCGATGCTTGTTGTATAATCATATCTTTTTGAACTTTTTGTATTTTTGGAGGCACCTTCAAGAAACAGGTGTCAAATTATGTTTTAAAGAACAGTTTTTGGTAGCTCCACTACATTTAAAGAAGAAATAATTCGAATACCAGACCAACAAATAATGTAAAACAGTTGAAACTCAAAATAAAACATTTCTAATATGTAAAAAATATACTTTGTTCTGCTCTAGATTAAAGAAGCAACTTTGGAAATTTATAAATGCTTTGTCTGCCATTATTTTTAACACAAGCAGATAAAGTATACGCAAAAAAAACGTAAGTACACTGTCCTAGCATTTCTATTAGGCTAGTCGTACAAGTGCCTCTAAAATCACTTGAACGTCAAAATTTAATGAATTAATTTTGGTTCTGCAATATCTTTATAACCATGCTATACTCCAAACATCTTTTATGAACTCATTGACAAGCTCTTCACCCCCCCCCCCCCCCCCCAAAAAAAAATAGAAAAAGTTACCGTTTGTTGTGGCAGAGTACAATTTATTAGTTGACAACGTTTTTCGCGAAAAAGATGATCTGGAAACTAAAAAAAATGATTCAAAAGAAAGGATTCCTTTTTTTCTAATTCTTTTGCCATGACACACTTTTCAAGATTTTATGTTATTTTAAAATACAGCCAGACTGCCATCAAATGAAAAGAAAACCATATTTCGAGATGGTTTAAGTCATTAAATAAATTTTATACAACTCAATTGTATAATTTGCTGTTGGTACTTAATTGAAATAGAGAGTCAATTATAATCGTATATTAACTTCAGTAAGATAAAAATTCTATGAAACAATATTCAAGAAAACTTTTCATTTCACAAAGTATACTACTTAAAACACTCAACGCTGATATAATGCACAAAAAAACGGCATTAAACGTGATCTGAAAACTAGAACAGCAACTCAACAAATATTATTTGTTGTTGGTACTTTAACTAAAGAGTCGGTGTTGGTCGTATTTCAAATTCAGTATGATAAAAATTCTATGAAACAATATTCAAGAAAACTTTTCATTTCACAAAGTATACTACTTAAAACACTCAACGCTGATATAATGCACAAAAAAACGGCATTAAACGTGATCTGAAAACTAGAACAGCAACTCAACAAATATTATTTGTTGTTGGTACTTTAACTAAAAAGTCGGTGTTGCTCGTATTTCAAATTCAGTATGATAAAAATTCCTTGAAACAATGCTCCAGAAAACATTTCACTTCACAAACTTTATTTAAAACTAGAAGTTGCTATCGCAAGGGGGGATTGCTGCCCCGACCCCTTATCTGGAAAAATTGCAGGGTTCAGAACGTAGTGACATCCATTGGAGCCACCTCCGTGTACAGCATTCTAGGTGGTTTCATACATACGTTATGATTGGGTGATTAGAATGATAGACAAAGAAATTTTACATGCGTGTCTCTTTAACTTTTAGCTTTGCATTGGCAAGGTTTATTTCGCCATGTGTAGAGTTTTCTTTCTATCTAAAGGCCTGTTTACACGTTCCGATTTGTCAGATCCTATTGTTTTGGGTCCGTCTTTTGATTGCTTGTTCAGACGGTCAGATAGTTGTGTTGATATTTAGATACGTTTAGATATTTATAATCTTGAGAGCAGCCATTTGTGTTGTCCATTTATCGATATAATTGCGTACTTTTCTTCTTGTTTCCAAGTCTTTTTCAAACATATTTAATTTGGCTAGTCATTATATTCTAGGCTATTTCTATCCTCTTTTTTAGATTGACGGATCCGACTGTCGGAGACTAACTTTATATGTGCTCACACGATCCGTTTTTAGGATCTGACAAAACCGGATCCGACAAATCGGATCGAGTGAACGGGCCTTTCAAACGTGTCATACCTTATTTGGTATACATGCAAACAAAGGCACGCGTTCTGAAAGTCGACGGTTGATTTCCGAGGAAAAATAGCTCCCGTGCTTTACATCTTATTTCATTTCACGTTTCAAATAATTTTAAAGATAAATTCATTACCATTTCGAACGAAAACAATTTTTTGATTCTTTTAAATATCTTGATGGTTTTGATTCTTTTGAGTCTTTAAATTGCTTTTTGATTAAAAGTATGATACTTTGTTTACTCAAACGATCGATCGAACGCATGTTTACAAACGTAGAAGCGGACTATATTATAAAACTGTAGTTTTTTTTCCATTATTTCCTTTATAATATTTTGATAGAACCTTTTTTCCGATGATTCTGTGCGACTGCGATAAAATGATGAAAAGTTATCGCAAAGGGCAAATGTTTCATCGTATTCATAATTCATATTTCATGGTTGACTCGCACCATGCGTTTAAATTATTTTTGACGTTTTGTTAAATCCACACCGATATTTCAAGTAATAATAAAAGCTCGAACAAATTAAATATATGCTTACACGACATTTTTCTCACCGTGCGATCATAGAGTGCAAGATAAAATATGTGAACCGAGCTGGCTAAATACGGCACGGTGAATCCATTTCATGTGTTTTTCGCCAAACGAGATATGTGTAATTGATGTCGGTAATCACTCGATTTTGGTATCTACTGTATAACGTTGTTTAGGCCGCATATCTATTCGGATTCCGGACATTTAAAATCAAAGAGAAACTGACAGGAGTTCCGAAAGGTTCTACCTTATTGTGATTGTTCTTCCCCCCTCATTCCGTAAAAATCCCCCCCGGAAATGTTAACAGACAGAACGACACAAATCGAGATTTTACCTCTATATAGGTCGAGTAGAGGAATGGGCCGAGACATGTCAAGATTAGTGTGCTGCCACGCTGATGCGTGGCAGCAGTAACAGTAATATTCAATTCAAGTACAACTGGAAACTAAAACAACAGCAACTCGATCAACAGTTCTTTTTTCTTCGCAATATGTTTTTATTATTATGAACATAGTATACTTTGGTAGCTATACTTTAAACTATGGGCTGAACATTGGCAAAACGCAAAAAAGTAAACTTGAAAAACTTTGTTACCGTTTGTAGAGGCAAAGACATTTGATTGCTGGATTGTCGGTGAGAGGGCCTCAATGGAACCTAGTATAACAAAATTTGCTTGCATAATATTCATTCTAGAATTATTATAATTCAGGGGCTGGTTTACAAGATCGTGACTAAAACACCACACGAGTACATACGAGTACATACGAGTAACATGCGAGTACATACGAGTAACATACAAGTACATACGAGTATCATACAAGTACTTACGAGTAGCATACGAGTACATACGAGTGACATACGACTATATACTGGTCAACAAATGAGAAAAAACACAATTTCTTCAATACATTGATATTTGCGTTTATTTTTCCTTGTATTTGTGTGGACTTTAGGGGAGCCATTTGATGGATTTAAATGCTGAAAAGGTATTTTACTTTCATACTACATTCATTTGTATGTTTTAGTTGAATTTGTTATAGATATTTTGTCGATGCGATTTGCCAGCATTATTTATACGTTGTTTATCTAGTCGCTTTCATAAATATGTATTTCCTAGGTGAAAGTGTGTCAAAAAGCGCTCAAATACTGGCAAATCGCATCGACAAAATATCTATAACAAATTCAACTAAAACATACAAATGAATGTAGTATGAAAGTAAAATACCTTTTCAGCATTTAAATCCATCAAATGGTTGCCTCAAGGTCCACACAAATACAAGGAAAAATAAACGCAAATATCAATGTATTGAAGAAATTGTGTTTTTTCTCATTTGTTGACCAGAAAATAGTCGTATGTCACTCGTATGTACTCGTATGTTACTCGTATGTACTTGTATGTTACTCGTATGTACTTGTATGTTACTCGTATGTACTCGTATGTTACTCGTATGTACTCGTATGTACTCGTATGTACTCGTACGTACTCGTGTGGTGTTTTAGTCACGAACGGTTTACAAAGCCTGCATAGCGTTATTCAATGGATAGCAAAATATTTCAAACTTGTAGAAATGGTGTTTATAGTTTTGTTGCGACAAAAAATTTGGTAATCTTCGAAACAATATTTTATTTCAGTGATTGAACAGTTAAAATCGTATAATTTTCTTTCATAAGAGATTTTTTGAAAGTTTAAAAATATTTGCTATCTAATGCAAAGCTATTCAGCCTTTGTGCAACCGGCCTCTGTTGTTTGCATAATACATTATGATTGCCTTCAAATGAACATCATATTTTTGTTAACTTTAACTTATTAAAAATTTGAATTAGCTTATGCTCTCTTCTTTTAGATTGAAATAATTTATTTTTAATAAGCAACTTTTACAACATTATCATGTAATGTAGCTACATTTTAAATATCAGAAAAACCACACGGATTACGGAAGCAAGCCAATGTTGACGATATTCTGATTTGGTAAAAATTCTTTAGAAAATGTTCTAGAAAACTTTTTAACTTACGGACTTATAATTATAATTTCTAATTAGCAGCAATTTTAAAAAACACTTGAGAAAAACGACGATTTTTTTGAGAGCAAACATGTTTCGACATTATCAGAATGCCATCTTCAGTGCAGAGTGGTTAGTGTTAAGTAATATGATACGTAATATGATATGAATAAATTAATTACAATGAATAGGATTATGATTCAGTTACTAAATATTAAATATATTACAAAAAAGGAAAAGAAAAATAAGTATTAAGAACTTATAACAAAAAATATTATTATAAAGTAAATATAGTGTTGTAGTGGTGAACTTGGATATTTAAATCGGGATTAGTTTTATTAATGTGTAGAGCTTCCTTGATTTTGAGTGAGAAAGTGGATTGATCAGTGTCGATGATTTTAAAACAGGAAGGTGAGAATTTGTTTTTACATGAAGGAGAGGCTTGAAGATGTTTGTAGATAGTGGAGTTTTTGTCTGTGTGAGTATGTTCCTTTATCCTGGTAGATAATTGGCGAGAAGTTTCACCAATATAGCGGGAATTACATCCCGCACATGAAAATTGATAAACTACCATAGATTTGGAAAGTTCGGGAAGTGGGTCTTTAAATGAAAATAAAGATTTTATTTTAAAAGGTGTGAAAATAAGTTTAACGTCAATGTCAGTGCAGTAGCGTTTAATGATTTGTGTGAGTTTGCGTTGTGTGTGTCGTGAGTAATCACCTGTGTAAGGTAGTTTGAAATAACGTTTATTGTCAGGTTGTTGTATATCGTTAGTGTTAGTTGTGGCGTTAGATGAGTCAGTGCTTATCTTGTTGTCCAAATAGTGTTGTATAGTGTTGTTGATGAAATGAAAAGGAAAAGAATTACGTTGGAGAGTGAATATTAGTTTCTTTAAATCACGTTGAAAGCCTATGTCCGTGTTGTTAAGTTTCCGTGCTCTGTCGGTCAGTGTTCGTATCAGTCCAATTTTGTAATTTAATGGTGTGAAACTAAAAAAGTTAGTCAGTAGTCCTGTATATGTTGGTTTGTGGTACGTAGAGGTCATACAGTTTTCATGTCATTTAGTTAGTAAGATGTCAAGAAAGGGTAACTGATTGTCTTCTTCGGTTTCGTATGTAAAGTTTATGTTTTGATGTTGTTTGTTGATGTATTCGTAAAAGAGTAATGCTTCGTCTTTGTTATGAAAAATACAAAAAATGTCGTCAACGTATCTGCGGTAAAATAAAGGTTTGTTGTTGCCGTAGTTATTTAACCAGTTTCGTTCGTGAAAACCCATGAAAATGTTGGCTAGAATGGGTGCCAAGGGTGAGCCCATACTTACCCCGTCAATTTGGTCGTAGTACTTACCGTTAAATAAAAAATGAGTCTCGGCCGTAGCGATGTTAAACAATAGTTTTAGTTCTGTTCTGTTCATTTTGAATGTAGGGTTGTTGGTAAAAATTAAATCAATAGCAATGTCTATGGTTTCGGTCAGTGGTATGTTGGTAAAAAGGTATAAATTCTTTAATCAATTCATATAACTACAAATTAGCCAAATACCTCAGCTCTTTACTCCAACCCCTAATACCTAATGACCATTCTGCTAAAGATTCTTTTAGTTTTGCCGATGATTTTTTATCTTTTAACACTAACGCTCCACATGACAAATTCTTTATTTCTTTTGACGTTGAAAGCTTTTTACCAACATACCACTGACCGAAACCATAGACATTGCTATTGATTTAATTTTTACCAACAACCCTACATTCAAAATGAACAGAACAGAACTAAAACTATTGTTTAACATCGCTACGGCCGAGACTCATTTTTTATTTAACGGTAAGTACTACGACCAAATTGACGGGGTAAGTATGGGCTCACCCTTGGCACCCATTCTAGCCAACATTTTCATGGGTTTTCACGAACGAAACTGGTTAAATAACTACGGCAACAACAAACCTTTATTTTACCGCAGATACGTTGACGACATTTTTTGTATTTTTCATAACAAAGACGAAGCATTACTCTTTTACGAATACATCAACAAACAACATCAAAACATAAACTTTACATACGAAACCGAAGAAGACAATCAGTTACCCTTTCTTGACATCTTACTAACTAAATGACATGAAAACTGTATGACCTCTACGTACCACAAACCAACATATACAGGACTACTGACTAACTTTTTTAGTTTCACACCATTAAATTACAAAATTGGACTGATACGAACACTGACCGACAGAGCACGGAAACTTAACAACACGGACATAGGCTTTCAACGTGATTTAAAGAAACTAATATTCACTCTCCAACGTAATTCTTTTCCTTTTCATTTCATCAACAACACTATACAACACTATTTGGACAACAAGATAAGCACTGACTCATCTAACGCCACAACTAACACTAACGATATACAACAACCTGACAATAAACGTTATTTCAAACTACCTTACATAGGTGATTACTCACGACACACACAACGCAAACTCACACAAATCATTAAACGCTACTGCACTGACATTGACGTTAAACTTATTTTCACACCTTTTAAAATAAAATCTTTATTTTCATTTAAAGACCCACTTCCCGAACTTTCCAAATCTATGGTAGTTTATCAATTTTCATGTGCGGGATGTAATTCCCGCTATATTGGTGTAACTTCAATTATCTACCAGGATAAAGGAACATACTCACACAGACAAAAACTCCACTATCTACAAACATCTTCAAGCCTCTCCTTCATGTAAAAACAAATTCTCACCTTCCTGTTTTAAAATCATCGACACTGATCAATCCACTTTCTCACTCAAAATCAAGGAAGCTCTACACATTAATAAAACTAATCCCGATTTAAATATCCAAGTTCACCACTACAACACTATATTTACTTTTTAATAATATTTTTTGTTATAAGTTCTTAATACTTTTTTTTCTTTTCCTTTTTTGTAAATATTTTATATTTAGTAACTGAATCATAATCCTATTCATTGTAATTAATTTATTCATATCATATTACGTATCATATTACTTAACACTAACCACTCTGCACTGAAGATGGCATTCTGATAATGTCGAAACATGTTTGCTCTTAAAAAAATCGTCGTTTTTGTCAAGGACTTATAATTACTTTAAGCAATAATTTTCACTGCCACTAGTAAGCAAAAAAGAATGCACACTACAATTTGACACTGCAAAACGGAATAATTCAAAGAATTGATAGAGATACCGTTTTTAAAATAATATAAATATAATATAATGGTAATATAATATAATGGTAAAAGTAATATAATAAGTTGATAGTTCTTAAAAGAACTGTTTTAAGTAAAGAGCACTAACCCAATAGTTCTAAAATAAATGTTAATGCACTGGGGAAGAAAGAAGAGATACGTTCCCTTTGAGGACAAAATTCCCAAACCTCTGAGATCTGGTGTAGTCTATTTCTCCAAGTGCTGAAGCTGCTACGCTTCGTATGTGGTCAAACCACACTTCATCTACACACCAGATTTTCGGAGCATTTGGCAATATCCCCCCCTTGTAGGCAACCAAGTTTCCCACCCTGCGTTATCGAGCATTTTGCTCACATTAACGCAACTGGACACACCCCTAACTTAGAC
Organism: Xenia sp. Carnegie-2017; assembly: GCF_021976095.1. Lineage (NCBI taxonomy): Eukaryota > Metazoa > Cnidaria > Anthozoa > Malacalcyonacea > Xeniidae > Xenia > Xenia sp. Carnegie-2017. The sequence continues at coordinate 605,003 of NW_025813494.1, forward strand.
GACTTTAAAATAATCTCCATTCATGAGAGCCTTCTAATCAATAAATAAAAGCCTTCACTTAACGTGCAAGGAAGTTCCATTCCACTAAACCTCTTCTAATTTCACATTAAATTTTATTATACGAATTTGATTTCCGCTCGGCAAGTCTCTCGCTACTATTATAAATGCTCAAATTTTACTAAAGCTTAAAAAAATAGAATTGTCACAATATTAGCTGTGTTACCCTCCATCTGATAGCTACGATGTTATATCACATGGCAAAATGATCAAAGATTACTTGGCACTACTTCATCTAACGTTATTTTAAAGTTTCAACTGCTCACATGTTTTTTAATGTGCAACAAAAGAAAATGTTTTGTTTATATTGTCGCACAACATAAAACATACTGGTCTCAACCTTTATAGTTTTAATTCAAGTTCTCTTTTCCCACTACATGCATAAAATATTCTTAGAATAACAACTGGCAGAAAATAGAAATACCATTTCTTACATTCAACATTGTACTTTCATCATCATTGCCATTGGTCAATAGCAAACTTTCTATTTCCTAAATTGACAAAAAATAAGATTCACATAAATGATGCAAACTTTGTAGCTATTTGATTTTTGATAAAATATGAAATATCATCTCAACTTTTCTAAACTGCATCTGAGCTAAATAAATTAAACCAAATCTTTCTTTCAAAAACAAATAAATCTCAACTTTCAGGGCACTTTCCTGAAAGCACACCTACATCCCTGACTGTAGAAGTATAACTGTAAATGTACATCTTTAAAACACCACCCCCTTAACAGAAGTATCTATTTTCAATCTGCTAAAGCATTTGAATACTTTCTAACTATAATCAAACAATTTGATATAAATAATCACAATACAGATTTAAGTCACGGCTTACAAAATGTCTGTTACATGAAATAAATAAAGCAAGTCCATAAAAAAACAAACCTAGCAGTATGTAATGTGGCACAAATTAGTCTACCTCAAAGTTATATTTGGTGTATGGAGTTTCAAGCTCATCATGATCTATAAGATAAAAAATAAAAATCTAACATCAATTTTGACTTCTCCCCTTTCTAATGCATACATTAATCACTTTACACTCTATCACCCCATTTACCACACCTAATCCTACATTGGTAAAATTTCAAATTACATTGGTAAAGTCCCATCTTGTTGACACTACAGAGTGCTGTGCAATTTTTTTTAATCTGGTATCGGGATGTTTTCAGGTGGAACCACCCAGTAGTGCGTGCGCAACAAGTCGATGAACATATTTACTCCGACCTCCCGACGCATCAGATCTGGACAACCAGGATTGGTGATGAGATCCGTAGCAAATACACTAAACAAGTGAAGATGAACCTATAATGAAAATGAAAAACTTCTCAAACGGAGCGAATGTTGGCAAAACGGAGTGAAGGTTGGTAAAACGGAGTGAAGGTTGGTAAAATAAAGTTTAGTCGATATGAATCAATTAAATCTTATGTTAGATTAACGGTCTTTACGTTATACCTTAAACGGTGTGTTTATCCACAATTTAGCATTGAATATTATATTGGTAAGCAATGTGCCAATCAGGGGGCTTTTTCTCGGTTGCAAAAGTAAAAACCTTAAGAAAATATTACGTATCGTTACTTTTGAGGAGTGAACGAAATCGACACAATGAAAGAGTGGACGTTTTCAAGTTTCGTGCTTTCGTGCACTAAAATAATATTGTTGTGAAGTATGTTATACCTTGTTAATGACAGTAAATAATCCGAGGCTTCTTCTGTAAGTATGGCAACGTCAGCGCACTAAAAGATGACGTTTTTATTGATGAAAACTGACTTTATAATCAGCTAATACATTTAGTTTTTCTGTGTTTTATTTCCCACAATGGAGGCTCTACAAACTTAGTATGGCATTTGAGGTGAACATAGTTTTAAGCATCCGTACTTTGGCGATGGGAAGCAACAGCAGCAAGCTTCTAAATGGAGCAAATACAAAATAACAGCACGTTACATACATCATGCAAAAATACCTTCTCCAATAAGAAACTGACAACGTTCAATCCTCTTCCTTGAATCATTAGCTGCTGGCTTGTCTCCAAATTCTTCAAGAAGTCGCAAAGGAGGGAAAGAATCAGCGTGCTTGAAATCAAATTGAAGTAGAGAATGACGTAGAGAATAGTGGCGATTAATGGTTCGGATTAAAATGGGTTGCAAATATGATTTTATAAAGATCAGTATAATCTGCACACCATTTGCTCATCTTTAAAAAAACATCGGGCATTCAATTAAATTCTATGTTCTCTAATGATGAACAAATGGTGTAATATTTCACCCATGGAAATTTTAAGGTTACTCCTACATAAAGAAAAGGATTTCAACTTCGATTCAAAAATCTATTAGGATTAGGAGCTCGAGTGAAAATGCATTTCATCACAGAATAAATTTTATGTAAAATCAGGAGTTCAAAACACCAACGCAATACACACAAGCCAGGAAACCTTCAACAATACTATGTGCGCACAGTTCACTCTCCCCCCCTCCCGCCACTATTTCATTTCCATTGTTACATCGATAAATTTAACACTTAGAAATTACCATATGTCTCTATCGGCCTCACGGTCCTCCCTCTTTTCTGCATGAATATAATCCATTTGAGCAAACAGAGGAAATAGCATCTACAAAAAAATTTATGCTGTTTTACGAGGACGATTCATCGCTAGGTTTGTGTATTCTAAAGTCTCATTGGTACACATTAATCACTTTAATTTATCGGAACAAAATATGTGATTGACTTCGTTTTTTCTGGATTTTAACACAAATATTTCAACATGAGTAAAGTTTAAACTATAAAAAAAAGCAAAGTCGCTTCCCACGTCAAAAGTTCAACGGACGTTTTGCTGGATTTTAACACGAATATTTCAACATGAGTAAAGTTTAAACTATAAGAAAAAGCAAAGTCGTTTCCTACGTCAAAAGTTCAACGGACGTTTTGCTGGATTTTGACACGAATATTTCAACATGAGTAAAGTTTAAACTATAAGAAAAAGCAAAGTCGTTACCTACGTCAAAAGTTCAACGTACGTTTTGCTGGATTTTAACACGAATATTTCAACATGAGTAAAGTTTAAACTATAAGAAAATAGCAAAGTCGTTACCTACGTCAAAAGTTCAATGGACGTTTTGCTGGATTTTGACACGAATATTTCAACATGAGTAAAGTTTACACTGTAAGAAAAAGCAAAGTCGTTTCCTACGTCAAAAGTTCAACAGACGTTTTGCTGGATTTTAACACAAATATTTCAACATGAGTAAAGTTTAAACTATAAGAAAAAGCAAAGTCGTTTCCTACGTCAAACGTTCAACAGACGTTTTGCTGGATTTTAACACGAATATTTCAACATGAGTAAAGTTTAAACTATAAGAAAAAGCAAAGTCGCTTCCCACGTCAAAAGTTCAACAGACGTTTTGCTGGATTTTAACACGAATATTTCAACATGAGTAAAGTTTAAACTATAAGAAAAGCAAAGTCGCTACCTACGTCAAAAGTTCAACGTACGTTTTGCTGGATTTTAACACGAATATTTCAACATGAGTAAAGTTTAAACTATAAGAAAAAGCAAAGTCGCTTCCCACGTCAAAAGTTCAACAGACGTTTTGCTGGATTTTAACACGAATATTTCAACATGAGTAAAGTTTAAACTATAAGAAAAAGCAAAGTCGCTACCTACGTCAAAAGTTCAACGTACGTTTTGCTGGATTTTGACACGAATATTTCAACACGAGTAAAGTTTAAACTATAAGAAAAAGCAAAGTCGTTTCCTACGTCAAAAGTTCAACAGACGTTTTGCTGGATTTTGACACGAATATTTCAACATGAGTAAAGTTTAAACTATAAGAAAATAGCAAAGTCGCTTCCTACGTCAAAAGTTCAAAGGACGTTTTGCTTGATTTTAACACGAATATTTCAACATGAGTAAAGTTGTCCACTAAACTGCAGTAGTCCCAATCAATCCTTCTCAGATTTGTTAACATAATTTTATGTTTACGTTGAATTTTGATTTAAACATTAATGCTGAATTTCGAAAAAGTCACTTTTTATAACCCGTACGTACGTTATTCAAGATTCTAACAATGGTTATGTTGGTTTCTATAACGCAAATATACGTTGTAAAAAGATTCTAGATCACCTTTGAGCAACGTCCATAGTTTGTTCCCAATCTTGTAAAGCAAGTTGAATTTTAATCTTTTCAATAAGTGCAGGCTCAAAATCAGGAAAACATACAACCACCTTAAGTAGAAAATTATTTTACACTATTCCGTTCAATGATCATATGTATGATCGTTTCAATACTATTGCAATACAATCATAGAATTGCAATACTAAAACTTGCCAGTTAGCTACGACACCGAACAAATTTTATTTCAATCAATGCTGCCCTTCAATTCAATTGCCAATAGCTAACTTCATAAATTTTTTGAGTGTTTGAAACATAACTCAATGTACTTCCATACTCTCACCACCTTACCAAAAATATGTATGTGCTTGTGTAAAACAACATAGATTATAAAATAAAAGCCTTAAAACATGTGCGCTGATTGGTCTATAGCTGTGCTTGAATTAGCCAATGAAAACTGATCTGAGCTCAACCAATGAAAAGAATCAATCAATAAAAGAGAATTTGCGAATCAATTGCGAATATATTTTAGTGAAAAATTGAAATGTTTGTGTTCATTTGTCTGTTTTGCATTTTTGTTGTCTTATAAAAGAAATTAAAAATGTTTTTTGTGCTTGCACCGACTTATGCAGACCTCTGACATGTTTGGGACTGAGAACTATAGAGCTGGGGCATCCTTTGACCTTGGGATTGCACTGATCAGCTCTATAGTTAGCCCAAAGATCTCCTTTTGTGAATCTTGCCCGTCGCCCAGGCAATATTCCTTTTGACTATGTCGAATAGATGCAACAACTCAAGCTTTTGAATATTTTATTCCCTGGCAATGTTTATCGCATACATATATTGCTCGCTCACTCAGACTCTCTCTTCAACCCCTTTACAACAAAACCTATTGGTTAACGAAATTATAACAACTAAGGAGAATTTGTTTCTCTGTCAGTAGGACATTCAAAATAACATAACTTATTCCCAACACTCCTTGGTTTGCATGAGCCGATGCAAACAAAGTAAACATCTTTTATTTCTTAAATGCATTTAAAATGCATAGATATTTCACAATAAACAACTTACTTTATTAATAAATTCCAGTGCCAAAGTAAAATTACTCTTCTTTACAAGGTATGCAGCCTTGAAAGAGAAATGAAAAACACGACATGACGAAATGGAATGTATGTTTTCTATGTGCATTGTGTACTTTACATACATTCCCAAACAATGCATCAATGTTCTCTGAAGTTGGAAAATATTATATTGAAATATTGAAAATTGTAAAGTCTTTATGAGAAAACATTAACATACCCCTGTAAAGCCTCATCAAAATATTTTATGGATTCCTTAATGGCAGAATCTCGTGTACTTGTAAGATCAATCCATCCACGTAAAAATAGTTCCCTGTATGTACATATGAAAGAAGACAGGTTAAATTGTGGTTATGATGTGAAAGGCATGTTTAGAAAACCTCTTTCGAACCATTGGACATTTTAAACATTCTGTAAACATATTCTCTTGCTTTTCCATGACGTACTGTGTGCCATAAAAACATTGCACCAAACTCAAAGTATAGCGCATTCTCACCAACACTTGTTTGAATCTTTTTCAATCTTGTTTCCAATTCATGTACACTTTCCTTGTCAATTAATTGTACCTTTTTAAGTGCATAGATTAATGCCATCAAACAACACACGACAACTTCTTCACTTTCTTGGATTCAAATTCTCTAATGGCTTCTGACACACGATCTGCAAGTCAATGTAAGCAAAAGATGAATGCTTCACATTGCATACATAACTGTACATAAAGTTACATAACTGTACACATAAAGATACATAACTCTACACATAAAGATACATAACTGTACACATAAAGACGCATAACTGTACACATAAAGACGCATAACTGTATACATAACTGTACACATAAAGACGCATAACTGTACACATAAAGATACATAACTGTGCACATAAAGATACATAACTGTACACATAAATATACATAACTGTACACATAAAGATACATAACTGTACACATAAAGATACATAACTGTACATAAAGATACATAATTGCACACATAAAGACGCATAACTGTACACAAAAAGAAGCATAACTGTACACAAAAAGACGCATAACTGTACACATAAAGATACATAACTGTACACATATAGATACGTAACTGTACACATAAAACATACCAAAAAAATCGATGAAACTCGACGGATAACAAACGGAGGAGTTAAGCAAAATTGAAGACTTTGTATTCGCATCTGATACGACCAAAAAACAATCATGTTTGTCATTCTCGTCTTGTAAATAAAACTTGATCAAGTCAATAGTTTCATCACCATTAACATCGGCAAACGTGAAGACTTAGAGTCGAATTGCAACGAAGATAACGGTTCACCATTTTCCAAATTCAGGACATCAATTCCTCTGCTGTGCTTAATAACAACCAGGGGCGGATCTAGAGTATGTCAAATCCGTCGCGCGACTGATGTTTGAAATTCAAAAATTACCTATTCATATTAATTAAAAACATTAATTATTCTTATTTTCTTATCGCATTTACTTCGTGATAAAAATCCTGCATTATTTATTATTGAAAACTAATGACTAATCCAATGAATATCTCGTTGGTAACCAGATCAGTTGAATTTTAATTGACCTGGAATAACCGACTGATAAGCGGGGTGGCTTGACTGGTTCGACGGATAAAGGAGTCTATGAACGTCAAAAACGCTTATTTTATTGGTCTATAGCCAGATCAGTGGACAGTCTGGAATGGTCTCGACTGATAATAAGGGTGGCCGGACGTATAAGGGAGTCCAATTGCTATCTTACAATTGGTTCATTTGAATTTTTGCTTTATTGTGATTGGTTTGACGATTTCGACTGATAGCCAACTGAATTAACATAGTCAAGCTCACTGTCTGAATTGAATGTTTGATCGTTTCATAGTAATTTTTATAAGCATGATAGAAACTAAACTACAATCAGATGGAATTTATGGAAATCTTTTACAAATTCATATATTGACATGAATGCTGCTGTCCAAAATGTGAATTTTTTCAAGAGGGTGGAAATTTATGGATAAATTTTAAATGCTTGGCAAAGACGATCTCGCGAGCGACATTTCAGTCATTGATGTTCAAAAGAAAGCCAACATTGTTTTGAGTTTTATCAGCAGAAATTTACATCCAAAATCGTAAGTAAAGGACAAGTGAAGTGTATGCATGAATGTAATATATCAAAGTCAATTATGCGAGTGTGTGATGCGATTTATGTCAATATGGCGTATGGTAAGCAGATCGATGCTTCTAAAATTGTTGTTGACGAAGGACTTTTAGCTATGATTTCTTTAGTGCTTGGGGAATCGTGGCCGTTATACGGCAGCGAAGTCCTACATTCCTGCAAATATATTTCAATGGACAAAAAATCTATAGCCATAAGGCGCCATACTATTATTTACTTTATCATAAACAAATGTTTGGGGCTTTTCAGTTTATGATCATTGATTATTCAATCATTGGACAGTTATACTACATATTGTTTAAGATATGAGAAAACTAACATTGATTACATGAAAAGTTGTTTACTATAGCCTGTGATTTTGAGTCTTCTGATCCATGAAGCTTTTTATTTTGACAATTTGACTGGAATGGTATTAAACCTGAGTATTTCACATACATGGAATGTTGTCCCATGTCACATATTGTCCCCTTTTCTAACTGAACACCTCATGTAGAGATGTAAAGGTGTGTTAATCCACGACTCATACCAGATTGTTTGCCATAAATTCCATAGGGCTATTGATGTATGAAAAGCATTTTCTATTAGGTAAAAATGTCTTTCTATGTATGCAGATAAACCTTGAAATTTGGCAAAACAGCAAAGTATTTTTCATGATCACTAGGTAATTTTTCTGATGATCATTACAATTTCTAAACTAAATTATTTCTGATTTACATTTAAACAAGCTTTGATCATATGAAAAGATATTTATCATAACCAGTAAGCATGACACATGAACCAATTTTAACATTCATGTAATTATATAATTAAAGACATGTTGGTTACATTCTGTTTGTATTTGCAAATACAATGCTACTAGTGATTGCTATATAGCACACCTTGCATATACTTACAGGAGATAATAGTCTAGTGAAATGCCTAATAAACATTTATGGCATTAAGCTGTCCTTAACTGCAAATTTTCACTCTGATAATTTTTGCTTAACCTTTGGCAGAAAGAAATTTTGAGTTTTTTCTCAAAAGGTGAATTTGCTGGCACTGATGTGGAGATGGGTAAAGGGTTAAAATAAACTTGCATGGTTTGAAGTCTGAGATTTTCTATATCTATGAACTGTCACTTGTAGTACCAAATTTCTAACTTAACTAAACTCATTACATAGAGGTTTGAATGGGGGTCTCTAGGGGGGTCTATGCCTGACAACTTGGTAGAAATTTTTATAGACTATATCTGTTTTTGAATAGCATTATTGCAAAATAAATTTTACGTTCCTAGACATGCTAATGAGTCATATATTTGGCATGATATTGAGCCTAAATATTTGGCAAAACATTCAAGTATTGTTCACTTCATTTTTTTTTTTTTGAAAAAAACGTAAGCAAAATGTGTTGTTTTTAAGCAAGCGATGCCCACAAATACATTTTGTATTGCTCTAAAACACTGAAAATGGCATTTTCAAAGCTCTGAAATTCAAAATTTCTCAGGGGAGAATGCCTTAGACCCCCCCAGGTGCGGAGCGCCTACGACGTTTTATGACTGATGTTTGAAAAATCCTAGATCCGCCCCTGATAACAACCGAATTCAATTGACTAGACGCGGTCTTATTTTCAATAATTCCACCATTTCCAACAAAGTTCATAAACACTTCTGTTTTTGTCCTTTTCCTTTTCTTTGGTTTGGCTGTTGTAAACTCTGCCAAAGTTATACTAGTTTCAGAGGGATGGGTCCAAAAGAAAGGAAGATGGTCGAGAAACGAATCGCTGTATTTTGTCCAGTAAACTTCACCACGATGAGCAGCTTTCTTTCGCAGGTGAAGTTTGAAATGTGAAGTTCGGTGATCCTATAATGGAAACACAAAATAGCACAATAACCACAAACCATTACACAAAAGCACTGGCGTAGCCATGGGAGTAGTCAGCCCGCTTATTTACTTCTCGTGTTTTAATTTATCTGTGTTCACTTGTTATGAAAACAACAGATTTCTGAAGAAATGAACAAAGATAATGTTTAGAAATTTACACAGCAAGACTAAAACTTGCTGGCTACGTCACTGAACTAAGGTCTGTTTAACAATGAGTTTATGATATCAAGTGCTTATAACCATTTTCCATGATTAAGAGTGGTTGGGTGATATTTTAACAGAAAAAGCTACTTTAATACACCCACCTGATGAGATTCTTTACTTGTTTCCAAGTCTCCAGGTTCGTGTTTCCACACCACTTTTCCAGAATTTCCATTTAATGCATAAGTAGTAAAATGACCAATGTATTTTGTCAAATTCTAGGGATGTTAGTGAGCATGTTACATTTACTTCCACGCAAGAAACGCTTTGAACAGTTGAAATGAAAGATATGGGTTTATGGATAAAGATTCTCAACTAAAATGCATTGCAATATCACAAACGAGTGGATGCCGTTGGCAAAACTTTTTATCATAATCTAAAGTTTAGGAAATGAACTCACAAACGAGTGGATGCCGTTGGCAAAACTTTTTTTCATAATCTAAAGTTTAGGAAATGAACTCACAAACGAGTGGATGCCGTTGGCAAAACTTTTTTTCATAATCTAAAGTTTAGGAAATGAACTCACAAACAAGTGGATGCCGTTGGCAAAACTTTCTTTCATAACCTAAAGTTTAGGAAATGAACTCACAAACGAGTGGATGCCGTTGGCAAAACTTTCTTTCATAATCTAAAGTTTAGGAAATGAACTCACAAACGAGTGGATGCCGTTGGCAAAACTTTTTATCATAACCTAAAGTTTAGGAAATGAACTCAAAAACGAGTGGATGCCGTTGGCAAAACTTTTTCATAATAAAGTTTAAAATGAACTCACAACGAGTGGATGCCGTTGGAAAACTTTTAATCCTAACCTAAATGTTTAGAAAATGCAAGCAAAATCATTATTGACATGCATGAACTTACAGGATTGATATCATGATGAAGTCCATCATTATTAATGTTCTCGGTTCAACACCAGCTTGTTCATTACTGATTTCCTCAGGAGTTTTGTTTGATGTAACCTGTGTACTTTGAGGGTGATGATGATTTCTTGAATGTAAATAATACAATTATTAAGCATTTCTCATGAAGCTTTTCTTAACAATAAATCAAAGAATAGTACAAAGTTTCAAAAAAAGATCATTTGAATTTGAATCAACCATACTTTTCTCCTGTCGCAGGAGATCAGGAAGCATGGACCCAAATTGGGATTTTCATTACAAATTTAAATGCTTGCTATCTTTCACAATATAACTCTTTCATTGACTATTTCAAACCATCCATGACAGGGCTGGGCTTCATGGCAAAAAAGGATTATCAGTTTTCCTTGTCTCGGTTACCGTTGAATAAATAATTAGGTCAAGACTTCAAAGTTCTTACAATGATCAACATTAACAAGCAAAGCCATATGTATGGCTGAAATTGAACCCCATTTCCAAATCTTATGTTTTGAAAGTGTAGAATGTTTTGGAACAATATGTTTCATGTTTATTTAAACAAGACAACATCATCAGTACACAACAGAACACAAATTTTCTAATACATTAAAAATGTCAAACTAAGGAAAAATAAATACACTCAGACACATACCATTCTCATTTTAATTTCTTCACACATAACAATAATATAGAGCAAGTAAAAAAAAATATTGCAAAGTGTAGTCATAATAGTCAAAGAAAATGAAGACAAAATATTTATTGCATCATTTGATATAAATCAACTTACATTTTCACATCACTGGATGAATGACCAGAAAGATGAAGGACGCCACTTACTATTACAAGCCCATCATCAAATGGGGTTTCATCACCAGAACAAACTTTTACAGCCATCTCTCTAATTAAAATAAATCAAAACTATCAAAATCATTTCAAAAATACTCCAAAGAAGTGCAACAATGATTGACTGGAGTCACATCGTTTTGATCAAAATACTGAATAATCAACACTTACGTAAATTGTAAGTTTGAATCAAGGCTTAATGTCATTGGTCTGGATTTCCATAATATTTTCATATCATGAGATAATAATGTAACAGACCAGTCATTCCATATGATAGCCAAAACCTGTCATATATTTGCAATGTTGATAACTGGGACAACAACTTTCTTAAAGAGTCTCAAGAAAAACCTCAACACCAATTTCCTCTAAATTTCAATATCAAAAATTCACATACAAATTTCCATTTTTTTGCTACTCAGTTTGGTATTCTGTTTCAAATTCCACCAAATGTAAAAATTACCAGCTGTTCATTTATTTACCTGAGGGCAGATGTTATTTCTATGAGACATACAGCCTGAGTTCATTGCAATAGGATATAACACTTCTGTCTTGTTCAAGATATTGTAAAAGATATTGATTTTATTGCTCCTTCTATGTAAAAGATATTCCTTCTATGTAAAAGATATCTTCTATGTAAAAGATATTGATTTTATTGCTCCTTCGACATTTACTTCGTATAAACCAAAAAGAAAAACCTTTTGGTGAAGATGGAAGAGCACAGGACTGGAGTAATTTTTGTTTTCTTTCATTTCGGAAGCATCATGTTCATCGCCAAAGTCTTCCGAATGAAATGAAAACATTTTTACTCCACTACCAGATACAATGATGATTTCTGTGAGAAAAAAATAATAAAAACAAGTACAATAAATTTTAACAGCGAGCCTTTCGGAATATAGAGTTACCTTTAAGACCGTTTCCATCAAAATCAACTATCAATGGTGGAACCCTAAAGAGTTAAAATAAAACGTTCACAAAGCTTTAGAAACTGATGAAAATAAAACTAAAAATGAAAATGAGTGATATCTAATAGTACTTGATAGATTGCTCGGCAGATTCAGTTTCTTTTAGCTGCCATATAGGCATGAGTTGGAAACCGTCTTGCGGTCGAAACAAGTACATAGCGACAAGTGAGCTGACAACTACAGCAACATCGATGGGACGAATAGCTTTGATGATTCCCATTAACTTGTTTCTTACTTTGAAAGTACTATCTGGTTCCATTTCAATAACACGCCTTGAAACTTTAACTACTAATAAAAAAGAAAGTAACGGTCAGATATAAAGTAAAAGATGCCGTATTGCAAGCAAATGCTCGAAAAATTAAAAAGAACTTGGAGTTGTTGTACCTAGATCCTTGCAATTATTTACGCTTACCGTCTTGTCTATTAAGGAATACGTGTCCTTTCTTCACCAATTACTGCAAAAAACAGACTTAATGCAGAGCGGTTTTGCTATGACATAACATGCAAATTGAAAATTGCCTATAGGAGAAAAATGATTCAACTGATTCGCTATATCAAAACTTCATACATCTGCATCCGCTCGCAAAATGAAAAAGCCTTGCTGAAAAATTTTGTATCACGAAAAAAACACGACATCACAAATTGTCCTAGACAGACCAACAAAATGTGAAGGTGAAAAAATATCTCAAACTGGTCCGGGTGTGGCGGTCTGAGTTAGCCATTATACTGAGATTGTATTCCGTACACTCCACAGTAATAACGCATTATATAGTCCTAATACTTACAAACATTATACACCTATTTTTTCGGTTGATTTCTGAATGTTTTAATATTGTCAGTCTCTCAGATCGCCACACCGACAGCAATATGTACATCACAAGTGCTACAAGCGACCAGCGCGTCAGGGTACATTCCTTTCCCAATGGAGAGAGAAATATTTCGATCATTGACAATATTTTCGACACTCACCAAGCTTGCTAGTTACGAATATGTCAGATCTTTTAAGACCATATTTTGGTAACAATGTTTTCAAGCTTTTTCCGATGTCTTCTTCATTCTTGTAGGCAGAAGCAGTGTCTATAATACACAATGAAATAAAAACTATAATTCTCTTATCAATTTCAACGACCATTATTTTACTCTACTTATTTTCAATCATTTTTGGTGTAATCCTTGTGAACTATGTAAATTCTTTCTCAGTTTATTTGACAGGCGCAATTATGATGCAGAAAACATTTACAATAGGTACAATGCATGCATTATTCTTTCTTGGCCATGTACGTATATACAGGATCTTGCTGGATAATTTGGTGAAATAAATTTTATATTCACTTCACCATTCTTCTAATTTATTACAACATTGATCCTCGCGTTTAAGTTGCGCTACTCCAGGCCAATGAATCAGATATAAATCTAAATATTCGTATCCGATGTTTTCTATTGCTCGTAAACACGCACTGTACGCAGTATCAAGACCTTGATCATTTAGAACTTTAAACAAATATAAAAATATGTTTACAACAAACTGTCTTCAGATTGGAATTTCCATCGAGCAGTTACCGTACAGAAGTAAAAAACCGTCTTCCCGTTTTACAGTTATTGTTGTACCTAGATCCTTGCAATTATTTACGCTTACCGTCTTGTCTATTAAGGAATACGTGTCCTTTCTTCACCAATTACTGCAAAAAACAGACTTAATGCAGAGCGGTTTTGCTATGACATAACATGCAAATTGAAAATTGCCTATAGGAGAAAAATGATTCAACTGATTCGCTATATCAAAACTTCATACATCTGCATCCGCTCGCAAAATGAAAAAGCCTTGCTGAAAAATTTTGTATCACGAAAAAAACACGACATCACAAATTGTCCTAGACAGACCAACAAAATGTGAAGGTGAAAAAATATCTCAAACTGGTCCGGGTGTGGCGGTCTGAGTTAGCCATTATACTGAGATTGTATTCCGTACACTCCACAGTAATAACGCATTATATAGTCCTAATACTTACAAACATTATACACCTATTTTTTCGGTTGATTTCTGAATGTTTTAATATTGTCAGTCTCTCAGATCGCCACACCGACAGCAATATGTACATCACAATTGCTACAAGCGACCAGCGCGTCAGGGTACATTCCTTTCCCAATGGAGAGAGAAATATTTCGATCATTGACAATATTTTCGACACTCACCAAGCTTGCTAGTTACGAATATGTCAGATCTTTTAAGACCATATTTTGGTAACAATGTTTTCAAGCTTTTTCCGATGTCTTCTTCATTCTTGTAGGCAGAAGCAGTGTCTATAATACACAATGAAATAAAAACTATAATTCTCTTATCAATTTCAACGACCATTATTTTACTCTACTTATTTTCAATCATTTTTGGTGTAATCCTTGTGAACTATGTAAATTCTTTCTCAGTTTATTTGACAGGCGCAATTATGATGCAGAAAACATTTACAATAGGTACAATGCATGCATTATTCTTTCTTGGCCATGTACGTATGCACAGGATCTTGCTGGATAATTTGGTCAAATAAATTTTATATTCACTTCACTATTCTTCTAATTGATTACAACATTGATCCTTGCGTTTAAGTTGCGCTGCTACAGGCCAATGAATCAGATATAAATCTAAATATTCGTATCCGATGTTTTCTATTGCTCGTAAACACGCACTGTACGCAGTATCAAGACCTTGATCATTTAGAACTTTAAACAAATATAAAAATATGTTTACAACAAACTGTCTTCAGATTGGAATTTCCATCGAGCAGTTACCGTACAGAAGTAAAAAACCGTCTTCCCGTTTTACAGTTATTGTTGTACCTAGATCCTTGCAATTATTTACGCTTACCGTCTTGTCTATTAAGGAATACGTGTCCTCTCTTCACCAATTACTGCAAAAAACAGACTTAATGCAGAGCGGTTTTGCTATGACATAACATGCAAATTGAAAATTGCCTATAGGAGAACAATAATTCAACTGATTCGCTATATCAAAATTTCATACATCTGCATCCAATCGCAAAATGAAAAAGCCTTGCTGAAAAATTTTGTATCACGAAAAAAACACGACATCACAAATTGTCCTAGACAGACCAACAAAATGTGAAGGTGAAATAATATCTCAAACTGGTCCGGGTGTGGCGGTCTGAGTTAGCCATTATACTGAGATTGTATTCCGTACACTCCACAGTAATAACGCATTATATAGTCCTAATACTTACAAACATTATACACCTATTTTTTCGGTTGATTTCTGAATGTTTTAATATTCTCAGTCTCTCAGATCGCCACACCGACAGCAATATGTACATCACAAGTGCTACAAGCGACCAGCGCGTCAGGGTACATTTCTTTCCCAATGGAGAGAGAAATATTTCGATCATTGACAATATTTTCGACACTCACCAAGCTTGCTAGTTATGAATATGTCAGATCTTTTAAGACCATATTTTGGTAACAATGTTTTCAAGCTTGTTTACGAGCAATAGAAAACATCGGATACGAATATTTAGATTTATATCTGATTCATTGGCCTGGAGTAGCGCAACTTAAACGCGAGGATCAATGTTGTAATAAATTAGAAGAATGGTGAAGTGAATATAAAATTTATTTCACCAAATTATCCAGCAAGATCCTGTATATACGTACATGGCCAAGAAAGAATAATGCATGCATTGTACCTATTGTAAATGTTTTCTGCATCATAATTGCGCCTGTCAAATAAACTGAGAAAGAATTTACATACTTCACAAGGATTACACCAAAAATGATTGAAAATAAGTAGAGTAAAATAATGGTCGTTGAAATTGATAAGAGAATTATAGTTTTTATTTCATTGTGTATTATAGACACTGCTTCTGCCTACAAGAATGAAGAAGACATCGGAAAAAGCTTGAAAACATTGTTACCAAAATATGGTCTTAAAAGATCTGACATATTCATAACTAGCAAGCTTGGTGAGTGTCGAAAATATTGTCAATGATCGAAATATTTCTCTCTCCATTGGGAAAGGAATGTACCCTGACGCGCTGGTCGCTTGTAGCAATTGTGATGTACATATTGCTGTCGGTGTGGCGATCTGAGAGACTGAGAATATTAAAACATTCAGAAATCAACCGAAAAAATAGGTGTATAATGTTTGTAAGTATTAGGACTATATAATGCGTTATTACTGTGGAGTGTACGGAATACAATCTCAGTATAATGGCTAACTCAGACCGCCACACCCGGACCAGTTTGAGATATTTTTTCACCTTCACATTTTGTTGGTCTGTCTAGGACAATTTGTGATGTCGTGTTTTTTTCGTGATACAAAATTTTTCAGCAAGGCTTTTTCATTTTGCGAGCGGATGCAGATGTATGAAGTATTGATATAGCGAATCAGTTGAATCATTTTTCTCCTATAGGCAATTTTCAATTTGCATGTTATGTCATAGCAAAACCGCTCTGCATTAAGTCTGTTTTTTGCAGTAATTGGTGAAGAGAGGACACGTATTCCTTAATAGACAAGACGGTAAGCGTAAATAATTGCAAGGATCTAGGTACAACAATAACTGTAAAACGGGAAGACGGTTTTTTACTTCTGTACGGTAACTGCTCGATGGAAATTCCAATCTGAAGACAGTTTGTTGTAAACATATTTTTATATTTGTTTAAAGTTCTAAATGATCAAGGTCTTGATACTGCGTACAGTGCGTGTTTACGAGCAATAGAAAACATCGGATACGAATATTTAGATTTATATCTGATTCATTGGCCTGGAGCAGCGCAACTTAAACGCGAGGATCAATGTTGTAATAAATTAGAAGAATGGTGAAGTGAATATAAAATTTATTTCACCAAATTATCCAGCAAGATCCTGTATATACGTACATGGCCAAGAAAGAATAATGCATGCATTGTACCTATTGTAAATGTTTTCTGCATCATAATTGCGCCTGTCAAATAAACTGAGAAAGAATTTACATAGTTCACAAGGATTACACCAGAAATGATTGAAAATAAGTAGAGTAAAATAATGGTCGTTGAAATTGATAAGAGAATTATAGTTTTTATTTCATTGTGTATTATAGACACTGCTTCTGCCTACAAGAATGAAGAAGACATCGGAAAAAGCTTGAAAACATTGTTACCAAAATATGGTCGCGCAACTTAAACGCGAGGATCCATTAAATCTGACGCGGCGAAAAGAAAGGTGGAAAGCATTGGAAAAGCTTCTTCGCGAAGGTTGATGGGATACATTTAAATTACTCATTTTCTTTATTATTTCAAGACCTTTGTATAAAGATAACCATTACCGAAATTTAACCAACACGATATACCGTCTTAGACGTCATAAAAATTGTGTAAAAATGGTCTATTACAGGAAGAAACATATTATAAGTAATGACCTTCGCAACAATTTAATAATTTAAATAACACGACGTAATGTAATAGTAGTAATACTAAATACATATATTTTGGCAAAATGACCTGAAGATAGAATCTTAACTGTCTAGTGTTCAGACTATTTTTATTTTAAGTACGCTTTCCTTTGCGATTGTTTCTCTTGATCAACTCAAATGCAACAAAGGTTGTGTTTTCATTTAATGGGAAACATTTTTTATCTACAGGCCTTAAAAGGTAGAAAAAAGAAGTTATGTCTTCATTTATCTCCCTCTTTAGTAAATTAAAAAATCACCGGAAAGTTGATAAAATCATCTAAATGAATTTATAACAAACTAATTAAGCTCTATTCATTGATACCCGCGTTTATAAATTTGAGTTTACTAATGTAAAAAATCTTTTTAAATTCAAGTAAGTATTGAATATAATAGCATTCATTGGCAACTTTTCTAAAAATTTATGTACCCCACCCCCCCACCCCCCCACTCCTCGTATAAGACTCATCCTCAAATTATCTCCCACTTTATGGGAAGTAAAAATCCAGGAGCTAAATAGAGGAAAAACGGTATAAATAAATGTGCGATAACTTACCCGGCTGTTTCACCATCAATTACATCAAAAGAAGATTCGTGATCGCGATTTTTTAGAGCCTTTATCTCAGCTTTGAGCTCGCTGCTCTGTCTGGCAAACAAACTAACGTCTTTTTCCAAAGCAAGCATCTTTTTCACGGCGATGTCAAGATGCATCGTCTTTTCTCTTTCGTTAGTTTTCTCGAGCTCTCCGACTGCACAGCGATAACGTTCCGCATCGCTATCCAAAGCGTTGATTTTCGCGCGCAGTATTTCAATCTCACTGGTTTTATCTACAGCGATGATCGTAGTTGCAGGATTGCCGTCTGTGTTATCAAGCGAAGTCTTAAGTTCTTCGTGTTCATCTTGTAGATCACGGAACTCAAACTTTAAGTCTTGTAATTCGTCTAAAAATTAGTCACATCATTAACAGAGTTTATAGCCCGCATGACAAATGAACGAGTTTCGTGAAAGTCCTTTATGAAGTCATGTAATCTCGTTTATAAGTCTTCGTTTGAAACATGCGTAACATCTAGAGATGGAGCTAGTGTAAGTTGAATTAAATTATAGTTGGTCAATTTTGAATTGGATAAACCTTCTCAACAAAACAAATGGTTATGAGTTTTTAAAGATTATGAAATAAAAACAATAAAACACGTGCGTCGATTGGTCTATAGCTGTGTTTACACTTTTCATTAGCCTGTGCAAACCGATTTGAGCTCAACCATCAAATCAATCAAGCAAAGAGAATTTCCAAATAGACAATGAATACATGGTAGACGAAATATTAAACATTTCTTTTAAATTTGTTAATCTTGCATTATCGCTATTTCATAAAAGACACGAAAGAAACTTATCGTGTTTCCACTGGCTTATGCTAACCTCGGAGACGTTGTGAGAATTCTCGTGTAGGGGCAACCTTGCCCTGATCTGCTCTGGTGTTCTCCCAAAGGTCGCCTCGGTTTGAATGAGCCTGTGCAAACATAGTAAACACATTTTATTTCTTAAATAAAATTTTACAAATTAAACTGCCTCTAACGTATTTGGAAATGGAAATACATTGTAATTTATTTCAAAAACTGGCAACACCAATATTTTTATGAGTTGCTCGTTGCATCATATGTACCATCGGTAAAAGGAAGCGAAAAACCCTTTTAAACGAAATAATTATTGCACCGCAAGTAGCAAAATTTCAAAACACGTGTATCTATGTCTGAACAGACAATGGTTAAGTGTAATCTATTTGTTTTACGCAAAATCGAAGGAATTCAGGCAAACAGTTGTATTTTGTTTCCTTCGACGTTGGCAAACCGTTTTTTTCCTTTTCTTTTTGTTCAAATACGTCAACCGCCTCAAGTAGGTTTATTTTAAAGAACTTCATTTGTCCAGGGATAAATTCTCGTATAATTATTCGTATAATAACACACTTTTAGATATTTCTCGACTGTGATTGGATGATGGCAGTGCAGTTTATCTGCAATTGCACTGTTAAAATTTGTAATTGCAATGCTGAAAATCTCTAATTGCACTGTGAGAGCTGTGAAAGCCAAACATACTTCTTTTTGATTAAAAAGACATGGTGGAAATTGTAAGTAAACAAGGCTTTCCACATTGCAATCGTTTGAAATTCAAGAATTGCAAAAGAATGCAAAGAATAAAAACAAAACAGCAAGTACTGTTTTTTTGGTGAACATTCCGTGCCTCTTTCGTAGACAAAATAAAATTAATGCTTAAACTCTTGACGTTGTCCTATAATATGCTGAAACACAATATGTTTTTGGATTATACCTTCGCATTCTCTTAAACACATATTTAGTTTGTAATTTTCTTTCTTCAGTTTGGAAATTATCTTAGACTGTTTGACAACTTCATTATTCAGCTCGGCGATTCTTGCATTTCCTTCGTCGATTTGCAGACGGTATTTATCTTCAAGCTCTTCCTCCCTATCTCGTTGCAGTTGAAGACATTTCGCCATCGAGTCGTCAACAGCAGTGGCATATTTTTTTAACTGCATTTTAAGTTCTTTGGTCTCGTCTTCAAGAACTGTGCATTTCATTTTAAAATCTTGTATCACGTCTGCATGATGAACACAAAATTAATCGAATTAATTTTTTTTCAACTCAAGAACGTTCAGTAATTTACGTTTCTAGTTACGTAATTTGAATGCTCTGATGACGTAATTCTAACGCTTGAAGGACTGTATTTTGACTAATGAGATAAATAACCGCTGATGGAGCTTCAAACATATGAAAGTTGGGAAAAATAAAAACAGAGACTTACCTTCGAATTCCTTTAAACCAGTGTTCAGTTTTTGATTTTCGTTGTTCAGTTTTAGATTTTCGCAGTTCAATTTTTCATTTTCTCGGCGTTTCTGTTCAAGTAGAGCAGTCTCTTTTGTCAATTTCTCTTCACTGGCACGCAAATGTGCATTTTCACATATCACTTTTTCATAGTCGATGACATCAGATAACGAAAGACGTTTTCATCACTGACTAAAGTTCAAAGAAACATAAAAGGACGTTTGATCTTTGACGCTTGAAGAAAGTCAATGCAGTTGACTTATTAGATGAAAAACTATGCAAAATAAAAAATTCACATGGACTTCGCTGTGCGCATGCCTTATTATGTTGTTACCCCAAGGAAAATGATAATTACGTTGCACATAAGATACTTTTACATAGCTTTCTCTACCATGCTTTTCCTTCAGGTTTCTAATGCCAATGACATCCACCATATCATCATGATGTTCTGTGTCCAAAGAACTGTTTTTCATCCGTTCATTAGCTACCTAAAATATTCGGTTACGCATAACTATTCACTTTAATTAAACAAGTAACAGCGTTGCAAGTAATTTTTAACTATAGCAATTAACATGACTAGAAACTGGACTAAAAAGAACAAAAAGTCGGGAAATTGGGGGGTAAAATACCCGGATCGCCACCCAAAAAATATCAGTGCGCAAGCCCATGACTTATCGTGAATTTTAAAAGCAGTTACTCGAGTCACTAGAAGCACCTCGTTCTCATAGAAGCGATAACGGAAACTACTATCTCCAAGAAATCCATCCCCAGTCCAAGGTCCAGTAGTTTCCGTTATCGCTTCTATATAATGTGTAGCCTTCCAACTGTTGCTTGTGTTTTCTTCCAAACTATCTGTGAGCTTTTTGAAAAAGTTCCTGAAAATATATATTTTATATGTTGTATAGAATATAAACTGCTTTGTATATCATTTATATTCATTCAACAACGAAGGTAACTAAAACGCGATTGTGATTGCCTATGAGAATACACATAATTCTCAATGTCTTGCCGTCAGCAAAAGATGTATGTAGGTGACGTAATTTTTTATGTGACAACTGTAAACACAAAGAGTAAAATGGCGGAATCTTCCTAGACATTTGAGAATCTTCCTAGACATTTGCCAAGGTTTACCAACGGATTTGGCTGAAACTTTTAAGGTTAAGGACGCAAAAACCCGAAAACAGCAACACGATCGGGAGTGTTTTTAACGATTTTTACGGGCGAGAACACAAAAGCAAACCATTAAAACCTCGTGAATAAATAGACAACCACGTCTAACTCATTACTTCTTTGCGCATGTAGATCGTCCAAGTTAGCAGAGTCCTGAGAAGGACTATTGGTGTTGATGTTGACTAAGGTTTTGATAACCTTAACGGTAGTCATCTTCAGAATCAAGTCACTTATACGATACAAATACAGAAACGCTTTATATGGATAACATTTATCAAATTCGTGATATCGTGTTACATCGTGGCGAATTTTCTCACCTGCTTTCGCGTTCTTCTCGACAGTCAGTTCATCCTGGGAGCGTTCGAGTTCGACGTAATTCTGTTTCATTTCATCTTCTGAATCAAATGAATTTGTTGATTTGTAAATGCCACTCTTTAATATGATAAGAATCGTACCCGGAGAGAACAATGTCCTAAATTGCGGATAGGGATGGGGGATAGGGGGATAGCGGTTGTACTCCACAGAAAATACACATTTAAATAAAACAAAGGAAAAAAAGAGTCTACCAACATATGCATTGCACGCGTAATCTGCAATTTTTTGAAGCACAAAATGTACTGGCAAGAATATATTTGCGATTTGATTCTTCGTAATTCCTGTAGTCATGTAGCAATTAGTATAGGTAGTAGTAGTTTCGAGTTCGAAGGACGAGCGCTATTTTCAGTCTTTAAAAACTCAAAAGTGCATGTTTAGTCGTAATTGCACGGGTAACTATACTACTACTTATAAATAATAACATACTTTACGATATATTGGCTTTCAGTGGTTTTTAGCCAATCAATCAGGTTACGGTATTTACAGGGCAATTACACTATTCCACAGTGCAATTACAGATAAACTGCACTACAATCAACCAATAACAGTCGAGAAATATCTCAAAGTATGTCAATCATTATATTTTTTGTAAAAGAGGAAAGGCGAAATTAAATTTCGACTTAAATTCAACGACATTCAAGTTTTGTACAAACTATGACATACAATCACGGCGGGTCATACCTTTTTGTTTAAAACAGGTTATTTGATCATTGGAATCAGCTAGGATTAATTCATATTTTTTGATCAAGTCAGCATTTTCCGTTTCCAGTCGAGCAATAGCTTCGTCCTTTGCGAGTATTTCTAGCTCCTTCTCGTCCAAAACGAACTGCTTTTGCTCCAATACATCTTGATCAGAGATCAACGCATGTCTTTTCCTTTCCTGAATAAACAAATATAAGCATGTCAGATGTATGTGTCCACTCGTGTTTACCGAGGTAAAACGAGTGGACACATACATCTGACATGCTTATATTTGTTTATTCAGGATAAGCTTGTGGAGGAGTGTGTGTCGACTCGTCTTGTGACCGTTTTTATCGGTCCGATAAGTTTAAGCCGCGCACCAAAGAAATCCGTCTTACGTCGTCCGTCTTAAGACGCATGATATTAACTTTCTTAAGCATAAAAACGGCCATTGATTTCTCTCGTGTTGTATGCACTGTTGACCGGATGTTAGTAGCATTTCTGCAACGTAAAGATGAGATCTCAATGTATTGTTCCTGTTGGAAAACTCCTCTCCGCTTTCCAGTTGCTGGTTCAGTAACACTCTGGAGACTGTATCTTTCGACAATTTTATTGAACATACTCACAACTCTCACTCAAAAACTCTCTAATTATTTACATGTATTTATACTGATTGCTTCGGGCAAACTTCACAGCACTCCATTCATTAGGAACTAAGCTTGTGGGTCTTAAGGAAATTATGAGTACATACTACACCTACCAGGAAAAGACAAAAAGAAAGAGGTCCCATACTTCTCAGTTAAGACTGAAAAAGCGAGGTGATTAAAAGGTTTATTATATGGCATTATTTGACCTGAAATGAAGCTTGCTTCCTTTCTCGTCCTTGCTGTTTCTTACCGGTTGGCATTCACTTTTCTAATTTTTGTCCATTAAAAATGAATCGCTTCAAATTATATCGTCTGGATAGTTAAACTGTTTTCCAAGTGTTTTTCCTTCGAATCACATTCGTAAATGTTTCTTTGTTTCGTTTATTTTGCGTTTTGCTGTTTGCATTACTAAAGGGACGGCGTTGGGATGTGCTCTCCCTTAGCACCCATACTTGCTAACATTTTCATGGGCTCACATGGACGAAACTGGCTAAACAACTACAACTACACTAAACCACTATTTTACCGCAGATACGTTGACGATATTTTTTGTGTTTTTACTAACGAAACTGAGGCCATGAAGTTTTATAATTACATTAACACACAGGAAGATAACATTAGATTTTCATTTGAAACTGAACAACAAGATCAACTGCCATTTCTTGACACTTTACCAACAAAATCTCATGACAGCTGTACAACATCTACATACCACAAACCAACATGCACAGGACTTCTGACGAACTATTTTAGTTTCACACCACTTTCATACAAAACCGGACTTATACGCACACTAATCGACAGAGCATACAAACTTAACAATACGAGCAATGACTTTCAACGAGACATAAAAAACATCACATCCACTCTTTCACACTACACTTTATTGACAGAACCGTAAAACGATATCTCGACAACAAACAAAGCAGCAACCTCAAACTAGACACCGAAACTCCCGACACGACCATCACAACCAACACAAATGAAACTTCCAAAATAACAACTCTATACTTCAAACTACCATACATCGGACATTACTCGCGACACACACAACGCAGACTTACAAACATTATGAAACGCTTCTGTACAGATATTGACATTTGACTATTTTTCACATCATTCGAAATCAAAAACCTTTTCTCATTCAAAGACCAAATCCATGATTCGATGATGAACCCCTCATTCAAAGACCCAATCTATGATGGTATATGAATTCAATTGCGCTGGATGTAATTCCCGATACATTGGCGAAACTTCGCGCCATTTATCCACCAGAATCAGGGAACATACCACAACAGAAAAAAACTCTCATATCTACCGACACCTTCTTAAACCTCACTCATGTAAAACCAACTATTCACCCTCTTGCTTCAAAATCATCGACACTGCAGACACCTCATTCACCCTTAAAATCAAAGAAGCACTCCAAATTAACAAAACTAACCCTGACCTCAATGTTCAAGTTTTTAAATTCAATACAATATTTAGTTTGTATTACGCTGGGACGCTCCATATTAATTTATCTTATTTCCTTGAAAAGTGAACGCGCGTTTGAATAGTTATCTTATTTCCTTGAATAGTATGTGGAATACGAAACCAAAATATCAAAGAACGCTTTAAACACAGCTTTCGGCAGTGTTAAATCCGACTCTCGAAGTAATACTTCGAGAAGTCGGATTTAACACTACTTTCGGCAGTGTTAAATCCGACTCTCGAAGTAATTAAGTTCTACTTCGAGAGTCGGATTTAACACTGCCGAAAGCTGTAGATATATGTCGAGCGTCTGAAGTATCTCGCGAGCAAATGAAATCTCTAAACGACCAGAATTCTGACAATGTCGACACATTGGGGAATTATCAGCTAAAACATGGTTATGAAGGGAAATTTCACAACCAAAAAAGCAAAAACAACAAACCGGAAAACGGAAGATCTCCAAAAAAATGCGGCAATTGCGGTCGAATTCACGAGCCGAAATCATGTCCGCATATGGGAAAAAATGTAATAATTGTCAGAAATTGGGACACTTCGCTAAGTACTGCCGATCACAAACAAAAAACAACAAGAAATCGATACATGACGTCGATTATGAAAGGGACTCTTCAGCGCACGGAATAGATATGGTAAAGACAGCTGTCAAAAGTGACAGTGATGAGGAACACGCATATCTAAAAATAAACAACAAGACAATCCGAGTGAAACTTGACTCTGGGACAGAAACAAACGTTCTGAGTAAGAAAGATTATGAAACTATTATTCCAAAGCGGCAACGTTTTAGTAAATTGAAGCTCAGTACAGCAAAATTGACTGCTTTCGGAGGCCACAATATTCCAGTCATAGGGAAATGCTATTTAAAATGCCAATACAAAGGAACAACGCAAGTACTCGAGTTTCAAGTGGTTGAAAATGGTAAATCATTGCTTGGATGCGCCAACTGCAAAAGTATGAAGCTCGTAACATTCCACAATGTAGATCAATTGCGCAGTAAACAGAACGACGGGACTACACACATAAGTTCACTGACAGGACTTTCCAGAGATCAAATATTTGAGAAATACTCAAAATGCTTTGACGGATTAGGACGCATATCAGAACCTTATCATATCAAGATCAACCCTAATGCAACACCTGTCGTTCATCCTCCTCGTAAGATACCTTCAGCACTGAGAGAACGTGTCCACAAGTACCACAACGAGCTAATAGATATGGAATCCAAAGGAATAATTAAGAAAGTGAATGAGCCGACAGCATGGGTCAACTCGATGGTAGTTAATGAAAAATGCTCTGGAAAGTTACGCATTTGCATCGATCCACGTGACCTCAACAAAGCTTTGCTCAGAGAACATTACCAGCTTCCCACCCAGCAAGAGATTACCAGCCGTTTGACCAAGGCCAAATTCTTCAGCAAACTGGATGCAAACTCGGGATTTTGGCAAATGCCTCTTGACGAGGAGAGCTCTTACCTGACGACGTTTAATACGCCATTTGGTCGATATCGTTTTACCGTAATACCCTTTGGAGTAGTGTTCGCACAAGAGGTGTTCCATAAAACAGTACACAAGAAGTTTCAGCATCTACCGGGATGCGAAACAGATATCGACGATATACTAATCTGGGGACGGACACTGGAGGAACACGATCGCAACCTGGAGCGTGTTCTCAATCGTGTAGCAGACGTCAATATGACACTAAGCAAGGATAAGTGCCAGTTTCGAGATAACATACCTTGGAGAAACGCTAAGAGCATGTGGTGTCAAACCTATATAGGTTGAAGCAATCAAGAACTACCCCAAACTAGAAAACAAGCAGGACGTCCAACGATTGTTGGGCATGGTTAATTTCATCGCCAAGTTTGCACCAAATGTTTCGGACATCACCGCTCCACTGAGAGAACTTATAAAGAACATTGAATTCCACTGGCATGAAACACATGAGAAAGCATTTCAAGATCTACAACATTTACTAACTCATCCTAATACTCTCCGTTATTACGATGTAGCAAAACCAGTGATACTCCAGGTCGACTCTTCACAGAATGGCATTGGAGCTGCTTTAATTCAAGACCAGGGTCCAGTAGCCTACGCATCAAAAGCCATGAATGACACACAACGACGTTACGCACAGATTGAGAAGGAACTGCTAGCTGTCGTCTTTGCCTGCAAACGCTTCCATCAATATGTCTACGGTAAAACCATAACCGTTGAAAGCGACCATAAACCCCTGGAAGTAATATTCCGAAAACCACTATCTCAAGCACCCAGTCGACTCCAGAAAATGTTGATGCAGCTGCAATCCTACGATATAAATCTGGTGTACAAGAAAGGAAGCGAAATGTACATAGCTTATGCGCTCTCGCGTGCATTTCCTCCCGAGATTATACATGAACAATTTGAAGAAGACATTGCGTCAGAAAGATTTATCCATCTGATGTCATCAAAGTCTTACGTCACAGACCGGAAACTTCAAGCCATCAAAGATGAAATCCGCAAAGACAAGACGATGCAACTCTTGGTACAGCAGATACAAGACGGATGGCCGCCTCATAAGATATTGATACCATCTGAATTAAAACCTTATTATCCATACCGTGAAGAACTGACAACGGAAGATGGTCTTATCTACAAGAGCCACAACATCCTGATTCCACCAACATTGCAAGCTGATACCCTCCAGAAACTGCATCAATCGCATCAAGGCACTGAGAAGACCAAGAGACTGGCTATAGAGAGCATATTCTGGCCAGGTATGAACGCACAAATAGAAGAACTAGTGTCAAACTGCTCAACATGTCAGCACTATGCAAATGACAATCAACGAGAGCCACTCCATCCACACGATATTTCCAGTCGTCCCTGGCAAAAAATTGGCTCTGACCTTTTTGACTGGAATGGAAAACCATATCTAATAGTTGTTGATTATTATAGCCGGTATCCCGAAGTGGCTGAACTTCGAGACACGAAAGCACAAACAGTTATTAACAAGACAAAGTCCATATTCAGTCGTCATGGAATCCCAGAAACTGTAGTGTCCGACAATGGCCCACAATACTCGTCGGAAGAATACAGACAGTTTGCAAAAGACTATAACTTTTGTCACAACACCATAGATATCCGAGATATCCACAGTCTGGTGGATTAGAGATATCCACAGTCTGGTGGATTACATGAGAAGACAGTCCAAACAATGAAGAATATTCTAAAGAAATGCAAAGCTAACGGCGAAGATCCATACCTCGCGTTGTTAGATTATCGTCAGTGGCGTAGCTAGCGAAAAACATTTGGTCGGGCTCACGAGGCGCCACCATGGTTGGCGCCGAGCGAGAAAATTTTCCGAATTTAGACTCCCTAGAACGTCGGAAACGGCTATCTTAGAAAGCAAATGCGTGATATTTATGCAGGAAATAGAACCATTTTGGTTAATTTAAATTGCCGAAGGATCTTATAGTAAAGCAGAGAAACAGTTCAAAAATAGTTGCAGATATGTGATTTATTTTCTCAACACCACATACATAAATAGATACCTATGTACATCTTGTAAAGAAACTTTGACAAAAGAACCGAAAAAGGCTCAGATTTGTCATCAACAACTATCAAAAGTTGTGATGAAATTGTCGTGCTGAAATGACAATCATCATTGACTGCATTAAAAAGTTCCCTGAAAAAGTCTCACATGCCATGGACATCATCAGCTTGCTATCAGCCATATATGAATACCTATTTGTATAAGAAAGCAAGTCTTCGTGGTTTTTCAATGAACTTCTTTACTACCTCATCATGCAATGTGTTGGCGTCTTATTTCTCTGATAGTATGTCTTTGTGAATGGCAATCCTGCAAAGAGAACTAAAACGTCCTTGGCTCACAGTATTTCTAAGATAATTTTTACCCTCTTCAAACAAGAAAATGACCTCTAAACTGAAGCACTTGTAATTGACAAAACCCCATTTATCTTTAACAGTTTTACAACTTCTGGAATACTAGATTGATAATGGAACTAAAAAATATATTTCAATAGTTCATCGCATGAATCACAGTGAAAGTCTTTATCTCTGTAAATAAAACAAAGTTGGCTAACTAGCATTGGTATGTCAAACATATCACCATAAACCTC
Organism: Xenia sp. Carnegie-2017; assembly: GCF_021976095.1. NCBI lineage: Eukaryota > Metazoa > Cnidaria > Anthozoa > Malacalcyonacea > Xeniidae > Xenia > Xenia sp. Carnegie-2017. The sequence goes on from NW_025813494.1 coordinate 633,900, forward strand.
CTTTAGAAGATTTATCTTTTCTGAGGGCACTTCACCTTTCCACATCTTAAACACCCTAGGGTTAACAAGGTCAAAAATCTAAAACGCTCCATATCCTGAAATCGCTCAGTCAGCATAGTCACAATTGTGTCAAGAATTTCAAAATACATTTGTTTGTACCTGGTTACTGGTGGTCCCACTTTCTCAACAGCCAGGTCGTACACCTGACAATATTCTGTATCATTTCTCAGAGGAGCAACAAAGGCCTTGAATCTCTCAAACCTACTCATTCCATAATGAAAGTCAGTGTTCTTGTCTTGCAAGATAGAATAAAGTATGGATGACTGCTCAAGAATTCTCTGGAAAACATGTACCAAGAAACAAAACAAGAAGCCATTAAGGTAGCCAAGTAAACCAGTAACCTTACTTAACGTTTCATCATCCCAACCTATTGGATTATCAGTAAGATTTTCAAATATGTCTATCAGTTTCTCATAGTTAGAATGCAAGACATTGATGACATGAGCCCTATAATACCATCTTGTGTCACCAGGACTAGGAAACTCAAGCCTATGGGATGATAGTAAAGCTTTTCTTTTGGGGGAATTGCTAGTAAAGGTGCAGAAAGCACTAATATTAACAAAGAAAATCTTAACAGGTGAAATGGAGGATGCAGCTTGACATAATACTAGATTTAGTCTATGGGCAGCACAGTGAACAAATTGAGCATAAGGATAATCCTGCTGAACTTGAGCTTGAACACCATTGAGATGACCAGACATAACAGATGCACCATCATAAGTCTGTCCAATAAATTTCTCTTTCACATTATTATATTGACTTAACTTACCCTTAACCACTGATGATATAGCAGTTGCAGTCCTATCACAACTAACATCAACAAACCCAAGCTGTCTTTCAATGACACTTTCCCCTTTGTCCATTCGAACAATTACACTCAATTGTTCTTTGGTAGAAACATCAGTTGCCTCATCAACCTGTATACTTAAGAAAGTGCAGCAATATATTTCCTTTAAAATCTCATCCTCTATTATCTTATCAAGACAATCAATCAAATCATTCTGAATATCAGGAGAGACTCCAGTAAACTGCCCTCCCCCATCAAGGTGGGTTTCAGCAAGCTTTCCATGTAATCGCCTTTCAAAAACAGAATCCATCTTGGCAAAACTTTCAAGTAGCTCTATAATTTCCTCTATTCATGCTGTTACTAGATTCATCATGCTCCCTAAATGCAAGCTCTTGCCTAGACAAGTATAAAACAGCTTCTGTTCTGGTTTTCAACATTTCCCTGTTTTGCCTTACCTCCTCGTTATGACGCAGAATCTCTTCACGTCTAGCTTGTGACATGAGACAGTCGACACGAGGCTGAAAACCGTAGGTCTTCCAGGTCTTGTAAGCACCCATGTGCGATTTTGCCTTCTCATGCTTCTTACAATCGGATAGGAAATTCTTCATGTTTTTGAATCCCGTCTGCGTCCAAGAAGATGACGATAAAGCGCAAAATAAAAGACAAGACTAACAGAACAATGCATTATTTTCTGAGCTACCACAAAGCCAATCTTTCTTCGAGTACCAACTTTCCTGAAAGCTTCTATTGCCTGTCGTCGCTTGTAAATTTGGAATTGGCCGCTGCTTTACGAGTATATTTTGCTCGCCCGATTGTCGAACAGAAAAGAGTTTCTTTTGTAGTTCACTTATTATATCGATTTCATTAGCCGAAGCCAATGTAATGTAAGTTATCACGATTTCCCAAGGTATATTTCGAAAGCTCAAAATTCAAGTCACGCTTTTGAAAATGAGCCCGACTAGATGTTGTTAAACGTGTGGGTGTGTTCACAGCTACTCACAACCAATCAGATTACAGATATTTCCATTATAGATTTTACTACTTGGTCGGGCTGAATTTTCAGAGCCCGACCATTGAGTTCTATTATAACTGGAGCGGCTATCTCAAGCACGGCCCATTGAGTTCTATAATAACTGGAGCGGCTAACTTTACTGGGGCGAGGATGCCAAAAAAATGGCGGCCAACGGACGTATTTCCGCTGAAATGATCGCTTTGCAGAAAAATAAGATTCTCGACCTCCCCCTGGTGTCTATAGTAAATTATAAAAATTTTCAAAACAACACGATATCACAGAATATGGATATCGTTAGTTCCATATTCTGTGACGATTCTTTTTGGCATTTCTTTATAATGCCAACACTTCAATTGTTCAATTGTTGGATGTCGTAGTCCACAAAAGGAACATATCGCTTCTCACAGGTGAGGTAGTTGTTTGTTTTGTTAGTCCGTCGACGATTGAAAAGCAATTATACATGCACTTGAAAAGCCATAAAATACATATTAAAGATCGTATTTTTTAAGATTGACTTGAACGCTAAATATACTGATGTTTTCCTGTTTTTGTCTATAAAATCTGCATACTTTTCTGTCATTTGTTAATGCACGAAATCGTAAATTTACCTATCTATTTGCAAAATAGTTTCCCTAAAGCAAAAAAGACCCTGCACACATTTTGCTCTGTGAAAAGTATCAAAAAGAAATGATCAGCCCAAACAGTACCCATGATTTGGAGCAGAGCTTGTTATGTTCTATTTGCTGACAACATGCAGGAAGACCAAGGAGAAAGATGACTGGAAGATGTTATTGACCAGGCAGAGTCTTAAAAAAGTGATAATGCTGTAAAGATAATTGATTTATTGTCTTCCTTATCCAGAGTTATTTAATTTGATCATGGTCAAATTCTATGGATGGAGACAATGGATTCACTAATGATGCCTTGAATGCTTTTAAGTTAAAGTTCATGAACCAAAAAAAGATGGCAAGAAGGTTGTGTGTGTTTTGATGCTTAATTGAATGTCAATTCACAATATATAAAATGGAAAGGCCATAAAGTTTGTGTCTATGTAAACATTTGTACTGAGATTGATGATGACTCGATGCAGATGTGAAGCATCAAACTGTATAAGCCATTGGGTTTTATATAACTTAATGTTTAAATCATGTCATATCTTTATCAAAATAATTTAGTTGAGTGTTGTTTAAATGTTACTAATATCTAATGCACTATACTGAAGCATTAAAGATTCAGTGATGAAACCTTTAAAATTACTGTACTGTATATTTCTTATATTTCTTTAAGAAACAGTTTGAGCTTATTTACCTATTAGAGTACAGAATGGAGATTTATCATATGCATCATTGCTGCTTTTTTAAAAAAATGTTTTTCACTTTTCAAAGCTTTTCTACAAAAATTGCTTCTTATTTCTTTTCATGAGATTGATGATATAGAGGTAATATAATCACAATAACTTTTATAATTTCTAGAAAGCTTTTAAGCCTTGCCTTTTATTGCTTGCTATGACATATCCATATGCATTTCATCATTCATGTATGAAGAAAACACCAAATGGATACTCAGAGAACAAAATGCACTACCAACTGCTTATGAAATTTATTATTGAAGTGAAAACTGTGTTAATCATTCAAATTGTGCACTTATATTGAAAATATAGGAAAAACAAAAAAAGTGAAAAAGAAGGGTAGAAGTATTAAAACTAAAAATATATTATAAACACCATTGGAAGCATAAGTGTTTTGATGATTATTTGCATTTTTCCACTTCATATATCAATACAACAAAATCAAAATGTGTGCAGGGTCTTTTTTGCTTTAGGGAAACTATTTTGCAAATAAGTGGGTAAATTTACGATTTCATGCATTAACAAATGACAGAAAAGTATGCAGAATTTTATAAACAAAAACAGGAAAATATCAGTATATTTTGCGTTCAAATCAGTCTTAAAAAATACGATCTTTAATATGTATTTTATGGCTTTTCAAGTGCATGTATAATTGCTTTTCAATCGTTGACGGACTAACAAAACAAACAACTACCTCACCTGTGAGAAGCGATATGTTCCTTTTGTGGAAACTACGACATCCAACAATTGAACGATTGAAGTGTTGGCATTATAAAAGAAATGCCAAAAGAATAACGTCACAGAATATGGAACTAACGATACCCATATTCTGTGATATCGTGTTTGTTTTTGAAAATTCTTTATAATTTACTATAGACACCAGGGGAGGTCGAGAATATTATTTTTCTGCAAAGCGATCATTTCAGCTCGCCTAGCTAGTTAAATAGAACTCAATTTTCGACTCAGATGTTGCGAAACAGCGCATTTGAGTTTGCTCAGTTGCTGTCAACCAATCAGATTGCAGATAATCCCACTATAGATTTTACTATTTGGTCGGGCTGAATTTTCAGAGCCCGACTAAACTGCGTAAGCACTGTAATGCCTGGCACTAGAAATACACTAGTCATTGTTGCTAAGTAACGATTAAAAAAATAATAATTTTGCTAATAACGACGCAATTTGACAAATATTACACTAATAGACTGTGGATTATTCCAAAAAGAGTCGCAGAATTTAAAATTGTCGCAAAACCGATTTTAAAGAAAACAAATTTTTCATTTTTGGGAAAATATTTGGTCGGGCTGGGCCCGACCAGCCAGACCGCTAGCTACGCCACTGATTATCGTAATACTCCTATTGACGGTGTAACTCCGGCGCAAGCACTAATGAGCAGACGACTTCGATCAACCATTCCCACCTCTCAAAGAAAACTAAATCCAAAGCTCATCAACCAAACTACGTTTAAAGCAGCACGTCCACAACAGCAAGAACAGAAAAGAAAACACTATGACCGCACAGCCAAGTCTTTGGCACCACTGGAAGAAGGAGATATTGCTCGATTTCGCAAAGATCCTGCAGCACCATGGACTCGCGGAACGGTAACACGAAAACATGAAGCACCCAGAAGCTACATAGTAAAAGGGAAAACGGGACAGAATACAGACGGAATCGCAGACATCTAAGAAAGACAAATGAAGAAATATCTGATTACAACACCACGGATATTGACGGTGCTAAAGTTCTGACTCCGCAAAAACAAGAAGCCAGTAAAGAAAAAGACAACGTCTCAAATCCTACACAAACTGATACAATTCACCAAGTAAAAACAAGTCGTTATGGTAGACGAATCAACCCAAATCCAATTTACAAGACCTGAAATATAAACGTGTTATCTATAGCGCCTGAACACTTAAACTTAAACTATTTTCAATTAAAGAAAAGAGGGATGTAATATATGCACATAACTAACTATAAACTTCCGTTATGTCATATATAATTAACATGCACTGAGGCATGACTTCATTATTACATTAGCACATGTAGAGAGCACAACGTGTAAGCTGAGAGATAGCACAATAAACGTAGACTAATAACTATCAGAGTTATTACAGTACCTTCCTCTTTTCTTAATGTTGTAGTGCGAGGTACTTTCCTCTTTTCCTAATATTGTAGTGCGAGGTACTTTCCTCTTTTCTTAATGTTGTAGTGTGAGGTACATTCCTCTTTTCTTAATGTTGTAGTACGAGGTACCTTCCTCTAGTTCCTAAAAACCGAATTCTTAAACACAAAAGAAATATATTTACTTCGATCAGGCTATCTTGCTTCACACTAAATCCAGTGAGAACACCAACATCGATAATTGACATTCCTGCGCTTTCATTAACAGTCAAAAACCTGTAGAAATGTAGCGTTTTACACATCTGGTAAAATAAAGAATGTATAACAGCTTGCTACCAAAAAGTTAAAACATTTTACATTTTACATTTTACGTTCTCGAGCTGTGAATAAATAAGCGCTTACCTGGATCATAATAGTCGTACACGGACACAGGGACAGGTTGAACTATTCCGACTTCAAAGTCACGTTTGAACTCCAGATTGAAACAAAGCGCGTGTGTGCTATTTGTCCAGGTACAAATACACTTGTCGGTCAGATATTTCAAACTTCGCTATTCCTGGATTAGCTTTATCTTGAAGCTAAAAGAAAATGTAATTTTTAACAAATGGATTCAAAGAATTAGGTATATATTTTTTTACGAGGGAATAGCGAATAAAGAAAAACACTTCAATTGCACGAAATCTGAATACTGTTTTTTTTATTGTTCTGTTTGTTTGAAAAATATTTTAATGGTCGCCAAGCTACAGATAAAATTGAACGATCCATGAAATTAAGACCACATTTTCATTCTGGTGCAACTGATTTGTGTAGTTCCTAAAAACCGAATTCTTAAACACAAAAGAAATATATTTACTTCGATCAGGCTATCTTGTTTCACACTAAATCCATTGAGAACACCAACATCGATAATTGACATTCCTGCGCTTTCATTAACATTCAAAAACCTGTAGAAATGTAGCGTCTAGGGCGGATCTAGAGTATGTCAAATCCGTCGCGCGACTGATGTTTGAAATTCAAAAATTACCTATTCATATTAATTAAAATCATTAATTATTCTTACTTTATTATCGCATTTACTTCGTGATAAAAATCCAGCTTTATTTATTATTGAAAACTAATGACTAATCCAATGAAAATCTCCTTGGTAACCAGATCAGTTGAATTTTAATTGACCTGGAATAACCGACTGATAAGCGGGGTGATGATATCATCTGCAAATCTCAGGTTGTTCATCCTCTCTCCATTGATGTTAATTCCCACTTCAACTTCCATTCTACTGAATATTTCTTCCAGCGCTGCTGTAAACATCACTGGTGACAAGGTGTCTCCCTGCCTCACCCTCTTCATCTTGATTTTTCGGCTAGTTGATTCAGTTCGAATCTGAGCTGTGCTTCCATTATATGTTTCTTTTAAGATGTTGATGTACTTTTCCTGTACGCTGTGCTGTTTTAGCGCCTCAAGACAGCCTTATGCTGGATGGAGTCAAAGGCTTTTCATAGTCTACAAATGCCATGTGGATGGGTATTTTATACTCATTGGTTTTCTCGAGTATTGCAAAACTGACTGCAGATGGTCGATGGTGGAATGACCTCTTCTGTAGGCTGCTTGTTCTGGTGGTTGGTGGTCACTAGGGTGTTGTTTAATCTATTTTTCAAGATCTTCATGAAGAGTTTGTAGACTTGAGAGAGTAAGCTGATTGGTCTGTAGTTTGCGAGGTTTTTCTGTCTCCTTCTTAAATATGAGTGTGATGATGGCATTTTCCACCCATTTGGCACTATTTCTTCAGTCATCACTCTATTGAAGAGCGTCCTCAGCTTCGATCTGACCACTTCTGCCTCCGCTTTTAGCATTTCAATCACAACCTGATCTTCTCCTGGTGCTTTGTTGTTCTTCATACTTTTCATTGCGTGCTCAATTTCACTGTCAAGGATCGGTGGAACATCCTCTGCCTCTTCTTTTCTGATGTTCTGGGCTGCATCTTGGTATAAGTTTTCATAAAATTCTGCGCACCTCTCCAGAATTCTCTCCCTGTTATTGATGACGGTTCCATCATGTTCCTCTAAAGTTGGTATAAGAACCTTGCAGCCTTCTTTCTAAAGTTGGTATAAGAACCTTGAAGGGAGGAAAGATGGAATGAAAATGAACAAAAAGAAGACAAAGATCATGTGCAATGAAATAGCAAAGAAAAGGAGAAGAAAAGGAATATCGATTGACGGAGAACGGCTGGAAGAGGTTGAAGAGTACAAGTATTTGGGAAGACTACTAACACCAGGAAATGAGATGGCGAGAGAAATAGATGAGAGTATAACATCAGCTTGGAAGAGATTTGGACAGTACAGCATGTTCATGAGAGATCAAAGAATGCCCATGTGTCTCAAAAGGAAGATCATGGACACTGTCATACTACCAGCAATGACTTATGGAGTAGAGACGTGGGCACTTACCAACCATCAAAGAGAGAAACTGGCAATCACCCAAAGAAGTATGGAAAGATCAATGCTCGGTGTCACGAGGAGAGATAAGATCCGGAATGAAGACCTGAGAGCAAGAACAAAAGTGAAGGATGTCATGGAGAAAGTTAATAAAGCCAAAGGAAAGTGGGCAGGACATCTAGCCCGAATGAAAAATCATGAATGGGCAAAGAAAACAACCGAATGGACCCCGTGAGACAAGAAAAGAGGCAAGGGAAGACCAAAAAGGAGATGGAGAGATGACATCGAGCAGAGAGCGGGCAGCATGTGGACCCAGAGAGCCCAAGACCGTAAAGAGTGGAGAAAGATGTGGAGGCCATCCGCCAGCAGTGGCGTGACAGGCTGATGATGATGATGATGAAGCGGGGTGGCTTGACTGGTTCGACTTATAAAGGAGTCTATGAACGCCAGAAACGCTATTTTATTGGTCAATGGCCAGATCAGTGGACAGTCTGGAATAATCTCGACCGATAATGGGGTGGCGGACTTATAAGGAGTCCAATTGCTATCTTACAATTGGTTCATTTGAATTTTGTCTTACTGTGATTGGTTTGACCGATTTCGACTGATAGCCAACTGAACTAACATAGTCAAGCTCACTGTCTGAATTGAATGTTTGATCGTTTCATAGTAATTTTATAAGCATGATAGAAACTAAACTACAATCAGATGGAATTTATGGAAATATTTTACAAATTCATATGTTGACATGAATGCTGCTTTCAAAATGGGAATTTTTCAAGAGGGTGAAAAATTTATGGATGAATTGTAAATGCTTGGCAAAGACGATCTCGCGAGCGACATTTCAGTCATTGATGTTCAAAACAAAGCCAACATTGTTTTGAGTTTTATCAGCAGAAATTTACATCGAAAATCGTAAGTAAAGGACAAGTGAAGTGTATGCATGAATGCAATATATCAAAGTCAATTTATGCGAGTGTGTGATGCGATTTATGTTAATATGGCGTATGGTAAGCAGACTGATGCTTCTAAAATTGTTGTTGCCGAAGGACTTTAGCTATGATTTCTTTAATGCTTGGGGAATCGTGGCCGTTATATGGCAGCGAAATCCTACATTTCTGCAAATATATTTCAATGGACAAAAAATCTGTAGCCATAAGGTGCCATACTATTATTTACTTTATCATAAACAAATGTTTGGGGCTTTTCAGTTTATGATCATTGATCATTCAATCATTAGACAGTTATACTCATAGATATAGTAGGTCTAGATTACTGACGAGCCGCCATATTGCGTGACATTCATGATAAATCCAAGATGGCGTGGGAACCGGGCAAAAAACATAGAGTCACTATAGAGCAATTGATGTTTTTCGCAATTTACTTCTTTTCATTGTTTTCAAACTCTTCCGATCAAGTTTTATTGGAAACAAATCGTTATTGCAAGTGTTTTGAAACCATATTGGACAGTTATTATTAAAATACGGGCGAAAATATCACTTTCGAAATATTGTGTAAATTGGTCATTTGGTTGTCTCGAGTCGTTCATCCACTAAAATAAACAGATTTTGTCAGCTTTATCTCACATACTGGTTTGTTGCGCATTGAAATATATCATATTGACAATTTATAGAAAGATGGGAAAATCAATCTGAACATTTATGACAAAAAAGCAATTTATTTACGAAGGTACTCCCACTGTACTCGTACTGATATGTGAGATTCATCCACAGTTTAGTAAGGCCATTCGACGCTGAATGGAGAGAGGAGCAAGGAGATACATAACACTGCAGCACTATTGTTTACTGACTAGATCTTAGAAAAGCTGTTAATGTTGGGAAACGTAGCTGAAGGAAACTTGCCTCATCTCATTTGCTATACTGATGAGATCTTACAGCTAAGTTGTTATACGAAAGAGAAGAAAACATATGTATGTTCAGTAGCTTGTTATATTACTGGTTATTTCAAAATCTGACATAGTAACATTCAAATGCATAACTCAAGATACTGTTACAATACAATTTTTGGAGAGAGTTATAAAGCTCTGTATAAAGTACTTTTTTTTTTTACCAGAGCTAAGGTGTTTATTGAATTTATATATTATCTTATAAAATATTTGATATAGATATTATCGGTGGCATAGCCAGACGATGTTGCTATGTAAATTTCACTGCATCATTGTTCATTTCATTAAAAATCTCTTGTTTTTACAGTCAGTGAACACAGCAACATTAGGATAGCATGACCAAATAAAAATGCTGGCTATGTCCCAGATTATTATAAGATGTAGCTGTGAATAAAATATATGTGACTTATATCCTCAATATACTTTGTTATAGTATATGTTTTTATTATGCTATAGCTACAAACACCATCCTTGACACCAGTTGTTTCTAAACTGAGGAGGTTATCCTTATTAAATAAATGCAATTATTATTATTATCATGTTACTCTTATTATTTGTTTTTCTTCTACAATGCCAATACAATTTTATAACTAAGAATGTCTAATTTGCATCACATTGTTAACATACAACTAATGACTTGCGAGACAAAAACTGTATCATACTGCTCAGTTGGTTCATTTTATGACACCTATGTACAAAGATAAGTAAAGAAGATAAAAACTTACGGATATTTTACCATTCAATACATGAAATTTTACGTGTAAAGAAAATTGCCATACAGTTACAGTTTTCAGTTACATATGTGTACAGTAAAATATTTGTACACCAGTTCTCCAAACTCTACTCCGAGAGAATAGTTTATAAAGGAGCGCCATCTAAGCGACAAAAGCTGACAAAACTCATCCTTTTTGGAAACGATTAAGACTGTGTCTGTTAAGTGCCAACACATATTTGAAGAATGAAAGAACGAATAGCATCTTGAAGTGAAATTTATGTAAAAAATATGAAGATTAATTTTCCCATCTTTTTGTATGTATTCAATATGATGTATTTCAACGTGGACGAACCAGTACGGGAGCTAAAGCAGACGAAATCCATTTATTTTGGTAGACAAACGCCTCGAGACAACCAAACGACCAATTTACACAACACTTCGCTAGCGATATTTTCGCACGTATTCCAATAATAATTGTCCAATATGGCTTCAAAACATTATTAATAACGCTTTGTTTCCAATAAAACTTGATTGGAGGAGTTTGAAAATACTGAAACGAAGTAAACTGCAAAAAACAACAATTGCCTAATAGTAGCCCCAAGTTTTTTGCCCGGTTCCCGCGCCATCTTGGATTTATCATGAATGTCACGCTGCCGTCTTAATAAGTCTTATATTACGTCACACTCGTCAGCGATCTAGACCTACTATATCTATGGTTATACTACATATTGTTTAAGATTTGAGAAAACTAACATTGATTACATGAGAAGCTGTTTACTATAACCTGTGATTTTGAGTCTTATGAACTATGAAGCTTTTTGTTTTGACAATTTGACTGGAATGGTATTAAACCTGAGTATTTCACATACATGAAATGTTGTCCCATGTCACATGTTGTCCCCTTTTCTAACTGAACACCTAATGTAGAGATGTAAAGGTGTGTGTTAATCTACGGCTCATACCAGCTTGTTTGCCATAAATTCCAAAGGGTTATTGATGTATGAAAAGCATTTTCTATAAAGTAAAAATGTCTTCCCATGTATGCAGATAAACCTTGAAATTTGGCAAAACAGCAAAGTATTGTTCATGATCACTAGGTAATTTTTCTGATTATCATTATAATTTCTAAACTAAATTATTTTAGATTTACATTTAAACAAGCTTTGATCATATGAAAAGATATTTATCATAACCAGTAAGCATGACACATAAACCATTTTTAACATTCATGTAATTATATAATTAAAGACATGTTGGTTACATTCTGTTTGTATTTGATAATACAATGCTACTAGTGATTGCTATATAGCACACCTTGCAGAAGATAATAGTCTAGTGAAATGCCTAATAAACATTTATGGCATTAGGCTAACCTTAACTGCAAATTTTCAATCTGATAATTTTTGCTTAATCTTTGGCATAAAAAAATTTTGAGTTTTTCACAAAGGGTGAATTTGCTGGCACTGATGTGGAGATGGGTAAAGAGTTACAATAAACTTGCATGGTTTGAAGTCTGAGCTTTTCTATATCTATGAACTGTCACTTGTAGTACCAAATTTCTAACTTAACTTATTACATAGAGGTTTGAATGGGGTCTCTAGGGGTCTATGCCTGACAACTTGGTAGAAATTTTAAAGAATATATCTGTTTTTGAATAGCATTATTGTAAAATAAATTTACGTTCCTAGACATGCTAATGAGCCATATATTTGGCATGATAATGAGCCTAAATATTTGGCAAAACATTCAAGTATTGTTCACTTTATTTTTTTTTGAAAAAAAACGTAAGAAAAATGTGTTGTTTTTACGCAAAAACGATGCCCACAAAATACATTTTGTATTGCTCTAAAACGCTGAAAATGGCATTTTCAAGACTTTGAAATTCAAAATTTCTCAGGGGAGAATGCCTCAGACCCCCCCAGGTGCGGAGCGCCTCTAACGTTTTATGACTGATGTTTGAAAATCCTAGATCCGCCCCTGGTAGCATTTTACACATCTGGTAAAATAAGGAATGTATAACAGCTTGCTACCAAAAGTTAAAACATTTTACATTTTACATTTTACGTTCTAGAGCTGTGAATAAATAAGCCCTTACCTGGATCATAATAGTTGTACACGGACACAGGGACAGGTTGAACTATTCCGACTTCAAAGTCACGTTTGAACTCCAGATTGAAACAAAGCGCGTGTGTGCTGGCTATTTTGTCCAGGTACAAATACACTTGTCGGTCAGATATTTCAAACTTCGCTATTCCTGGATTAGCTTTATCTTGAAGCTAAAAGAAAATGTAATTTTTAACAAATGGATTCAAAGAATTAGGTATATATTTTTTTACGAGGGAATAGCGAATAAAGAAAAACACTTCAATTGCACGAAATCTGGATACTGTTTTTTTTTTTATTATTTTTCTGTTTGTTTGAAAAATATTTTAATGGTCGCCAAGCTATAGATAAAATTGAACGATCCATGAAATTAAGACCACATTTTCATTCTCGTGCAATCGATTTGTGTAGTTCCTAAAAACCGAATTCTTAAACACAAAAGAAATATATTTACTTCGATCAGGCTATCTTGTTTCACACTAAATCCATTGAGAACACCAACATCGATAATTGACATTCCTGCGCTTTCATTAACAGTCAAAAACCTGTAGAAATGTAGCGTTTTACACATCTGGTAAAATAAAGAATGTATAACGGCTTGCTACCAAAAAGTTAAAACATTCGTTCTCGAGCTGTGAATAAATAAGCGCTTACCTGGATCATAATAGTCGTACATGGACACAGGGACAGGTTGAACTATTCCGACTTCAAAGTCACGTTTGAACTCCAAATTGAAACAAAAACTTTTGTAACGTTACTTTAAGTTTAACTTTTACTTTGTTTTTTTTTAAAGTTTTTTTTTAAGTTTTTTTAAAGTGTATTTGTAACTTTTTGTAACTTTTTAAAAGTACCTGTAGTGATAGGAGAGTCCAAGCCCACGGATAGTATGCCACATTGGACCCTTGAAAATAAAATATCCAGTCCATGTATAAAAACGTGCAAAAACCTCAATAAATTTTTCATCCAAAGCATACCTCCAAAGCAGTCAAACACTCAATGAAGACTAAAATAGCGGGAAAATCTGGAAATGTGTAAGTTTGAATACAACGACAGCATTGAATGAGAAATGATAATTCCACAGAACCAACTCCGATGATTTTACTTCCAACATTTTCTCATAAAAACACACACACATTTTGCACATTCTCCAACCTGATACAAACATAATGGATACATAGGAATAAGCATGGATAAATGGTGATTTAAAAGGAATTTAAAAAGAGTATCCTCTGGTAATACACACTGTAGTTGTGTTTTATATGGACAAGAGTTGGGAATGAATTCAGTCTCCCATATCTCGCTCGTCTTCTCTGGTAAAGTATTTACATTACAGGCCATGTGAACACGAATGTTATTATGGTGAGTTAATTTTTCACGTAATGAAAACAAATCTGTAATGACCTGGAAAAGATAGAGTTTAAATATGGCGAATAAAAAGATCACTGAGAGTATTTTTAATGTCTTTACCTCGTTAGAATCACTTTTTAAATCATTCAATATTTTGGTGAGAAAGTTCTTTTGATGAATGAAATTACTATATCTGTAAGGGCTTTCTGAAAAAACAACAGTCGATAACTAATACCTCACTTCACTAATACCCTTCTCATTTTGACTGACGTTTTGACAACCTTAGCGATTGTCGTCTTCTAAGTCGTCGTATCCTATTTTGTATACAGGATGACGTATGACAAATAAAGACAAATACGGCTAACCTGACGTTTACTCCTCACTTGACTCTTAAGATGACTTAACAAATATGCTTTTTATCATAGTCTCTTTGAAGTAACATTCAACACTCTACGTCGGCTGCAACTGGAATGCTCAACGTATTCTCACAAATTTCTTCATATGACGTAGGATCAGGCAAGGATCTGATTTCTGATGCGCTCGTAGATGCCACTTCACTTGACAAAGTAGTCGTACACTCGTACATGTTTCATCTATTTTCTCAGTTTCAGAAGAAGACTGAGAATGAACTAATTTGTTGACTTTAACATAACAATTCTCATGAAACGTTCGTTTTTTACCCTTCGATCGAACAAACTTCTTATTATTAGGCATTTTCACCAGATTTTGACACGATTACAACAAAGCATTTCACTGACTTTCTTTACAAGCATGAATGCATGAACATTCTGTGCCTAGTATTATAAAACTCTATTGTATATGAAAGATTATTAGAAAAACTGTCTAAAAATGATACTTTTGAAAAATTGAATTTTTCTTCATTTTTTTTCTATCGAGCCACCTTAAAAAATCATTAATAAGCCTCAGTTTAGTTAATGATAAAGACGATGGTGCTAACGGCCAGCGTTCATCTTGTGTTTTCAACTCTACGTCGCTTCATTTCACTCCAAACGGGCGATTGAGCTTCGGTCAGTGACTTATCGCTCGGTTTTATTTTTACATTCTTGTATTTGTGAATTGGTTGAGCCTTATGAACCAAATGTTGCCTCAACTTAACAAGGGCTTCTTGTTCCTCCTTCTCTCGTTGAGCATCGCGCTCTCTTCGTAATTCTTTGTCAATCTGTTCACGTTCTTTCTTGTTCAATTCCAGTTCTTCGTGTCGCTCCGCGCGACTGTTCGTGTTCAATGTGAACTCACTGACTTCAGTCAAAGGTTTCTTCGATTTCTGCGGCAGAAATGGAGCATCGTGGACAACTTTACATGGCTTTGCTTTGAAAATGGCAGTCGTTCGACTTTCTTCTAGTTCTGTTTTAATCTGAGAATACAAATAGCTGAAGCACCTCGACACTAGGAAAACTTACAAAAACCCTCACTGTTGATGAGAAAGCTTTGCAATTACAAACCTTCTGTATCCATTTTTCTGCCTTTTTCGCTCCTATGTTGTCAGTATTTAATAAAAATGGCATCATGTTGGTACCACATCTCGTTGCAACAGCTGGCAATGGATCTGGCGAATCTGATGGTAACGGTTGAGCTTTGAATTCTCTTAGCTAAATATAGCATAAACTATAAGTGTTGAGCTACTTTGAATCCTTTTTGATGAGAAAAACATGCAGACCAGTCCAGTCGTTTGAACTTTACCTTTTCTTCTTCCTTGTAGACGTCTTGGATTTTCTCTTCTTTTTTCTGCCATCTTTCTTTGTCTTTCTCAATAAACGAGAACGGTTTCGGTTCTGTGTGTTCGTGCTTCAGTTGAGGCCGGAAAATTTTCTCGAAATTCGGTTGCGGCATCGCTTTGAAATTCACTGCTGTCGTTTCCTTAAGGGTTATAAAGATAATAAAAGAAACGCATCTATTACAGGTAATTATAAGTTTACGTGTTTATTCCTCATGATAAAAAGCCGCGGGTTTAGAATAAAATTTTACCTCTGTAGATGATTTCTCTTTTCTTTTTAGTTGACGCTCGTCAGACTCGAACGAGAAAGGTTCAGGTTTTGTGGGCGCGATAGCCTCATGATATTTCACTGGGATTCCGTACATGCCATCGCATTCTACAATGCGACGGTCAAACGGTTTTGCTTTGAAGGTATAGCTGAAAAAAAGACGCGACTGTTTCAATGGTTTGTTGCTCAATGTATGTTGCAGAAGAACTAAAAGATAATGAAGTAAGATCAAAGGAACTATCATCGTCGAGAAGCTGGTGTTTTCATCTTACAACAAAGGTTTGTAGAAATGCAAGACGGAACCCGTTTTCAGATGATTAAATTGAGAACAGAAATTTAAGAGTATATGATATGACATCTGGACTAGTATCCAAGCCTACTAACTTTTTCATTTTTTCAACTTCTTTCTCTTCTTGTTCTTGCCAACTCAACACGTCACTACCAACGGGACGTGAGCGCGTCTTGGTGCTCAGATTCGGAGTCTTCGGGACGGTAAACGATTTTGTCTTCGTTACAACCGTATTGGCATTACTGTCTTCTTGGTTGTTTGCACAGGGCATGTTTTTATCGTTTGCTGCCTTAGTATGAAATCTTGGAGGCGTTAAAGTTTGAAACTTGTAAACTTGAAGAGCTACGGGAACGTATGAATCACTCTCTACACCGGCGTCTTTCTCCATTGTCGCATTCTTCTTTTTTTTTTGACCACCGTTGCTCAGATTAAAAGGTTTTGGTATTGTTACATTACGATTTTTCCATGTCTACAAGAATCGAAAGAAAGGATTGAGTTGCGCAGCAGATGCAACAGTTTGTACACATCATTAATAGTAGAGACAATTCTAATGCATTAGATTTTTTCTTACTGATTTACCTAGATAAACGACTATGGAGAAGGTTCAAATAGGCAAAAAACGAACAATGATAATCCTTCATTTGGGGCTATCCATTTTGTTTGAATTTTTTGTGATTAGTACAACAACAGTACATGAACAAACACATGTAACCCATCAGTTACATGTGTTTGTTGATGTACAAGATCATCCGCGTAAGTAGAGTACTGAGAAAGATTGTTGGTGTTGATGTTAACTGACAGTTCTGACAACCTTAGAATTAGTCATCTTCACAGTCAACTTCAACACCAACAGTCCTTCTCAGGACTCAACCAACCTGAATGATCTACATCTATTAACCGATTATTATTCAGTAAGTCACAAGGTGAATTTTTTATTGGTATTTCTTTACAAAAGTTAGATTTTAGGTTTACTGGTGAAGGTGGATGTTGTCTTAAACTGTTCCAAAATCCCTTTTCAACATCTTCACTAACTGTGTCTGATGATTGGTTTGATATTTCTCGATTTTGCTTTATCCTTCTTTCAGTTTGAAATTTAAACTCCTGTGGTTGTGTTAGACTAATGCAATTTGTTTTTACTGGCTTAACCGAGGTACATGAAAATGCTTTTTTCATCATGTTCTCATTTGCTTTGATGTGGTTCTTGGTTTGCTTATGAAGTTTAGCAATGCATTCCATCTCAAGTTCTTCGGTTGTTTTCAGTTTGATCATTGTAGGCTTGTTGGTTTTCTGACGCCTTAACAAAAGATTATGTAAAATGTAACTCAATCCTATCTGTTATTATTCCCTAGCAATATGTGTGAGTCGATTTTTTTCTTCTTCTTACTTCAGTAATTGTGGTGTTACAGGTACAGTGAGTTCCTGGGGTTTCAACTCTGGAATATTTGATCTTGATCTTGAACGGCGGCTTCTCTCACTTCCTGCAGATGATCTTGTCTGCCTTTTCCTTTTAGCAGCATTGGCAAGTCCCGTTGAATTCAAAGAACGATTTCTTCTCTTCGAAGCCCTGCTCAAACTTTGATATTAAACATATCATTGTGTGAAATACTGTACTGTTATTGAAAACAATTGGTATAAATACCTTTCTGGTTTTCTTGGTTGGTCAGTAGAAGATGTTTCTGATGATGTGTCACTGTTCTTGGTATCATCTAATTGACTTTCCTTTACAGTCACAGTTTCACTTTGTTTCTTCTCATTATCCATTGTTTCTTTCCCTTTCTCAACATCATTACTTTCTTCTGTCACATTATCAATTGCTTTCAATTGAGAATCATGATGTTGAACTTTGTCGTCCTCATCATTCACTTCCTTCTGGTTCTGCACATTTTCAGTTTGGACTATTGGACATGAGACATCATCAGAATTCTTACTGTTTCTCATGCTTTTCATCTCTTGGCATTCTAGGACAATTTTTGGTTCACATTTGTCTTCCTCGTTCCTTGATAAACTTGCAGGCTTTTTCTCAGTAATATCATGGTGATTTTCAACAATTTCAATTGCGTTTTGAACATTCTCTCTTTTTATTTCAGGTTTTGTTGCTACTTCGTTGTCGTTGTCATGAATTGATTCTTCTGTTCCCATTTTTTTAAGCAACGTGTCTTTATTTGAAGTGCTGTTTCTCTCTGGTTTTGGGGTTGCCTTTAGAGGAGCTTCGTTAATTTCTTCTGGAATAACAATACCTTCATCATCTCCTCGTCTATTGTCTGAAGAGAGCAATGGTTCAGTTAAAAAGAAAATCAAGTTGCACTAACATGTATATATATATTGTTAAATATGGACTGACCGAACCAAGAATCAACATCTGTGTCATCTTCATCTTGTAATTTCGCGAAATCTACAAATTTGCACGCTTCGTACTCAAACGTCGGATCGATAATAGATTTTTCCATTTTTCAGTCAGTCGAAAATTTAATGGATGAGTTTCAGATTGTGGTGTGGAAAAAAAATTCAAAATAGTATAATGTAAATATACGTTGCCGTTGTATCTCAATTCAAAGTTTCAAATATTGTGCATAAGATTTCACCAATTATAAGCCGTTTGTGGTCTTATTGACCAATAAAATGCGATAGAATCTCTTGTTTTGATTGGTCAAACGTGTTTTGACTTTTTGAAGAACAATCAATTTTAATTAGCTCTATCTCAAAATGGCGGTGTTCTTTAATTTTATTTTCTTGTACAAGACAATAGATGGCAAAACCAACAAATGGTTATTTTGAGGATGAACACTTAATTACATATTGCTGCCCTGAAATGTTTTATGCAAAATGACGGAGTGAATGCTAGCCTGTGAGTTATGTTTTCTTACAATTATTTCTCAAACTAACAACTCCAAGTTCTTTTTAATTTTTTGAGCATTTGCTTGCAATACGGTATCTTTTACTTTATATCTGACAGTTACTTTCTTTTTTATTAGGAGTTAAAGTTTCAAAACGTGTTATTGAAATGGAACCAGATAGTACTTTCGAAGTAAGAAACAAGTTAATGGGAATCATAAAAGCTATTCGTCCCATCGATGTTGCTGTTGTTATCAGCTCGCTTGTCGCTATGTACTTGTTTCGACTGCAAGACGGTTTTCAACTCATGCCTATATGGCAGCTAAAAGAACCTGAATCTGCCGAGCAATCTATCAAGTACTATTAGATATCACTCATTTTCAGTGTCAGTTTTATTTTCATCAGTTTTTAAAGCTTTGTGAATGTTTTATTTTATCTCTTTAGGGTTCCACCATTGATAGTTGATTTTGATGGAAACGGTCTTAAAGGTAACTCTATATTCCGAAAGGCTCTCTGTTACATTTTATTGTACTTGTTTTTATTATTTTTTTCTCACAGAAATCATCATTGTATCTGCTAGAGGAGTAAAAATGTTTTCATTTCATTCGGAAGACTTTGGTGATGAACATGATGCTTCCGAAATGAAAGAAAACAAAAATTACTCCAGTCCTGTGCTCTTTCATCTTCACCAAAAGGTTTTTCTTTTTGGTTTATATGAAGTAAATGTCGAATGAGCAATAAAATCAATATCTTTTACATAGGCTATGTTTCATTTTAATAAAATGAACAAGACTGAAGTGTTACATCCTATTGCAATGAACTCTGGCTGTCTGTCTCATAGAAATAGCATTTGCCCTCAGGTACATAAATGAGCAACTGGTAATTTATACATTTGGTGAAATTTGAAACAGAATACCAAACTGAGTAGCAAAAAAATGGAAATTTGTATGTGAATTTTTGATATTGAAATTTAGAGGAAATTGGTGTTGAGGTTTTTCTTGAGACTCTTTAAGAAAGTTGTTGTCTCACTTATCAACATTGCAAATTTGTGACAGGTTTTGGCTATTGTATGGAATGACTGGTCTGTTACATTATTATCTCATGATTTGAAAATATTATGGAAATCCAGACCAATGACATTAAGCCTTCATTCAAACTTACAATTTACGTAAGTGTTGATTATTCAGTATTTTGATCGAAATAAGATGATGTGACTCCAGTCAATCATTGTTGCACTTCTTTGGAGTATTTTTGAAATGATTTTGATAGTTTTGATTTATTTTAATTAGAGAGATGGCTGTAAAAATTTGTTCCGGTGATGAAACCCCATTTGATGATGGGCTTGTAATAATAAGTGGCGTCCTTCATCTTTCTGGTCATTCATCCAGTGATGTGAAAATGTAAGTTGATTTATATCAAATGATGCAATAAATGTTTTGTCTTGGTTTTCTTTGACTATTATGACTACACTCTGCAATATTTTTTTTTACTTGCTCTATACTATTGTTATGTGTGAAGAAATTAAAATGAGAATGGTATGTGTCTGACTGTATTCATTTTTCCTTAGTTTGACATTTTTGATGTATTAGAAAATTTGTGTTCTGTTGTGTATACTAGATGATGTTGTCTCGTTTAAATAAACATGAAACATATTGTTCCAAAACATTCTACACTTTCAAAACATAAGATTTGGAAGTGGGGTTCAATTTCAGCCATACATATGGCTTTGCTTATTAATGTTTATCATTGTAAGAACTTTGAAGTCTTGACCTAATTATTTATTCAACGGTAACCGAGACAAGGAAAACAGATAATCCTTTTTTGCCATAAAGCCCAGCCCTGTCATGGATGGTTTGAAACAGTCAATGAAAGAGTTATATTGTGAAGGATATCAAGCATTTAAATTTGTAATAAAAATCCCAATTTGGGTCCATGCTTCCTGATCTCCTGCGACAGGAGAAAAGTATGGTTGATTCAAATTCAAATGATCTTTTTTTGAAACTTTGTACTATTCTTTGATTTATTGTTAAGAAAAGCTTCATGAGAAATGCTTAATAATTGTATTATTTACATTCAAGAAATCATCATCACCCTCAAAGTACACAGGTTACATCAAACAAAACTCCTGAGGAAATCAGTAATGAACAAGCTGGTGTTGAACCCGAGAACATTAATAATGATGGACTTCATCATGATATCAATCCTGTAAGTTCATGCAGCATGTCTGTAATCTGTTTGATGATGGATTTTCTTGCTGAACACATTGTAAATGTTTACAATGAAAGATTTCATGGCTGACATGCAGTGTTGCCAGACGAAATTTTAAAATATTCATGCTCGCTTGCGTCAAAAGTTCACAAAAATGGCAAAAAGTTCATATTACAACTAATTTTTAAGATCGGAAGTTAGCGGATTAACTCGGACATTTTCGGAAAACATCGGAAATTTTCGAAAACTTTTGGAAGTATTCGCAAAACATCGGATTATCTCAAAATCGTCGTTGTTTTGAAAGAACTGTCGAGCTATGAAGATTTTTGTTTCATTGAACTATGATTTATCTATGCATTCTTTATGAAAATGATGAAAATACAAAAATGCGTAATATTTAGAAAAGTTCACAAAAAGTTCACAAACTTTTAATGTTCATGAAATGTTCATGAAGAGAAAAAAAAGTTCACCACTCTGTGAACTTTTTTCACGACCTGGCAACACTGCTGACATGACATGTTAAAACATTGTTTGGACTGGGATTGAGTTGCACAATTAATTGCTGTAATATGAAGAACATCAGTCCTTGAGTTTGTAAGTGTTTAAAAAATTGCCTCTTAATGAGAAACAATAACAAAGAAACGCCGAATGGACGAACAGAAGCATTCAATTTCACACAACTGTATCAATGGGCAGCATAATGATTTTGCTTCATTTCCTAAACTTTAGGTTAGGATAAAAAGTTTTGCCAACGGCATCCACTCGTTTGTGAGTTCATTTCCTAAACTTTAGATTATGAAAAAAAGTTTTGCCAACGGCATCCACTCGTTTGTGAGTTCATTTCCTAAACTTTAGATTATGAAAAAAAGTTTTGCCAACGGCATCCACTCGTTTGTGAGTTCATTTCCTAAACTTTAGATTATGAAAAAGTTTTGCCAACGGCATCCACTCGTTTTGAGTTCATTTCCTAAACTTTAGATTATGATAAAAGTTTGCCAACGGCATCCACTCGTTTGTGATATTGCAATGCATTTTAGTTGAGAATCTTTATCCATAAACCCATATCTTTCATTTCAACTGTTCAAAGCGTTTCTTGCGTGGAAGTAAATGTAACATGTTCACTAACATCCCTAGAATTTGACAAAATACATTGGTCATTTTACTACTTATGCATTAAATGGAAATTCTGGAAAAGTGGTGTGGAAACACGAACCTGGAGACTTGGAAACAAGTAAAGAATCTCATCAGGTGGGTGTAATAAAGTAGCTTTTTCTGTTAAAATATCACCCAACCACTCTTCATCATGGAAAATGGTTATAAGCACTTGATCTCATAAACTCATAGTTAAATAGACCTTAGTTCAGTGACGTAGCCAGCAAGTTTTAGTCTTGCTGCGTAAATTTCTAAACATTATCTTTGTTCATTTCTTCAGAAATCTGTTGTTTTCATAACAAGTGAACACAGATAAATTAAAACACGAGGAGTAAATAAGCGGGCTGACTACTCCCATGGCTACGCCAGTGTTTTAGTGTAATGGTTTATGGTTATTGTGCTATTTTGTGTTTCCATTATAGGATCACCGAACTTCACATTTCAAACTTCAACTGCGAAAGAAAGCTGCTCATCGTGGCGAAGTTTACTGGACAAAATACAGCGATTCGTTTCTCGACCATCTTCCTTTCTTTTGGACCCATCCCTCTGAAACTAGTATAACTTTGGCAGAGTTTACAACAGCCAAACCAAAGAAAAGGAAAAGGACAAAAACAGAAGTGTTTATGAACTTTGTTGGAAATGGTGGAACTATTGAAAATAAGACCGCGTCTAGTGAATTGAATTCGGTTGTTATTAAGCACAGCAGAGGAATTGATGTCCTGAATTTGGAAAATGGTGAACCGTTATCTTCGTTGCAATTTGACTCTCAACGTTTGCCGATGTTAATGGCGATGAAACTATTGACTTGATCAAGTTTTATTTACAAGACGAGAATGACAAACATGATTGTTTTTTGGTCGTATCAGATGCGAATACAAAGTCTTCAATTTTGCTTAACTCCTCCGTTTGTTATCCGTCGAGTTTCATCGATTTTTTTGGTATGTTTTATGTGTACAGTTATGTATCTTTTTGTGTACAGTTATGTATCTTTATGTGTACAGTTATGCGTCTTTTTGTGTACAGTTATGCTTCTTTTTGTGTACAGTTATCGTGATGGAAAGTACGATGAAGCTGCTGAAGAGATCAGTGAATTGATTCATCTCTATGACAGACATGAACCTAAAAGTCATTCACTGTATTTTGAAGCGTGAAGACTTTTTAGCCGTGTGGTAAGTCTGGCAAAAATCATTTATCAGTTTTCTGCTATCGACTTGGAAGTGACTGACATTCGTTTTCATGAAATACTTTACCTACTAACTATAGAACTATATATACCCAAATAGTCTAGCATATACTAACACATTTTTTATTATATTTAAAAAATGATCGCTTTTCTTGTAGTGTGGAAGGAATACATTAGTTCTTCAACAAACATTTGAATTAATTGTTCGTTCCCAGTCTCTCAGTGAGACGAATGCCGAGTACACTGTTGAAGTACGTAGCTACCTTTGAATTTGTTTTTGAAATTTACTTAAATTGTACTTGACGTACTATAAAAATTCAATCTCTTTCTCAAATCTTTTCTTCTGAGAACACCTCGTAACTACTTTTAAGGAAAAAAAATTGAATATTTTTTGAAACTATTATGATTTTATTGATGTGTGATACTCATTTGTGAATTTTAACACAGAAAATTTTTATTTCAAATCTTGGTAATCAGTTAGTTATGCAGATGAAAATTCGTGATGCAATGAAGGCGTATATGAAACTAGATGAAACAAGTGTTCCTGCATTGACCGGTAAACTGAATTACAACGTTGTTCGTCCATCGCAAGCGATGATGACCATGACAAGTTAACTCAAGTACTAGAAGACTGGGTACGGTGAGTTCTGAGGTGGCTCATAAGCCCAATCTTGGCACGGAATGTTCTCGAACACGAAGGGCAAACCAGAGAGGCATCTGATGTTGAAGCACTGGCTGCTCTTGATTTCCGCAGCTCACGTTTCTGTTTGGCTTCAACATTAAGAAAAGAGGAAAGTACCTCGCACTACAATATACGCAGAAGACTATAGTCTTTGAATTTTTAGACTTTTTAACGCAAAAGACTATAGTCTTTGCATTTTTACACTTTTTTATAAAAAAGACTATAGTCTTTGCATATTTACACTTTTTTATGCAAAAGACTATAGTCTTTATTTTACTCTTTTAAGCAATAAGATCTTATCTTGCATTTTTTATTCTTTTACGCAAAAGACTATAGTCTTTGCATTTTTTCTTTTACGCAAAGACTATATCCTGACTTTTTACAAAAAAGATGAGGTCTTAGATTTTTACACTTTTTTTTATGAAAGACTATAGTCTTTGTGATTTTACATTTTTACAAAAGACTATAGTCTTTGAATTTTTACACTTTTTGTTGAAAGACTATAGTCTTTGATTTTTATCTTTTTAGAAAAGACCAGGATCTTGTGATTTTTACACCCTTTATGAAAAAGACTATAGTTTTTAATTTTTATTATCTTAAGATTTAAAAGACTATAGTCTTTGATTTTTATACTTTTTTAGGGCAAAGACTATAGTCTTCGGAATTTTATACTTTTATCGCAAAGACACTAGATTTTTTCTCTTTTTTATGAAAGATCCAAATACTCTTTTTTAAAGTAAGTACTAATAGTGTATCCTATCCTTTTAAAGTAAGTATAATGTTCTTTGATTTTATACTTTTTACGCTAAAGACTATAGTCTTGTGTTTTTTTATCTCTTTTATGAAAAACTAGTCTTTTGCATTTTTTGACCTTTTTATGAAAAAGACTATATCTCAGATGATTCTTTACTGCCAAAGACTATATCTCTTATTTTTTGACTTTTATGAAAATCCAGTCTTTGATTTTTACTCTTTATGAAAAGACTATAGTCTCTTTGTATTTTAACACTTTTTATGAAAAGATCCAGGTCTCTTTAGATTTTACACTTTTTATGAAAAGACTATATCTTTGATTTTATTTTTTATAAAAAGACTTAGGTCTTGATTTTATTACTCTTTTTTATGAAAAAGACTTAGTTTTGATTTTTGCATTTTTAAAAGACTATAGTCTTTGATTTATGACTTTTTTAAAGACTATAGTCTCTTGAATTTTATACTTTTTAGAAAAAGACTATAGTCTTTGATTTTTTATACTTTTATGAAAGCTGATAAAAATGATCTTTGAAGTTAAGTAACACCAAGAAATGACACCCTTTTTTAGTGGTCTTAGATTTTATACTTTTATAATTAAAGACTTAGTCTTTTTTTATTAATTTTTATGAAAACTGTCTTAGGATTTGCTTTTTTATGAAAGACCAGGTCTTAGATTTTATGACTTTTTAAAAGATCTTAGTCTTTGATTTCATTATGAAAGACTAGGTCTTTATTTTATGACTTTTTATGAAAAAAAGACTAGTCTTAAAGTTGATCTTTTATGAAAGACTATAGTCTTTAAGATTTTATTCCCTTTTATGAAAAAGACCATGGTCTTGATTTTATTATTTTTTATGAAAAGACTCAGTCTTTGTGATTTTACTTTATGAAAAGACTATAGTCTTTAGATTTATTACTTTTTTATGAAAAGACTATAATCTTTAGATTTCTTTATACCTTTATGTAAAGACTATATTCCTAGATTTTTAACTTTTATGAAAGACTATAGTCTTTAGATGACTTTTCAAAAAGACTATAGTCTTTTCATTTTACACTTTTTATGAAAAAGACTATAGTTCTGATTTTTACCTTTTTATGAAAAAAGACTATAGTCTTGATTTTATTTTTACGCAAAAGACTATAGTCTTTAGATTTTATTCTTATTTAAAGACTATAGTCTTTGATTTTTTTACTTTTGAAAAAAGACTATAGTTTTAGATTTTAGACTTTTTATGAAAAGATCCATAGTCTTTGTTATTATTCTTTATGAAAAAGACTATAGTCTCTTAGATTTTAACCTTTTACGCAAAAGACTATAGTCTCTTGTGATTTTGACTTTTATGAAAGATCTATAGTCTTTGTGATTTTACACTTTTTATGAAAAAGACTCATAGTCTTAGATTTTATGACTTTTATGAAAAGACTATCTCTTTTGATTTTACACTTTTACGCAAAGACTAGTCTTAGATTTTATACTTTTATGAAAGACTTATCTTTAGATTTTTATCTTTACTTAAAAGACTAGGTCTGAGTTTTACATTTTAAAAAAGACTATAGTCTTTGATTTCTTCATCTTTTTATTAAAGACTATAGTCTTTAGATTTTTAACTTTTATGAAAGATCGGTCTCATTTTACTTTTTTTATGAAAAAGACTATAGTCTTTGATTTTACACTTTTTATAAAAGAGATTCTGCCTTTGATTTTTTGACTTTTTAAAAAAAAGACTATAGTCTTTGGATTTTTTATTTTTACTTAAAGATAAATTCTTAGGATTTTACACTTTTTATGAAAAGACTTGTTCTTTGTTTTACTTTTATTAAAGAAATAGTCTTTGCATTTTACACTTTTTTATGAAAAAGACTATAGTCTTTGCATTTTTACACTTTTTTATGAAAAAGACTATAGTCTTTGCATTTTTACACTTTTTTACGCAAAAGACTATAGTCTTTGCATTTTTACACACTTCTTCACACTTTGAATTTTTACACTTTTTTACGCAAAAGACTATAGTTTTGCATTTTTACACTTTTTAACGCAAAAGACTATAGTCTTTGCATTTTTACACTTTTTTATGCAAAAGACTATAGCGTTTTAGCAATGGTCATCGAATATCGTGTTTTTACCGATTATAACCCTAAATATCTTTTTAAATATTTCGCGGACGACTTTGAAACTTGGTACGTCTTATTTTCACGCTATAGGCATTACAATAAAATAAAGTTGTCTTCTAGCTTGCATGTGTCCTTTAAGCAAAATAGTGTATCCTTATCTTGTTGATGTTGTAGTGCGAGGTACTTCTCTCTCTTCTTACTGTTGTAGTGCGAGGTACTTTCCTCTTTTCCTAATGTTGTAGTGTGAGGTACTTTCCTCTTTTCTTAATGTTGTTGTGCGAGGTACTTTTCTCTTTTCTTAATGTTGTAGTGCAAGGTACTCTTTTCTTAATGTTGTAGTGTGAGGTACCTTCCTCTTTTCTTAATGTTGTAGTGTGAGGTACTTTTCTCTTTTCCTAATGTTGTAGTGCGAGGTACTTTCCTCTTTTCCTAATTTTGTAGTGCGAGGTACTTTCCTCTTTTCTTAATGTTGTAGTGTGAGGTACACTCTTTTCTTAATGTTGTAGTGCGAGGTACCTTCCTCTTTTCGTAATGTTGTAGTGCGAGGTACTTTCCTCTTTTCGTAATGTTGTAGTGCGAGGTACTTTCCTCTTTTCCTAATTTTGTGGTGCGAGGTACTTTCCTCTTTTTCTAATGTTGAAGTGCGAGGTACTTTCCTCTTTTCTTAATGTTGTAGTAAGAAGTGCCTTCCTCTTTTCTAAATGTTGTAGTGCGAATTAGCATGCAAAGACGGGGGAACATTGATAATTGGGGATGGGGCTGTATTCAAATATTCATATGAAATAATCCGTAACACAATTGATTTCGATAGAAAGCAATAATTACAACATGCATATTTAAATACTACCCCCCTCCCAATTATCGATGTTCCACCGCCCTTGCGATTTAGTTACTCTTCTCTTTTTCTAATGTTCATTTGCTAATTCTTATGTCAATATTGCAAAATGCTATCGGCAAGAAATCTATATTTCACTAATTATCTCATAAGTTTAAAAATACTTTTGACCACCACACATTGTTTGCAGTTTATTTCAGGAAGTTTCAGGCAGAAGTGAGTGCACCGACTCGTAAAAAATAGCGCCCTAACAATTTTATTTCCATTATTTGCTCAGAGTCAGATGATGTCGTCAAATTACACACATATGTACCAATGGAATTTTTATTGCTGTTTTTTAAGAAGATTTGCAATACTTTTTTTGCTATAGCTTGTGTAATAAAAGCTTTATCTTGCAAATATGATTTTCCATTTACATCATATCCATTGTGGAGTCCCTAACAGACCAAATAAAGATAAAATTTTCGTCATATGAAATACATGGCGTGAAAATGTTCTTAAACTATCTAAAGGAGTTGTGATAAAGGAGTGAACTCAGGATAAAATCGCCAATTTGTCAAGATGTCCCCTTTTTCGCCAAAAGACTAAATCATTTTCGTTCGTATTTATATCAAGTATTCATAAATATATCATTTTGCGACTTTAATTTTGGCCAATCAAAGCGCTCTTCGCCAAGAACCGTTTCTTTCAAAATTTTAATTTTGTGGTGCCATCAGTTCGATCAACGTGAAAACGAAATTCCTGAAATAATTATACAACCTGTCGCGGAAAAATAAAGAATCGATAAAGATGGTTAGCAAAGGTTTCAAATATGTGTCCCAGTAGAAAGCGTAAACTGTCTAATACTACGAATGAAATTGGTAAAAGCAGTAATGTCAAAGTTGTTGTGCGAGTGCGACCATTGAACTCGATGGAGTTAGTTGGGAATCATACAAATGTTGTTCGTCCCATGGACGATCGTGTTGTGGTTTTCGATCCTCACGAAGACTACGATGCGAGCAGTTTTATACCAAATGCGAGAACACGTCGGCGAAGTAATATACTTGAAAAGAGGGTGAAAGACTTGCGGTTTATATTTGATCGTGTCTTCGATGAGAGATCGAACAATGAAGAAATATTCAATCATACGACAAAGACGATAATCGACGGAGTTCTTAATGGATACAATTGTACTGTGTTTGCATATGGTGCTACGGGAGCTGGCAAAACTCACACAATGCTTGGTAATGATAAAACTCCTGGAGTCATGTTTTTAACTATGATGGATTTGTACAAAAGAATTGATGAAATGAAAATTGAGAAAACATGTGAAGTAGCTGTGTCCTACCTTGAGGTAAAATTTGGTAAATAAGATTTACTAATCAATTTAATGACAGCTTTGACTATTTGTAAACAACCATTTGTTGCTTGTGGTCAACTTACGGTGAGCTATAAATACAACGCCTTTAGACAACATTTCTCTTGTTATAAAAGATAAATTGATCTTGCTCGTAACCTACTTTTAACAGCACACATGATAACTCATAAACTGGAATAAAAACTGCTTCGTGTGTTGCATACAGTCATCTTTTTTTAATAGTAAATAGTTATTATTGTAATTATATTCAGAAAAACAAAATACACAGTAAAATATTTCAGATAAGTTTTGTACAAACCCTGATGTTATTAAGAAAAGCACACCAGGCCTTAAGACTGTTTTTGCTTTTAGGTACCCTAATAATCACACCAAATAGTCACTATATAATTACGGATGAGCACCAGCTACATACTTAACTCAATAACAATATACCAAGGGTTCTTTAGCCTATCTACAATCAAAATCATTGCTGCTTTTATTAAAGGTTTTGCTATACAATTGAGATAAGGGGTACTACTAACTCATGTATAGTTGCCTCTCGTAAATTTAAAAATGTACAAAATCTAGCTATATGCAGAATATGAATGATAAACGAACAATGGTAATACATTAGCTGGGCATTAGTCTCCATAAATGGATGCCACTACTATATATGCCGATACATATGAAATAATGAAAGTATTGTGAACATCATCAATGCTCAGAAAAAATATTCGAATTTTTTGAGATGCAAATGCATGTGATACGACATTAAGATTTCATTGCCTCATCGCCTGTGATTCTTATCAAGTCTTTTAGTAGCTATTTTGAACATAATAAACTCTTCTCTTGAGAAGTAATCTGATTTTACAGAGGCCAAAGTTTCATTCAGTGTATCTTAAAAAGTTGATTGTTCTACTATACCAAGAAGTTCCCTGACACCATGTGGGAATTTGCTAATTAAATGTATTTGACATAAAAATGATAATAGGAATGACTGAAGACCCTGGTAGAAATCTTAACTAAGATCTTAAAAGGCTCTTAGGGGGTGTTTACATGAATCCGGAATGAGTTTCGATCCGGAATGAACTCATTCCACTTTAAATGAAATCCTATTGCATGTTAACATGAATCCGGAATGAGTCACAACTCGATCCGGATCGAGTTCATTCCTAGTTTCATTCCGGATCGAAATTTACTTGTTATCTCATGTAAACGCGAATTGAGTTTCATTCTGGAATGATATTGTGATTAATGACGAAGCACGCATGTGGCATGGGTATTGTCTTCCGGCAAATTGAAGCTCGTAAGCAAATAAAGAGGCTAAATGGGTTAAAATGAGTGCGAAGAAAAACAACAATTAGTTTCATGTAAACACGGATTGACATCACGTTTCGATCGGGATTGAAAGTCATTCCGGATTCATGTAAACACCCCCTTAGTAAGATCTTACGTAAGATCCTATACAGGATCCTATTAGGATCTTTCATATAATCTTGCCATTGTATCCTACAAGATCCTATAACATCATCTAAGTTGCTTATTTCAGGAATGTTACAATTACATGTCTTACATTTCTCATACTTTTTAAATTAAAACAATATAAAATTGAACAATATAAGAAATATTTTCCAGTGCTTTAAATTGAAGGGAAATGGTGCATGGAAACTGTGGGATTATATTAATTTGCTTTCGCAGTTCTTAAGTACTACTTTTAAATACTTCTGTGAGTTTGGTTCTGCTATGTTAATTTTAGATCATCAGCATTATTTGCTTATTAATATTTGTCGATAGAGTTTGAATTGAATAACCTAGTTATTATTCGTGTGAATGTTTGCTTTATATTCATTTTTATCTTGCCTGTTTGCAGGTCTACAATGAAACAATCAGAGATTTGTTAATGGCTGGTAAAGATCTTGCAATAAGAGAAGATCCACAAAAAGGGGTTTGCGTGAATAATCTCACACTCCATCAGGTAGTTTGTATAAAAATTGTTTTAAAAAGAGCAAATATTACAGTGAATGGTCAAAATACGTAATAACGCGATAGTTCTTAAAAGAACTGTTTAAAACTAGAACTATTACGTTATTAATTTGACCATCCACCGTGGTATTTGCTCTTTTTAAAACGACTTTTAAATATATAACCACAAAAAAGTCTATTTCAGTTTATATAGCATGATTTATACGTACATAAATTATACATACATTACAATAATTTATACATACATTATGAAACATTTCAAATATCCTCACTCTCTTTTATTTGCACAATTCAAGCTATTTAATGGCAACTGGCCCATCCAACTTACGATATATTTGTTTTTCATGCAATTAACTTCATGATTTTGTCTTTAACTGTCATGTAATCGTCCATACGTGATTTTTTGACTTCACAAGAAACTTTTCGAGGGATGAAATGATTATTGCGAATGCATAAACATAGCTACAAAGAAATTAATTTATTTCATTCGTCAAATGCAATTATTATGAACGGCATAAATTTACAGAAAAGTACTGTGTGAAGTAGCAAATAGCGATTAAGTGCTGTGTACTTCATGATTGACATGATTTCCCCGTTTGGTGATGTCATTCTTATTCTTTCTTGTCTACGTACGTAAATAATTATTAAAATCAGAAGCGGCACTTCATGAGAAATCAGCTCAAATTACGTACGTCCACCAAGTCTCGTGTTTTAATTTAGCAATACAGTTACAGCTACAGCAATTGTAGCAGCATGATTTTAAGTTTAAAGCGCATTTTAAAGCATGCTGTGGACAAGAGCCCGCGATCTTTGTGGCTTAAATTCGCTCAATGCTCGCTCAAATGAATTGCCTGCTGCTAGAAATCAAAATGCTCGCGTATTTGTTAACATACGGTACGCGTATAAAACGCATATGATACGAAAAGCATACGTGAATGAAAACGAGAATGATACGTGTATGGGAAGGGAATGATAGGCGTTTATTTTTTCGCGACGAAACGTGCTTTCTATTAAAATACGATTCGATTCATACGAATAGAATATACGTTTATTAACGTGAATTAGCATCGAGCAATTGTCCTGTAAGCAGACAGACTATATCAGCCGTTGTCAGAGATTCAAAAAACCATACGCGTATAAAATAGAGCGATACGCGTATGGTACGAGAACGATACGCGTATCATACACAAAATTATGTTAACAAATACGCGAGCGGTACCTTATGTCATGAATTTATGATATATACGTTTCTTTAATTTGTGACTTATGTTGTCGAAACTATTGAACGTCTTCTTAGTCTTTCCTTTATTGACAATAAACCTGTGTAGAATTTTTTTTTATAACAACTTTTACATTTCGTCGCACCTAACCTCACAAATTTTCACTATAGCCAAGAAGCGCCGAAGAATTATTTGGTATGTTGGAGTTTGGAAACAGAAATCGAAGTCAACATCCGACGGACGCCAACGCCACCTCCTCTAGGTCTCACGCGGTTTTTCAAGTGTTTGTGAGGCAGAAAAGGACTGGGTCTGGTTTGAAAGCCGATTTTCAGGTTGCAAAGATGTCTCTTATTGATTTGGCTGGTTCAGAAAGGGCGACTGTTACCAAGAATAAAGGACCACGCATGCGCGAAGGAGCAAACATCAATAAGTCATTGTTGGCTCTTGGAAACTGCATCAATGCTTTAGCTGAGAACAAGGTTTTGTATAAAACGCTTTTGTAAAAATAAAGTAGACCAAATGCCTTTTTATATTGCAGTGACCAGGAACTCTTGTGTTAAAACTTTAGGCCAAGTGTCTAGCACCTTCCTATTCAGATTTACAGGATCTTAAATTACGTAGTACAAATCTTAAATTTGAATTAAGATTTTATCAAAGCACTTCGTACGCATAAGATTTTGAAATCTCACGTTAAGATTTTAACAGGATCTTATAGTTTTTCTTTTAAATTCAAAATATGGCACCTTCAATTTTTCCACGTTTTATGTGAGATATACTTTTTTAGAAAAACGCCCACATTCCTTATCGCGATAGTAAGTTGACAAGAATTTTGAAAGATTCACTTGGAGGCAATTGTAAAACTGTGATGATTGCCGCTGTCAGGTAAGTATTGCATGCAATTATTGTCAGCAGTCTTTGACTTTTACGTTCTAGTAGAATTTATTTTTTCTGTGCATACGTATACCGTATTTTGTCTAACATACGTACGCCGCAAAGTTTATTAACTTTTCAACGGGCTTGGTGCGGCGTGTATTGGAGGGAGGCGTCTATTATGGAATGAAATTCTTAAGTTCTCATGCAAGGCTTGACATGTAAAAACAAAGCAACTTCGAAACAGCTCGATCTTGTATGAAGAATTCAATTACTATATTGCCTTATTTTCCTGTAATTTTTCATATAAAATGCCGCATTAGCATGCTCGTTTGCAAAAAGGGAGGCGTTTATTGTCAGTTTTATGTAATAGACAAGGCCCTTATTAGAGGATGGCATGTAATTGAGGCTAGACGTGTATTAGAGGAAATACGGTATAGATATACAAGTGCATCTTTTGTTTGCACCTGCGCATATATATTGTTCTCGTGTTTTTTGTGTGTGTGTCAAAGGCCTAGTTTAGACGTTGAACTTTACATGAACCAAATGCATTTAAAACAAAAGATAATGAGGGAGTTCATCTCATTTTCTTTTGTCTTTAATGCATTTAGTTCATGTAAAGTTCGACGTCTAAACTAGGCCAAAAATTCATTTAATCATTCTTCTTGGCACCTGAGATTTAATTTGCATTATGCTCATAAATCTTACATGAAGTCTATTACTCTCAGAAAAAGAAATCAGAATAATGCGGAAGATGTTAGAAGCAATAAGATTATGTATGACAGTCAGTTCATTAGCGTTGGGCATAGTTTGATCGAAATAAATTATTCAATTATTTTTTCAATAAAAGATGTTTGTACTGTGTTTGCACAGGCTAATGCAAGGAGACTTTTGGAAGAACTCGAGCAGTTTAGTGCAAGCCCGAGATCGAAGGTCGACAGTTTTATGAACCTGCTCGCGAGCTCTCACAAACGTCTCCGAGTTATTCAAAAGCAAAAGCAAACATGAAAAACAACTTTTTTCTTTTATTAAATAAAAACAATGTAAAACAGATAAATTTAAAACAAATTTTTGAATTTTTTCTCTAATATGGATTCACAATTGATTTGCTAATTCTTTTGATTTGTTTAATTGGATGAAGTCAGATCGGTTTGCACAGGTCAATGCAAACTCAGCTATAGACCAATTAGTGCACGCGTTTCAGTTCTGTTATTAAAGAAATGTTTTGTGATGGTGTTGTGAAAGTGAGTTACGGTAAATGTAGCTACAAGGGTGGTTTTTTGCAATTTTCCTTTTTGCATTTTCTCCTTGGGAGGAATAGATATCACTTAAAGGCCAACAATTTTGTCTCAGCTTACAGGGAAAGCGTGAATCGTCGTTCCTTTTACACTAGTTAAATGAAGTAACGACCGATGATACTCGTCAAACAGCATCATTTCTACATTCCCGTTTTATGTAGTCCTTCATCGTTATCGTATGAAGACACTTACAACACCTTAAAGTATGCTGATAGAGCAAAGAACATCAAATCAAGTCTTGTGAAAAATATAGTCAGTGTTGACCTTCACTTGAGCCAGTATCCAAAACTCGTAAAAGAACTACAGGCAGAGGTATGCAAGCAAAAATCTTTATTTGTACCAAGCACTGATACCAAGTTATTTAGATTGCGTATAACAGCTTGCGTGTAAAGCTTATTGTTATATTTCAAACTTTACACTTTGTCTATAAATCGATTGTTTGTTCACGTGATACATGACGTGGTTACACTCGCACTCTCTTAAAAACCTGATTACCCCTCCCCTCCCCCTTTTTTTGCGATAAACAAAACTGATCTACTTCATTTATTCTGCTACTCGCCGGGTGTATTTATTGACTTTGATGATATTTGAACTTGTAGTTTATCGGGTGGAGGCTTCTCTTTTGCTATTGAGTTCATGAAAAATTAGTTACGGAAAACAGCACAACAAAAACATAAAAAGTCAGAGGCAGAAAAAAATTGATGCTCTTTGACTTTGAATACGAGAAAAAGAATGCAACATGTAATGGAATAGG